>NC_134473.1:38991396-39018896 GCF_964194025.1 Convolutriloba macropyga | reverse complement strand
GTTTCAGGTGCCAGTGATTTTTCCGAAGAACTCATATTGATCTTTTTGAGATGTGAAGTTAAATCGTAACTTGTTTCCTTCAAATCAGAAAAAAGTTGCTTTTTCATAACCATTCGTTGTTGATTGTGCTGGGTTTCCTATTTGACCAGCGGTGTCTTGGATTTGGCGTTGAATCGTGGTCTTTGCTCTCGCTTATGCCCTTTGTTGGTGCCACTTCAAATCAGCTATAAAAGCCATTAAACACTTGAAATTTGTCAAAACTCAAAAATGGTCAAAACTGAAAATTTTTACAAGTTGGGACCGAAAATCTGTACACCCCCGATTTTTGGAAGGCAAAACCTGAGCATCCCGAGATTATGGCACACGGTTAGGGATACGTCTAAATAACTCATAGACCCAACGAAAGTTATTGCATCAGACCCACAAATGAGGCTATTAGCACTTTTATGGTGCAAAATTGGCATTTTTCGATATTTTGTCATTTATTGTTAAATTTCATAAATTGTTTATTTTATGATACTTTAGGTGATCATTAAAGGTCAACTACCGTACATTTGAGGCTTTTACAGCCACGTAATAAGCGTCCGTGCTTACGGCAACAAAAGTAAAAATTGCAGTAATTTGACATTTACTATGAAAACAATGACCTAAATCATTTTCTTGATTAACCAATCAGAAACCAGTAGTGATGTTGTTATACATGATAAAAATTTGATCATTTACTATAATCCAATTGTTTGATTAGTGAAACCAAATTGTATGTAGATTCATTAGAAAGTGTTATACAGAGCAGTTGGCTCTCAGATTGACTAAAATTTGATTCTTAAAAAACTTTAGTCTTATTTTGCTAAGCTTTGCTAAATCTTAAGATCTTGCGAGTTCTGAGTGCTAACTACTTGCTGAAGCCTTAAAAATTTCAGCACGAGATTGAACATGGATTATCGCTAAGGATTTTTTAAATTTCAATCAAAAAAATTAAAGTTACATTCCTTTTATATGTCCGAGTGACTTCTTATTTCTGCGAGATTGTCAGTCAATCGAACCCGTGAAGAACCAGGCCAGCGCAAAACTTGAGAAACAATCTGTGATATATCGGTTCCGCTGAGATTCCTGAGCAGCTGGAACATCTGGTCAGCCGACCCGGACATCAACAACAACACGAACTGCAACGAATCTTTGACTCAATTTGGTGGACCAGAACGAAATCTTCACTATGACTGAAAAGGGCCCCGATAGACATTTTAAATGTGCTGACTACAAGATTTCAGGCCAACTCAAGAAGCTAGAAAGTGAGCAAGCTGATTTGCTCAAAATATTTGACGGACACCTTGCTGATGTGAAAAGTCAATTGGCTCAGAAGAAAACAGTATCTGCAGAAAGAGCATATCAGTGTTTCTTCAAAACTTACGATGAACACGAGGAGAACAAAAAACAGCAGAGGTTACTAATAAAATCAAAATTTTTTTTAAATTTTCGACAGCGACACTAAGCGCATCTTAGAGGAAAAGAGTAAAGTTTTGCAATGGGTAGTTGAAAAAGTGCCCTATCTCCGAGAAATTGAAAGTTTGCGCACAGAAGCCTTTGACTGTCGGAAGCTCTACACAATGTTGAAAAAATGTGAAACGTTTTACAGAGAAGCAGCGAATATGAGAGATGAGTTCGGATCAGAAAATTTAGACGACTCCCGCAAGCAAGCTTTGCGCAGTAAACCGTAACAGCTAGTAATGAAACTAGACTCAAGCTACGCAACAATTATACAAATAGCGAAGTCAAAGTTTGCTACGGTTTGGTTGACAACTTTAAGCAACCCTAAAAACTTTTTCAAGACCTACTAAAACAACAAAAGCAAACTGCAGAGAGTGGAAACCAAACCTCGTTAGTTTCATCCACATCGGCTGCTGATAAAGACCCAAAACGAGACTGTAATTGATACAGGAAATGGACTACTAGAAAACGCTGAGGAGAACGTCGAGGTCTCTTCCAGGCATTCTGCTAAACAAAGAAGCAGAAAACAACCAAGTATCGCCAACTCGCGATCGTCGAGAAGGCGACAGATCGAAGAAATGGATCTCAAAAACCTAAGTGCTAAGAAAGAAACAGAGCAACTACTGCGAGAGCGGCAGTTGGAGTTGGAGCAGGAGCGTGAGGAAATAGAACTTCGTCGTCAGCAAGAAGAATTGCGTTTACAGCAACTACAACTGCAGCGAGATCAAGAGTTACAACAACAGCAACAGGAGTTACGTCTAAAGATGCAACAACAAGAAGACGAACTGCGTCTTCGGCAGCATGGGCGAGCCCTTGAAAACAAAAGAAGGAAAGCAGAGGCCGAAGAAAAACAAAGACGTCTGAAACTTGAGCTGAACAAAGGAAGCTCAAGGGCATCTGGATCAGTGGCAGATGGGATAGAAAGTGTTGCATCAAGACGCAATCAAGAAAGAACAGCAGGGTGGGCAGAATCAGTGGCTCAACAGTCTGTTACTAGACGGCCACGTAATCGACCCTCCAACGAATGTCAGACAAGACAGAGTTGACAAACGTTTCAGCACCTACCCGAAAACTACTCCGCTGTTTCAACCGGGTGAAGGAGTTTTCTTAACGCAACTGACAGAACAGAGCATTTTCAGGAAACCAGAAATCCGTTAATCAATTAGAGTAACGGATCCCCCAGCACCGCCGTTGATAAGGATGACGTTTCAGGAGCAGGGAACATCAGCAGTTCAAGACAGAAACAGGAGTCAGAGTCCCATTAACAACACTCGAGACAGGTCTGCCAAGAGCAAAATCAGGAGCACAATGAATCAAACCACTCCTCAAGTCATTTACCAACCAGTATTAAGCAGTGGTGCCAGTGGCTTGCCAAAACTAAAACCGATTGAGTTTTCAGGAGATCCACTGGAGTGGAGAGAGTGGTCAGGCCTTTCTGATGTTGTTCATCAAAAGCCAATCAGCGATACGGAAAAGATGCAATACCTGAAGACAAGTCTAACGGTTCAAGCAAAAGCAGCAATATCGGGAATGGAATTCAACTCACAATCATACTATCATGCTTGGGATTTACTCTGTGAGAAGTATGGCAGATCAGATATCAAAGTCAACGCGCAATTCAAGAAAATATTTACTCATCCTCCAATTCTGCACGACGATTCTACGAGCGTCGTCAAGTTCAAAAATGCGGTTACAAATGTGGTGAACACCTTGACTCAACTTGGATACACATCAGACCTAGAAGCCAAAGCAGGGCTAAGTTCAACAACGAGAAAACTTTCTCCGCAACTGAGAGAACAGTGGTTGCAGTATATGCAAGATCGTCGACTACTGAGATGTAACCTGATTGTTTTCAAAGAGTGGCTTGCCTCCCAAGCAGTAGCTCATGAGAACTTGCTTGCACAGACAAACTCGTCGTCAAGCAAACCCAAGAATTTTGAATGTCCCTTCAAGATGGACAACACCCTATTTGGACGTGTGAAAAATTCAAATCACTGAAAGTAAATGAACTACGAGAGCATGTTCAGAAGTTCCGACTGTGTTTCAATTGTTTGAGACCAGGTCACATGTCAAAGGTCTGCAAATGCAGGACATGCAGTGTACCCAACTGCGGAAGGCAAAACAACAGACTGTTGCACAGCGACTTACAGAAGAAAGATACTACAAAGAATGTCTCAGATGCTACAACGGCAGTTGAAGGACTCTTACCCACATCTGAGGAATTTGCCAAATCAGAGCTACAATCTAAACGATGTTCTCTAGCGAGAGCAGAGAATAGAAGTTTACGAGTACACACGACAGGTTTTTGGGGCAAAAAGCTTGCCGACTTGTGCAGATTACGCTTTGTACCAAGTGGCGAAAGATAATGTAGTCAATGAAGAAAGTCTCGTCAGAACGGTTCAGCGAAACTTCTACATGGACGACTTCCTAAAGTCAGTCAGAACCCCTCAAGAAGCAATTGAAATCTACCAGAAAGTCTGAGACATCCTCATCAAATGTGGATTCAATTTGACGAAATGGATGACAAAAGACGATGATGTCAAGTCACAGATCCCAGAAACAGACAGGGCAACTGAAGTTGTGAAAGCTTTCGAAGCAGAACCACAATCATCTTCAATCCCAGGACTCAACTGGAATTTGGACACAGACAGTCTCTTAGTCTGTCGTGGAACTGAGCAAGAAGTTCCAGCAAAAATAACTCACAGAATTGTCTTGTCCCTTGTCGCAGCAGTGTTACACCCACTTGGGACATGTTCACCCTTCACCATACGAATGCGGTTTCTACTCAAAAGCATCTAGGGAGCAATGGGCCAAGCATGGGACACAAAATTGTCAGCAGAACACTCAAAACTATTCAGTGATTGGTGCTCTGAGTTGAGGGAAATAAGGACGATGTCAAAAAATAGACTTTATTTCAAAAACGGATGTTCAAACATGAGACTACACATTTTCACAGACGCGTCAGAAGAAGCAATGTGAATTGTGGCATATCTGCAAGACGAGACGACGTTGAAACTCACTTATGTGATAGGAAAATGCCTTGTGGCACCCATTAGACATATGAAAATACCGGAGCTAGAACTCCAAGCGGCAGTTTACGGAGTTCCTCTCAGAAAGAAGATACTCAGCGAACATGATGTCAGAATTTAAAAAAAAATCTATCATTGTACCGACCCATCAACAGTGCTACAGTGGCTACAAGCAGCGCACAAGAACCAACAAGTGTTCGTTGCGAAAGGAGCAGCGGAAATACTGGAAAACTCATCAATGGATAAATGGAGACACGTCAAAGGTGGATTGGAATGTCCATCGAAGGCCTAAAGGAGTCCGTATGGCTAAACGGGCCGACATGGCTACAAGGGAGCGAAGATAATTGGCCAAAGCCATGTTGTCAAGAGAACGAACTCGAACCCGAGCAAGTTAGCAGTACTGTAGCAACACAAACTGAACTACACCAACTATTTGACTGGAGACAATACAGTACCTTCAACCAAATTAGAAACTTCATTGCCTACTGCATGAGGTTCTTGACGAAGCAGAAGGGATCCCTCAAAGCAGACGAGTAGCAAGCAGATAGCAAGCAGCAAAGAAATCCCAAAAGCATTGAACATTGCCAAATTGTCACCCTTCGTAGAGGAAGATGGAAAAATCAGAGTGAAAGGCCGACTGAATTATTCAAAACTTGATTACAAGGCAAAGCATCCAACATTGTTAACCGCGAAACATCCAGTTGTACAAATTCTGTTGGAGAAAGCACATCGAGACAACCTGCATGAGGGCACAGAATACGTAAGAAACATGCTTCATCAAGAGTACTGGATTATCGGATTGAGAAATACATTACAAAAATCAAGTCGAGATGTATCAAATGCAGACACAGGAGCGCCAATCCAATTCACCAACCGATGGGAGATCTTACCCCGAGAACGATTTGATGAACATGTGTTCCCATTCACCCATACCGGAGTCGACTACTTCGGACCCTTTGAAATCAAGTCCCTACGACGTACCATGAAGAGATGGTGCTGCCTCTTCACTTGTCTAACAACGAGAGCTGTGCACATCGAAGTTGCACAGTCATTGGACACCGAGTTATGTCTAGATGCAGTAACAAGATTCATTGCAAGACGTAGCTACCCGAACACAATCATCAGTGACAACAGAACAAACTTCGTTGGAGCAGCCAATGAGCTTAAAACATTCATGAACGAGTGGGACAAAGCTAAGATTGGAAGTGACTTAGCACAGAAAAAGATTGTTTGGAAATTCAATCCTCCCGGAGCTCCTCACTTTGGTGGAATCTGGGAAAGACTGGTTCAAAGTTGCAAGAAGATCATGATTGCAATCTTGGACAACAGAAGACTTACCGACGAGTTACTCAGCACCACGATGTGTCTTGTGGAACAAACGCTCAACGCAAGACCCTTGACAGCCGTAAGTGACGACCCTGAATATTTGACAGCGCTCACACCAAATCATTTCTTGCTAGGACGAGAGAACGCGAGTGCACCATTCATGCCATCCAGTGAACGTTACTATGACCTGAGAAAATCTTCCAAAACGGCTCAAGTATTTGCAAAAATGATCTGGAAAAGATGGAATCGCGAATATCTTCCACAACGGAACCAGAAATCGAAGTGGTCAAAAGAACGTGTGCGAAACCTGAAAGAAGGCGAGTTGGTATGGCTAGTATGTGAGACGCTATGAGTATAAACTGGGACGAATCATTGAGATCTTCACTGGCAACGACGGAGTTGTGAGATCAGCGAGAGTCAAGATGGCACATGGAGCGCTAAATCGTCCAGTCGTGAAGTTAGCGCCAGTTTTCTACGATGGTGTTTCCGAGATCGAAAACAGGGCCGGCCATGTTGGCGCCACTTCAAATCAGCCACAAAAGCCATTAGACAGCAAGAAATAATGTTTCAATTTGAAGAATTTAAAATTTGTCAAAACTCAAAAACGTCAAAACTGAAAATTTTTTCAAGTTGGGGCCAAAAATCTGTACACCCCCTCCCCGATTTTTGAAAAGCAAAAGCCGAGTAACCCGAGGTTATGGCACACAGTTAGGGTTACCTCTAAATTACTCATGGACCCAACGGAAGTTATTGCATCAGACCCACCAGTGTGGCTATTAGCACTTATATAATGCAAAATTGGCTTTTTTCGATATCTTGTCATATATTGTTAAATTTCATAAATTATTTATTTTATGATATTTTAGGTGATCATTAAAGGTCAACCACCGTACATTCGAAGCTTTTACAGCCACGTAATAACCATCCGTGCTTATGTCAACAAAAGTAAAAATTGCAGTAATTTGACATTTACTATGTAAACAATGACCTAAATCATTTTCTTGATTAACCAATCAGAAACCAGTAGTGATTATTTTATACATGATAAAAATTTGATTATTTACTTTAACCCAATTGATTGATTAGTGAAACTGAATTGTATTTAGAACCATTAGAAACTGTTATTCAGAGCAGTTGGCTCTCAGATTGACAAAAATTTGATTCTTTAAAAACTTTAGTCTTTTTTGCTAAGTTTTGCTAAATCCTAAGATCTTACGAGTTCTAAGTTAGTTGAGCTTACTTGACGAGAAATTAGCAACAATAATAACTACTGGCTGAAGCCTTTCAAACTTCAGCACGAAATTGAACATAGATTATCACTAAGCATTTTCTTAACTTCAATCAACAAAATTAAAGTTACAGTCCTTTAATACGTCCGAGCGACCAATTATTTCTGCAAGAATGTTAGTCAATCGAACCCGTGAAGAAACAGGCTGGCGTAAAACTCGAGAACCAAGCTGCTTTATATTGGTTCCGCTGAGATTCTTGAGCAGCCGCAACACCCTTGCCTTTGCCTTGAGGTTGCGCGTTCAAACTGGGTTGGGGGGTCAGAAGAAAAAAGTGTGTTCCGCCTTCATTTTATTTTGAACCTGTGGTGTTGGTGCTGCTGCGGCCAGAAGTTAGAGAATCAAACTAATGACTTTGCTTCACTGACGCAACTGTTGGTGATGTTTCAACAGGGATCCTTGAGTTATATTTCCTTTAGCACGATATTCCTGGGCTTTTCCTTCTATTTAATGTGGGGACTGTCTTCAGAGGCAAACCCCTCAACCAGTCCCAATTTTTCCTTATTTTAGAAGACTTTTAAATCCGGATAATTTTCGAAAAATAAAAAAATATATTTTGAATTGAATTTTCGGCCAAAAAATGTCATCCAAGTAATTTTTGCCCAAGAAGCACGTTTTTGGCAACAAAAATTACATTTTCAAAAGTTTGATTTTTTTGGACGCGTTTTCTGGTCAAATTGTTGAAAAATTAGGTCAAAAATTCAGAATTTTTTTTTCAAATTCTTCAAAATTGTTTGAGGTTTTCGCAGTTTTTAACACTTAAAAGTTTTTGACACTTAAAACTATCGAAAATTGAATGTTAAATAGCCGATAGTTTAGATAGCCATGGAAAGGTATCAGAGAGACCAATTGAATGCTTTAGGGAGTAGCGAAATTACCTCAAACTAAAATTATTATTACTCAGTTGCTTGCATTAATTGTTTGGTTGTGATAGATTCATGTCAGGTCTCAGTTGCTGCTCATGGACGCATTCTCCTTTAGATTGAAAAATTACATTTCAGAAATACGAAATGAAATCAAAGTTCAAACGATCGAATAGCTTCGATGTTATTGCTATTATTTTGGCCAAATGAAACATCAGCTGTCTGAGTGCACAATTCAATTAATTAGTACCGAAATTCGTTAAACAATTTTCAAGCTAAAAGAATTTATACGACGGAAGAATGGGACAATTGTATTGATAGGTTTTGGTTCATGATCTCTGCATGGTTACCAAGAAATCATAGATTCATGTATGACCTTACAGTAAGATTCATGTATGATTACCGGCATTTCAAAAAAGACAAATTTTGAAGTTTTGACTGACTTTACACATCTTTTTGACAACGAGGCTGTAATGTGTTACGTTTGTGATCGTTTGAACATCTTCCAAAAAGTATATGATCCTAGTATAGTTACGGGGAAATCATACAGATCATATATGACCTTGTATGATTACAGGGATTTGTGTATGGCCGGCAACCCGGGAGAGTTTTGATTGAAACTACGTCCAGAGAAATCACGGAACTGAATAAAATAACTGGACTATATTGACAAGATTTCGTTAATAAAAAATTATTCTCCAAATTAAGAAATTTCAATCCGCTGACATTAGTGACGGATATTTCCTGCTCTGAAGAAGTTCGAACTGAATTTGCTTGCTTCTACTAATTTCTAGACTCTCTTTTTCGGTCCTATCTTTAAAAGTGTTGCCACAACACTGACAAGTGCTAGTAAAAAAACTGTTAAGGACACTGACAAGTGCGAGTATACTTGCTAGACAGAAAAATCTATAGTAGGTAAAATTGATGCTACCAAAGTTTGATATCATGCCATGTCACTCAATCAAAAAATTTCTACCACTGGTTTTAATGGAAAAAATTACGAAAATTGAAAACAATTTTTATCATATATTTACCTAACTATAATTTTAATAACTTATATTGCCACTAATTGAAACAGATGACGGCGTGTTCTTTCTAGCGGGTTTGTATATCAGAAATTATAAATGGTTGATTGCGCCGCCGTATATAGTACAATTTCAGAGACCTCGTTGAAGTTATCAGAGATAATATTTGTAAGTACATGATTTCTCTTGTCTGAGGAGGACAGTACTGTGTGTGCGTGGTTAATTAGATGCAGCATGAAAACGGAGAAAGAACGGAAAGGATCCACTAACGGATTGCGGCGAATGAATAGACTATCTGAGAAACTGAAAAAAAGAAAAACTCAGACCACAATTTTATAAAATTGATTTTTTTTGTATTTTGCTTTGGGAACAAAGGCAAAAAATTATTGAACCTTGAGCTGAACAAAATCCTCAAGACGCTAAAAAAGTCCGAAAAATGTTATACAACTAAAACAAGGATGCTCGTTAATGTGCCTTCGCACATGATGTTCCGACCAGCGTTCATCTACATTTTTGACTTCACTAGAGATAATCGAAAATAGATTTTTGAGTTCGTAAAAAATCGTTACACAACCAAACTAATAATTGAATTAAATAATACCATGCCTCATTAGAAGGAGATCTGCCATTAAAAAGATTGCAAGAAAAAAAACAACCGCAACACAAAAAGCAAAAACAAAAATTACACGGCAAAAACTCTAAAAAATATTACTTGACAAAATATATCTAAATTTAAAAGCACTTAAAATCGTCAAAAAGCAATCAGATAAAACTTTAACAACACAAATTTTCTTTTTTCTAACTATTCAGCAGGCGGAAATTTTCCGTAATGCGACTAAATATCAAGTCGACTAAAATAGACGTAATGAGGCGAAATTCAAAACCCAAACTTTTAAACAAACTAATTTCAAAAGACTTAAAAATCATTAGCTGTTAACGAAATATTTCTTGACAAATTTTATTCAATATTATGTATCTTATATCAACTTCTAATTATACTAATTCAGCTAAAATTATACTGAATTAGTAAATAACATCAATTGGGCCACATTTGAAAATCATTGGGAACTGTTAATACGCGACTGCCAAAGGAAGAGAACAAGAAACACAAAAATACCACTCTTATAACATTTTATGAAAACGCATATTGTCCAACAAACAAAACATCAGCTACGTCATAGTGTCAGTAAACATGTTAATTTTTAAAATACTAGGAATTGTAGGAGACCTCTAATGATGAGAATAAGTTACAATTTGAAAAAAAGAGCAAAAAACTTACAAAACTGAAAAATCCGTAAAAATCTTAAAAATAAATAATATCATAAACTTTGAGACCATTCGATATCAACTGGTTGCTTTGGGTAACATGATTCAATCAATTCTCATCCGATAGGTCAGCATTTTACGGCTACCTAAAGAACAAAAAACAAGCACAAACAGCAAATTAAAAAAATGAACGAGAAAAGCGTGGAAGCAATTAAAAGATGAACTTTTCAGTCAAAAAACTTTTTTAACTTCATTTCAATTTTATAACATCAATGCAGTTGTTCTTTTCAGCAATTAGACTTCAATACATCAACAAATATGAAAATATACATTAAAACCACGAAAATTTTGAGAAAATCCGTAGTACCAACGACATTAAATTCAATAGCGTTCAATGGAAGCTATTAAAAACGCTAAGCTATGCCTTGATTAGACGACAAGGATGTTTGCCATTCATAAATCATCATTATGGCATTAAAATAAGTCATTGAATATGAAAAACAACAAATACAGGCAAAATCCAAAAATTAACTTTAAAAGTTCGAGAGGAAAGTGTCGAAGCCATTTAAACCATAAGCTTTTCTCTGAATATTTTATGTATGGAAACAACAACAAATACAGGAAAGAACTAAAGATTAAGTAGAAAAGTGTGAGAAGTGTCGAAACCAGTTAAACCATAAGTTTTTCTCTGAAATTTTTATCCAAGATCCATTGAACGTTTTTTTAAAGCCAATGGGAGATATCATTATCAAGAAAATGTAATAAGATTTCAAGAGGAAGCAAAAAGAACGAAAATATCTAAAGCTTTTCTAAAAAATTTTAAATTGTGTGGTATTGAAGTCATATAACAAATAGTTAGAAGATAAAACCGCTAACCAGATTAGGTTTGGTTGCAATAAAAAGGTTGGGGGTCCTGTTATTTTTGAGACTGACTTTAAATTCACGAAAATAAGTATATGATCGGTTAATGTGAAAAAAAAAATCTCGAAAAATTACTTTTAAAATCTTAGAAGCCATTAGCTGTTCCCTCAAAGCTCTAGATAGGCCAATCTAAAGCTCATCACGAAACCTATTACACTTTTAGTCAACCAGTTTATGCCATGAGACTCCAAGGTGGAAATCGAAAACTCATTTAAAATTACAAAAACTCCAGAGTTGAACAAATTTTTTGTTGATTGGGCTTCATAAGACTGTAAATCAGGTATGTCATTAATGGAACCTCGATATGAAAGGTGACTAGTCACTGGTTGACTAAGGAAAACAAAAAAAATGAAAACTTTGATGGTAAACTTCCCTATGAGACTAAACTAGTCTTTTTATCGCCTTTCGTCTATTAGGAGCGAAAAATTAATTCATTTCGTGGCGTGAATTGTACTTTTGAATTAATCTTGTTTGATAAATAAAGATCATAATTTGATAAAAAAATTGCACTAAAAAGGAACAAAATCATGGCAAATGTCCGCTATTCACACAAAAATTCAATCCTCGATAACTCCTCGTAAGAAACGAAATTCAAAAAAATCTTTTTAGTTTTGAATTTTACAATGGAAAGCTTTTTTAATGATTTTACTCGCATTTCTCTATGATGAATATATCGATCGGCTAAAATTGTCCGAACAAAAAAAAACCATTAGAGTATATAGTTCCTCCCCCACAAGTAGGGTCGGAACAATGAAAAAAATCTTATGATATAGTTGTTTTCACATTTCTCATCTCTTGAAAATCTGCTTTAAAATATAACGTAATTTAAAATAATTCAATCCAACATTTAACCTTGAAATCAAAATGCCTAATGAATGACAATTTCAATCTCGAAAGAATTGTTGATAATTCTTCTCAAAATTGAAATGAAGTAAACGCAAATAAATAAGAAATCAATTTTTTTTCAAATCTTCAGCAAAAAAGATTTCGTGAAGTGAACAATAAATTTTTATTTTTATAGGCAAATTAAGAGGATTGCTATAAAGCAGGAGCGAAAAAGAAATTGATAACAGCAAAATCTTTTTGA
Source organism: Convolutriloba macropyga (assembly GCF_964194025.1). Lineage (NCBI taxonomy): Eukaryota > Metazoa > Xenacoelomorpha > Acoela > Convolutidae > Convolutriloba > Convolutriloba macropyga. The sequence continues at coordinate 39,006,608 of NC_134473.1, read as the reverse complement.
TAGGTTTTTAACACTTTTAATTTTTTGTTTTTTTCTTTATCTGAAACAATTAGAAGCACTTCTTTAACAATGAGCTCATCGAATATTTTAATTATGCAAACAAATCCAAAATTTTTTTCGTTTAGTTTATTATATACTTAAAAATTTGCATGTGTGATAAACAAATGTTGTGATAAATAGGTCTTTTGGATATAGTGTCTAAGATAATAATTATTTTAAAATCTGACCAACAATAAATTTACCAGAAATTTTTAAAATGTGAGAAAAGTTGCGAGACTTTTGCTCCCACCATTTTGCTTCAGTTTCAATGTTCTATACCTGAATAAAACATCTTTTTGATCTTATTTTTACGATGTTATAAAATTATTTTTAATTATTTTCTGCGAAAAATGGAACAAGTTTTGAGATTGTCAAACTTTTTTGGTTGCCTAAAATTCTCAATATTTGCCAGCATTATTAGCTGGACTATTTTAAATTTGGGATGATAATTGTCGTCCTAACAAAAACAACAGAATGAATCCCACGTTATTGCTATAGACAATTGTTCAGAATATCTTTCTATTGATTGGAAAAAATTCGTTTCCCTGACCTCTGACTTTTGCATAAAAAATTGGCAACTGGTTGTAGTTCAGGAAACCAGATTCTGCTGTAAAAATTTTCCTGAAATTGGATAATCAATAATCTCCGAGGAACTCAGAATGCTAAACTTTTAATATAATTTCTCGATGTTCAATTTTTTTTAGTTACTTTATAAAACAAACAATGCACTAAAGTTTCATTTTAGCTCTGTTGGGTGGGGTAAATTTAATGGAAGCAAAAATGACTGGATGTTGCGATTGTATTTCATAAAACAAATTTGTCTTTCTTGTAACACAAACAACACCATCTGTGGTTTGTGTGCACTCTGATGTTTAATGTCTAATTATTGGCATCTCACTCAAAAAAATTGCGCTGAACAGTTTTGATCTTGATATAGAACCTACTTCAAAATATTGATCACTTGCATGCTAACTATTATAAAACTTTGCTTGAACTTAAATCTGGATAAACTGGCCTTCAACCGGTTGCCAACCTAGTCACGGCAACTACCTTTTTGTGACACCAGACTGTCTGTGAGAGAAACGAAAAAATTCAGTAAGAAACAGTCCGAAGGCAATATGATGCCTATGTTTGAAGACAATAAAGTTTTCTTGGAAAGATTTGAAAAACAATATGTTTCCATAGCGAAATGTTTATAACTAATTCGTTACTTGGAGGTACTGCTTATGAAAAATTATGCTAATTGTTTGATTGATAGAGGAAAAATCATTTTTGTCACTGAAGCTGAGAACATTTCCTTGTTTAATGATATCAAATTTAATTTGCATGACTCAATTGAGAAGCGCCTCTGTGAATTCTAACCTTTTGAACATTTTCTTATAACAGTAGGTTCAACTTTTTGCGAACCAAGCGCACCAAGAGATCTATAACATCAACGACTATTTCCATACAATGCTTTCAACGTAAATAAATTTAGTTTCTAATCGAAATCGGGTTTCCCATGCCTATATTTTAGAAACCTATTCTTCTGTACATAAACGGTACCGTTAAACAGGAGGCTGATGTTCGATATGCAGTCATATTTCCATCCAAAAATGAGAAACTCATAAATTTTGAGGCACGTAAATTTTTTAGAGCATAAACTTCGGATTCAGATGGTACCTCATTTGTACTAATGTTTTCAAGAGGAGAAACTATTCTATGTCATATTTGTCATCATGGAGCCACATTGGACGTTATATAATTACTATACATTTATAACTTAGAAGATTAGATATTGATAATCATATTTTGGGTCTTTCCCATTATAGACCCCCCAGCTTAGTGGTCAGATAACCTATAGCCCCTACCCCCAAACATGGTAACTATACCATAATGGGGGGCTTTAATTTCATGGGGGTTATAATGGGAAAGACCACATATTTTGAATATTGATTTGAAACAAGCTTGGTTATCCCAACTTTGTACACCCCGATTTGGGATGGATTAACTTTAGGTTTTTTTCAGTTCCCAAACAAATTCCTTCTAGAGGGGTATAATTTGTATCTGAATTTTAATTGTAATTCTTTTTGTTCAAAAATCTTCGCAGCTCACTCTTGAATTTTGCCGTGTTGGAGAGGTGGTTGTAATCGCGGAAGTCCTGCCTCTTATGGAGTGAACTATTATACGTTACAACACGGATGTAGAAGTTGTTTTGAGAATTCGATTTACTGACATGAAGGTACTCTGGTGTCCAGGATCTCCATTTCGAAAATCCCACAAAATCAGTACCATTAATGTGCATGCAACTATTCAGGATTTTGCTTAATAATACAAGATCATCAAATAATATTTTGCGAGAAATTGGTAGCACATTCAAATTTTGTGAGCAATCACTCTACTCCTAATCAGTATTAATGACTTTTTGAAATTATTCAGTTAATGGAAGCGCGTTTTTTTCGATTTTCCTCAAATAAACTTTTCCTGTATACCACACATTTGGCTCTAAGAAAAAAATCGATAAATTGTGTTTTTTCACTGAGTTGGATTTTTTTATCATTTTGTTTGTACTAGGTATTGATCTTCGTTAAGGGGAATAAACATGAAGTACCTATTAAAAGAGCTAAAATACATAATGTATCCAGATATTCGTTACAAAAAAATTTTCCGCGTAGTTTTAAAGAGATAAGTTTTGTTTTTTTTTTTATGGATTTGAACCATTTTTAAACGCCATCGTATTGCCAAACAAAGACTTCTCTGTGTCTCGAACATGCATTGTCATGCATGTTTATAGCATGCGTCAGTTTTATTTTTATAGTTAAGTTTCGTTTTAAAATCCTATTTTCTTTTTACAGTTTGTCGACGTCGAGCAATAGACCGTATTAGCCATCATGGAACAGACCGCTTTTTGATGTCGTGCTTGATGTAGTGTAATCAAGATCCACAATTTTATGAGAACTTATTAAACAATCTGCCTAACTTATTTTTATATATCTTATGTAAGTTCAGCGCATTTCACAGCATTATTATTTAAAGTTATTCAGTTGAATTTTTGAAAAAAGCAAAACGCTTCAGCGCAATTTTGCATAAATTTCGGAAATTTCCTCGATTCGAATATCAGCTTTGTATTATCTACTTCAAAAATGCAAGAATTTGTACACTTTTGAAGGACATAGGCATTATGCCCTCCATTAAGCTGAACCGAAACAGTGAAGTTTCCTATGAAGACGAACCATTTCACAGCCGAGGTTGTTTCATGCACGCATAAATTCAGGGTAAATTGCCCGCTGTAAAACCCGACTCCCTTCGTTCAGACTTACAGCTAATCTTATATCAACTTCCTTATTTATGGCTCGAAAGCTGTTGTAAATAATTTACTTCACCATTCGACAAAATTGTATACAGATTTCAGGGTTTCCGCGACTATTTGTTTTCATTTCCATTGAATTCGCCTTTCATGATTTTAATGTGGGGGTTTTCTATTGAATGTGGTCAGGAATTCATTCACGTGGGGAGACAGAGAGTAGGGAGAAATTAAAAAGTGGAAACAGTGACTGATTTGTGACGAATTGTCCCAAAGGCAAAAGTTGGTACTGAATTGCGAATTGCCCACTCTTTGTGGTGCCTCGGATAATTCAGAAGACAGCCATTTTCAGATTGGCTTAATTAGACGATTGTTTTCTAGGCCGAGCATTGCTATAATATTTACTGTTCCATTTCTTTTCACCCCGATTCATTTCAAACCCTTCATTTCAACATCATTTCTTTTCAGTTCTAAAACTTTTCACGCCAAAAGCCCTTTCCCCGAACCTAGGGAGTAAAACTAATGCGGGATGAAAAAGCGGGACACCAAAGTCAATGTAGCCTAGAATACTAAATTGTCTTCCATCTTAACCCGTTTCGTGTGCTTTTTAAAGCTGAAAGCAATTTGTAGTAATGCCTCAGCAGATGGAACCCATCGAGAACAATGGAGCCGTCAAGCCGCTGTCAACTTATCGTAATTACATTTGGAACTACAAACCGTAGAAATGAACATTCTTTTTTAACATATTTTCCCACACCTGGGTACAAATTGATTTTGGGTTTGTAGAGGTAATAAGTTTATTAATGACAATTAAGATTTTAGATGGTCTTTTCAAAATCTAAATTGTTAAAAATTGCCAACTTGTAAAAAGAGTGCTTTTGTTAAAAAAGTGCTTTTATGTACATTTCAGCCCTCTTAACCTGACTTACTTATTGGGCACATAAATATAGACATTTTAATCAACGCTGTAATGCTTACAAAGTGTTAGTTTTTCCATTTTTGTATAATTTATACCATGGGCAACTCTGTTTGGGGGGGGGGGGGCTGTTTTTACACCAAGGGGTTGTAGTTTTCAAATCCCTAACTTTCTTCCACATGAAATAGTGAAATAGTTGATCCTCGGGGTGATGGAAGCATGTTGGGATACCAGGCTGTACATAAAGACAGGATAGAACAAACCAACATGACCCGCATTCGGTTGTTTGAACTTTTGCAGTTTAATTTTACTGAAATGGAAATAAGAAAAACTGGGAATGGAGATAGTTTGAAGTATGAGAATAGAAAGAAAGAAAGATAGATGGGGTTATTGGGTAGAAAGACTATTTAATATAGCCCCGAGCTATAGTTAAGTCTACCTTCCGCCTGTATGCATCTATGTGTGTGTGTGATACACAGACATTCATTAGTTACACGTAGACACCACGTACACTCATCATAAACACATTAACATGTAGTTTTTCATCAGGCCGAATTGCAAATATCAATAACCATCAATTTCCAATTTTACAAGTGTCGTAATATTTTTGCCTCCGAAAATGTCTCCTATTAAACTATATTAATGTGGAAATATTAGAACCTGAGAGATTCATCATTGCGATATTTTTAGGTCACCTTTTCTTCATAATTTCTTTCTTATGAAATATTTTGCTGGTTTTTCTTGTTTTCTATATTTAACAAAATGCATGTATAGTGAAGTTTGAACTTAAATTTAAGCAAAACATCTCAAATAATGGCAGATTTCAATGTCTTTAAAACTAAAAAAATATCATATTTGTAATGAAAAGAGGTCTTAGGCATGGATGACATCAGAGCTTGATAGCTTTTTTTAATAACTGATTAACAAATTTTTTCTAACAAGCTTCTGTGATCAATTTGCAAGACAAGCCTAAAAATGATGGACATTTTATAATCGAAAGCAGATTTTTTATACTTAGTAAGCATTCGGCTTTGATACTTTTTCCGCCGACGGTGCAAATTTATTCACATGTTCAGCAGAGTCTGTGCCATTTGAGCCGGGCTAAAAATACCCTAGTCTTTATTTCTCTCTATATCACCCTCTGTTGCGCAACCCCATTACGTATTTCGCCCAAGCCAAGATCGCCCGGACCCTGCGTATTAGGCACGTTTTAAGTTGCCTACCCGATATTGGGTTTTAAAGTGAAGGGTTATAGCATTTAGAAATACTCTACTAAGAAAGCAGAGTAGTTTCTTGAGGTTAGGGGATTTTGTTATCCCTCTAAAACGGGTATTACTTAATCCTATACGCCACTTGGAAAAAGAAAGTCACTTTGGCAACTTCTCAACTGAAATTAAATATATTTTGATCAAGTTAGCCCAGCGCAGTAGAAAACAGCCAAACATTCTAAATATTATTACCAAAATCTTTGCTAATATTTCTCTGCTCGACGAAAGAGTTGAATTTTCACACAGCCTGCAGCGGTAAAACAAGTTAATTTTGTTGTATAAAAGTGCAAAATAATAGTTCTGTCCAATTTCCGTGAACACTCATTCAAAATACCTGAGACCGCAAGCAGTACATGACATTTTATGCTGAAATTATCACCATAATACCAAATCTCCACTCTGGGCCACTGCGAGTTTCTCCAATAAATATCGGTACGTAATATTTGTCTACTTTTTGCAATTTTGTTGTCTAGATTTAGTTTATTTCATTAGTCATGATTAGTCATCAAATGTCAGATTTGATTGAAAAACACAATATTTTAAACGTAAAAGAACAGAAACAATAGCTCGAAAGCTCAAAATTCCTTTAATGATAATATCTGCTTAAATTGTTCGGAAGCAATTGCTCTAGAAAAATCAGACAAAATTCGTGTAAAAAGAGTTAGAAATAAGTATATTGATATAGTATAGATACAGTTTGCAAGCAATTGATGTTTCAGTATTTTATCATAACAATAAAACCAAAGTAAAGTAAAATTTTTCAAAGGCAGTTGATTTAAAGTCCTGGTGCTCATGATTGTGCTCTTACCTGATGAAGTGGGGAGAACTTCAGTAGCTGAGCCAGTCAACAGAAACCATTATGCATATGTCATATGTTTATGCCTTCAAGCACGAGTTTTTATTCTTACCTGACCAAAATAGGAAAAATAAAACAATATTTCATGGGTGGAAAAAAAGGACTGATGAAATGTGATTAATTAAACTAATGATTTATTGTATTAATAATCACGTTTAAGTTAACCCAATTAATTGTCAATTAAAAATCTGGTATTCTCATTAGTATTCCTTTTGTTGCGGTAAATTTGCTTTCAAATAAAAAACCAAATGTAAAACGGTGTTTGTAAATAATGAACTTTTTATAAAAAATTGTAAAACACAGCAGCAAATCAATTGCCATATTATTATATCTTTAACCCTAACTTAAGTTGTTCGAAGGTTGCTTTATGCTTGGCTGGTTCAGTCAATAGTGACATATTGACATAACTGATGTAGAAAAGAAAAGAAATTACTTAATTTAAAAAAGTTTTATGCCTAGTTTATTTTAACTGTAGATTTTTTGAAATTAACTTTTATCAAGAAAAGTTATCAATGTTTAAAAAGCTATGATTCTGTGGGACCTTGGTGACGCTTTAGGCCTATTTTATACTCTATGGTTATTGAAAGGTGAAAATCGCATTTATTGCAAACTTTCAAGAGTAGGTTTAATTGAATGCCTTGCTCGGTTTTTTGAATGTTTTAGAACATTGCAGACTACTACTTACGTTGCCTTGAGGCAGCCAAATATATCTAAACTCTGCTGTAGCCATTTCCAGAAGAATCTGTCCTCAGTTTTTTTTAACCTTAATACTATTATCAAGCAGATAGCTCATTTGAATGATGAAGATGACGAGAGGATTCTCTGTATTGAGGGTAAGACCATAGTAAAATTGAATTACTATTGCATCAGTTTTCTAACCATTGTACTACCTTTTTCAAAAATTTCTCCTAAAAATCTCTTTGAATCAGACAACTTTTAGTTTAACTTACACACACACGCACGCACATACAGAACACAAAAAGCATACACACGCACACACAAGCACACAAACACACACACACATATATATATATATATATATATATATATATATAAATATATAATATATATATATATATATATATATATATAAACATACATATATATATATATATATATATATATATATATATATATATATATCAAACTAATGATCACACACAAACACAGACGCACACAAACACATACACACACCATACACTTATATATTTATATTTTTATATATATATATATATATATATATATATATATATATTTATATATATATATATATATATATATATATATATATATATATATATTTATGTACATATACACACACACACACATATATATATATATATATATATATATATATATATATATATATGTATATATATATATATATATATATATATATTTATATATATATATATATATATATATAGGTTCGGTCTCAATTTAAAGTTTCCTTTGTTTTCCCTGTGATCTTGAGCAAGTACTTATTGTTAATTCAAACCTATGTGTTCCAAATCAAGTTTTTGATAGATTACGTTTTTAAAATAACTGAAAGTGTTTGTTCAAACATGATGAACAGAACAAACATTTTGTCCCCCTGAATACAAAGAAAAAATTTTTTGATGGGATGGGTAAGTTAGTCACAATTTTGATGAAGAATCTAATTTTAAAAACTTCCCTAAATTGAACTAGATTCTGTCTCGGAATGATTCCAAAGTTTAGACATTTGGAAACCAAAATTTTTATAATTTTCTTCTGTTTTTAGTCTGAAAAATCTTGAGAACGTTAAAGTCCATTACAAATGATCTTGCAGAAAACAATTATACTGTTTGAGAAATTTGACACCTTTTTTTTTATTGCCTGAACACATATCATTTCCTATTTTATTGTTCTTTTAAGTTTGACATCCTCAACCTTTATAATAATCATACTTCACCGTCTGCCGAAATTTCAACATAAATAATTATAGGGTTTGCTTTACTCCCATCTTTAAAAAAAACAATCTTTTCATGTTGAAACTTTTGTGTTTTGTGTTTTTGGTGACCATTTTTTGGAATGCGTGGTGGAATAGCGTTCTAAATTTCAGAATAATAGCTATTCTCGCAACTGAATTTTTCAGTTTTTTTATCTATATATTCGCCAAAAATTTCAGACATTTTAACGACGTTCTCCTTTTTTGAAATTCGAGTTTTTGTTGCTTATATTTTTCTTTCACCTGATGTTTTATCAGGTTTCAATTGTTAGATAGTCGAAACTTAAAAATTTTCAAGTTGATGAAACGGAGTCTGCAACCTAACAACTTTCCGTTGACAACTGAAACAGAAAAACAAAGGAACATTTTGGAGTACGGAGAACGATATTACGGCCTGCATATGTATCATGTTGAGAAAAACTTCCACAAAAAGCAATACATTATAGCCTTCTCAAATAATATTGATAAAGTTACATGTCATTTTCTAAAACGTGTCGTGGTCGATAACACGGGTCAAAGAATTCAATAAGTTGAATTTTAAATTAAATTTTGAACTGAAGTTTTGCTTTAGGGTCCCTCAAACCTGAGATAAACTTTACTTTCACCAACTCCTCTTCGGGGTTGGCCGCTGTTTTTAGTTATTCGAAGTCACAATAGCGTGCTTCTTCTCTAAGACGCGCTAGGAAGTTGTCGTCTGACTCCCCTACACCCTGTATTACGGACAAAAATTTAGCCCTTTCTGCAGTTACTGCTCTCTCTTTAGGAGAAATATAATTTTGAATCGCCAATCTGATGTCTTTATACGGAGAATCTATCAAATTCCTAGGATCAATTAGGCTCCTAAGTTTAATAATTGCATCTTGCCCGCACATACTAAGGAAGATATTCGTTACCTGTAAGTCCTGTACAGTACCATTGTTGTTGACCTTGTCCTCTTTCTTCTCTGGGCGACATTTCGCCACAAAAGACACAATCCACGCAAAAGCTGATTCTGCATTCTGTAGATTCAAAATTTGTTTGTCTGTAGCTGGTCTGGACACCATTGTCGTGGTCGATAACACGGGTCAAAGAATTCAATAAGCTGAATTTTAAATTAAATTTTGAACTGAAAATATACAAAAATTAGCTTGTATTTATAGTAGTTATCTATGCGAAAATACACAGAAAAAATTTAGATTAGCTAAAAAATTTTACGTGATTACTTATCGACGCAGCAAAAATGTTCGTCAGGTAAGTTCTTCTTTTTTTCTTTGAAACTTTAATAAACTAAATTTACAAGTTTCTTGATGTCTCTTTGAAACCATCACATCCCCCCTTAACACCGAATCCCGGAGGTGATTTTCTATTTTCATCAACATTTCATGAGAATCAAATATGGCTTGGGTACAATCGAGTTCATTAGTTGGAGGTCGGTGGATGTTAAAATCAGGTTTCTGTTGGTGGGAGAATTTTTTTCTGACATATGATTGATAGGTCAATAAGATAATGATAGCGCCAAAACAAAATTCGAATTGAGTTTAGTTTTGTGGCTATTATTTATCGACACAGCAAAAAAGTTCGTCAGGTAAGTTCTTCTTTTTTTCTTTGAAACTTTAATAAAGAAAACAAAGAAAACTTCAAAGTTTCCTGATGTTTCTTTAAAACCATCACATCCTCTCTCCTTTTTTCAACAACTTTGTGGGCATAGATTCTCCAAATTTGTCGGTTTGTTTTCTGTTTCTTGTTGATATTCGTCAAGGCTCTGAGTTTTCGGGTTGTTGGTGCTCTGCAGATGATGTGGCTGCAGGAGCTCCATCTTGAAGTGAAGGTCCCACATCTGTGTTCTGAAGTTGATGTTTTGTTTGAGATATGGTCTCCTCCACTGCTGGTTCAGTTTTCACATTGTCCTCGTCTAGTCGAGCAATTTGGTTGTCGCTCACTAGAATAGTCCGTGCTGAGTTTTCGGGCTGTATGAAAGATGTGTTCAAGCCCTTCCTGATGATGAAGGTAGCAGGAACTGTCCTTGTCTTTTCGTTGGCCTTGAATGGAATGGGTTCGCACAAGTCGAAATCTGCTATTGCACTCTGCGTCCCAACAAGAGTTCAACTGGAGTTTTGCTCTCGTCTTTGAAGTGTTGCGATATATCATCAGTGCCCTGTGCAGGAATGCTCCAAATGACACATTAAGGTTGGGACTCCACGCCTAAAGTGCCCGCTTCACAGTCTGAACTGCTCTTTCAGCTAGTACATTAGCTCTTGGATGATAGACGGGTGATTCCCTTTAATTAACTCCCAATGATTCACACCACTGTTTAAGGTAACCACTCAAAAATTCAGGACCATTATCAGATACTAAAGTTTTTGGTATTCCGAATCTTGCAAAGATTTGACTAAGATATATTTTAACTGTTTCTGATGCTCTATTTCCCGCGGGGAAAGCTTCTATTCAACCAGAACCCGCGTCCAAAATTACTAAGATTGTGGCTTGGTCCTTAAAATAACCCCAGTCCATGTGGAGTTTTTCCCAAGCGTCGGTTTCTGGCAACGTAGAGACTGTTTTTCCCTGGCTAGGCCTGTTCATTTGACAATTTACTAACAAAGTGTTGAAGGTCTTGGGTAAAACCAGGCCGCCGTGCTATCATTCTGACTGATGCCTCAGTTGCATTCTTCCCGGGATGTGTCTCATGCGCTTTTGCCAAAACCAAGTGTCGTAGTTTGGGTGGAATGAAAGGAACAACACCTCTGAAGATGATTCCATTATGTAATGTAAGTGCATCTTTCTGTTGTTCGAATCCTTTTTCCGCTTCTGAACATTGTTTCCCGTTGCCGCTTTTGATTCGTTTCATTATGTCCTGGAAGAGTCTGTTTGTTCCAAGTTCAGTTTTGATTTCTGTTTGGGTCACCAAATCAATCTGGGCGAAGAAGATGTTATTGATTGCGAAGCACGCTCGATCGTTGTCCGATTCGTCTTCGTCAAAATCCATTCTGCTCAAAGCATCTGCATGGGGTATCTGCTCTCCTGGCGTGTACTTCAACTCATAGTGAAAACCCATTAGAGATATTGCGCATCTTGTGATTCTCGCTGATGCTGTCTTCGGGATCTCCTCGTCTGGTGCAAAGAGATATTTGAGTGGTTTGTGGTCAGTCTGTATAGTAAATCGTCTTCCAAGAAGGAATTGCTTAATTCTTGTGAACACAAACACAATTGCCAGTGCTTCCCGCTCTATGTTCGAGTAGTTTTGCTCCACTGGAGTCAATTTCTCGATGCATATATGACTGGATGTCCTTCTTGCGAAAGAACCCCGCCAATGGTTTTTTGAGAGGCGTCAGTAGTAACTGTTGCTTCTTTTTGTAGACAATATGGCTGTATTATTGGGTTAGCACATAATTCATTTTTTTATGTCTTCAAAGGCTTTTTGTTGCATTTTGCCCCATGAAAAATCGCTATTTCTCATGTTATTTAAGGGTAGCATTTTTGTTGCAAAAACAGGAATCACTCTTCCGTTAAAACTAGCTAGCCCAACAAACAATTCGAGTTGTTTTTTGTTAGTTGGTGCTTTTGAATTTTTTATTTTTTCAACATGTTTGGGATCTGGTGCTATTCCCTCCTTTGAAATGGATTATCCAAAAAGCTAACGCTATCGACTGGTTTTGAGTTAGATTTTTTCTCATCAATAGTAAAATTTTTCTCACGTTGTCGACTCTTGACTGCAAGCATTCTCTTGTCGAACTGCTCCTTGCTAGTTTCATACACCAATACATCGTCTTGAAAGATCACAACACCTTTGATTCCTTTGAGTGTTGATTGGATGCAATTCTGGAAGATTGAAGAAGAATTTTTCAATCCCTGAGGTATTCGGCGCATCTTGAACAGTCGCTGAGATGTGTTGATTGTGCATATATCTTTTGCTTCTTCGTCAAGTTCAATTTGATAATAGGCATCTGAGAGGTCATTTTTGCGGAAGTATGAGGCCCCATGTAGGTTGTGAAAGATCGTCTCCATGTCTGGTATTGGGTAGTCACCATCCATGACCTTGCCATTGATGTGCACTTTCAAGTCCACTCAAAGTCTCAGATCTCCACTCTTCTTTGTCTGCAACACCACTGGCGATGATCTAGTGACTCCTCCTGGCTGTACCGGTTCAAGGATGCCTTGTCTGACCATTTGTTCCAGCTTCTCTGTGACCTTGTCTTGAAGAGGTAGAGGTATTTTTCTGGCTTTGCAGAACATTGACTGTGTTCCTGGTATCAGCTTCACATGAGCGTTGTAACCCTTCACAGCAGGTAGGTGATTGGCCGTGATGTTGTTCACACCGTGCTTGGGTAGAAGGTCTCTACCAAGTAGTCCAAATTCTTTATCAGACTGCACAACTGCTAGTTGTTTTTGCTTGAGCCTGCTTCCGTTCCACTCAACGTCGCAAGTAAGTGATCCCAGAAACGTTAATTGATTACCATCATAAGCTTCGAGGTGTCTTATCTTACCATCCAACTGAGGTTTACCAAGCTCAGTCCATATTTTTGATGATATCACTGTGCTATCTGCACCTGTGTATACCTGCATTTTTACTTTGCATTTATTTATTGAGATATATTCCCATGTCACAGACATGCTAAAGATATGTTCTGTAGTATAAAACATTCCCATCTCCGATGCTGGAGATGCTTGCTCTGAAGAAACATTTTCTTCTTGGCAAAAGTTATTCTGTTTATTTTATTTACCTGAAGTTGGTGGTTGGGGTTTGCTTCTACACATTTTTGAGAAGTGTCCCACCTTTTCACAGGTGTTGCATTTTTTACTTAGCGCTGGACAGGGTCTACTAGAGTGTGGCTTACCTCTAAACCTAGTGCATATGTTGTTGCTTTTATTAGCCGTAATTTTTTCATTTGGTTTTTCGAAAGGTCCTTTGAAGTTGAACCCAAACTCTTCTTTCACATTTAAGGGCTTATTACCTGATGAAGAACTTGCAAAAGCCGTTGCTTGACTTCTGAACTGTAAGCTCTCGGTCATTTCAGTAACCGACATTGCTGGTTTTGCTATAATACCGTCTAGTAGTCTAAGTTTTGCTTCAGGGTCCCTCAAACTTGAGATAAACTTCATTTTTATCAACTCCTCTTCGGGGTTGGCCGCTGTTTTTAGTTATTAGAAGTCACAATAGCGTGCTTCTTCTCTAAGACGTGCTAGAAAGTCGTCGTCTGACTCCGCTACACCTTGTATTACGGATAGAAATTTAGCCCATTCTGCCGTTACTACTCTCTCTTTAGGAGAAATATAATTTTGAATCGCCAATCTGATGTCTTTATACGGAGAACCTATCAAATTCCTAGGACTCATTAGGCTCCTAAGTTTAATAATTGCATCTTGCCCGCACATACTAAGGAAGATATTCGTTACCTGTAAGTCCTGTACAGTACCATTGCTGTTGACCTTGTCCTCTTTCTTCTCTGCGCGACATTTCGCCACAAAAGACATAATCCACGCGGTAGCTGATTCTGCATTCTGTAGATCCAAAAATTGTCTGTCTGTAACGGGTCTGGACACCATTGTCGTGGTCGATAACACGGGTCAAAGAATTCAATAAGTTGAATTTTAAAATAATTTTGAACTGAAAATATACTAAAATTAGCTTGTATTTATAGTAGTTATCTATGCCAAAATATACAGAGAAAAATTAGATTAGCTAAAAATATTTCACATGATTGGCATCTGAATAGATCTTAACTCCGAATCACGGAGGTGATTTTCTATTTTCATCAACATATCATGAGAATCATATATGGCTTGGGTACAATCGAGTTCATTAGTTGGAGGTCGGTGGATGTTAAAATCAGGTTTCTGTTGGTGGGAGAATGTACTTCTGACATATGATTGATAGGTCAATAAGATAATGATAGCGCCAAAACAAAATTAGAATTGAGTTTAGTTTTGTGGCTATTACTTATCGACACAGCAATAAAGTTCGTCAGGTAAGTTCTTCTTTTGTTCTTTGAAACTTTAATAAAGAAAACTTCTAAGTTTCTTGATGTTTCTTTGAAACCATCACAAAACGTTTTACTAAAAAATTTAGATATTGCTATATAAAAATTATTAAAACAACATAATCAAAGTACTAATTGTAATTTCGTTTCCTATGCTCCAATTAGTGGATTTTTTTCTATTTCAATCGAAAGTTTATATAACAGATTTTGATGTGTTTTTAATTTCTCCAGTTTTGCTATTAAAAATTTGTCCACGTTAAGAATCGTTTATTCTTTTATGCGTTAGTTAATTTTGTAGCTGTTTTGTTGGTTAAGTTGAAGATTCAGACAGACGACCCATGCTAAAAATTTTTGACATAAAATGGCTTAATTTTGTCGTTTGTCTGCTGCGTGAGTTGAAATTAAAATAAATTCTTTGAATGAGTTCTAGTAACGGATATTGATGACTGTTTTCACTCTGACACCTGTCAAAATTCGTTAACAAAAAGATGGGATAGTAGTTATTGTTCTATTGTTCTGTTTTAAAGGTTTGAAAAACGGGATATTACTGAGCAAAATTTCCGCAAATCATATTACCTTTCCTCGACCCAAAAGTCAATTTAGAATGCAACCGATTTTTTACGGTTGAGTTTTTGAAATATCCAAAAAACCATTATCAAAAACAAAAAGATTGCGAAAAAAAGTTTCTGTGATTTTTGTAATTGAAATCAAAATATAATACTGGTTTCTAAGTCTACTAGATTAAAATTGAACATAAAATGCTCCCAAGTGCCAGTTAAACTGTTTCCTAAATGAGGCCACATCATAACATATGAAGAATACAAACTTTAGATAGAAACTAGTAAACATCAACAAAACCGAAACTCAGAACATAAAAGAATTCGAAACGCTTCAATTTAATGAAAACATGTTACAGAAGATTCAAGC
>NC_134473.1:38831318-38991196 GCF_964194025.1 Convolutriloba macropyga | reverse complement strand
CTGTAAATATTATTTCAGAAAGTAAGTCTTTCCTGACTAGAAGCCCCACAAACAATATTATGTAAATTTTATTCTCCAATCTTAAACTTATAAACTCTTTTTCTTCATGTCCATTAGAGTTACATTTTGATCTCTTTTACTCATCGGGAGATGATAATGAAAATAATACACTCACAACATCTGAAAAAAGAAATATACTCGTGAACCAACACATTTTTTTATTTTATATATATATATATATATATATATATGTATTAGTTTTAGCTTTAGCGACAGTATTAAAATTGGCTTTACTAACAGTTTTAGCATTAGTTTTAGTAACAAAATTAGTGTTAGTATGAGCTTTAGTAACAGAATTAGTTTTTTATTAGTATTAGTATTGATATAAGTATTAGCATCAGTATCATCATTAAGTGACTGTAAATAGTTTTTCAGAAAGTAAGCCTTTCCTGTCTAGAAGCCCCACAAACAATGCTAAGTAAGTTTTATTCTACAAACTTAAACTTAAAAACTCTTTTTCTTCATGTCCTTTAAAGTTATATTTTGATCTCTTTTACTTATCAGGGATGATAACAAAAAAAATATACTCACAACAACTGAAATAACAAATATAATCGTGAACCAACACATTTTTTTAATTTTAGATATATATATATATATATATATATATATATATATCAAATGAATGTTTTATCTTTTGGACTGTTTTTTGTCAAATACAATATTGAGATTAAAAACATGAGTAATATTGATACAATAAATATAGGAGAACAGATATGTTTAACACCAATGGAGTTTATAATGAGAGATGACGAACCAGAAACATCTGAAGATAAAGATCATAAAACAATTGTAAAATTAGATCCAAATCAGGGCACACATTGGGTTTTAGTTATATCAAAAGATAGGCTGGGGGAATATATTTTTTGATAGTTATGGTAAGGAAATGTCACCATTAGATTTGAAAAGGTATGATGATTTAATTTCTGATAAGAGGATGCGGCAAGATAACGAGATTGATTTAAAAAATTAAATTTTTTACATGATATATCTCCTGGATACAGGATGTTAAATTATTTTTGCGTTAACTCATTTAGTATTTATTAAAGGGAAATATAGCCGCACTGGAGGAATTGTTAGAACATAATAAAACCTTATCTGAAAGCAGCCCCAAAGAAGAAGAAGTTATAAAACCACTACTACCACACACATTTAGATGCATGCTATTAGGGTGCTATTATAAGCATGCTATTAACTTCCTTATTGAAGAATCCGTTCTTAAAGAACATAAACTTTGATAATTTATATATCATAGGCCCAACTGGCAATCACTACGAGGACATTAGTTGTGCCAGTTTCAGAGCAAATATCAATGATCTAGCAGAAACAGAGAATTTGGATTAAACACAAAAGAATAAAAAGATATCTGATGATATTTCTCCTAAGTTATCTATAATGAAAGAGTATTTCTGTAGAGGAAGACAAAGTAGTTGTATTATATTATCTTTATAAGCATGTGCTCTCTACTAATAGAAAATGTTTTTGAGAAATCTGTAGTCTGTTCATATTATTCGAACAAACAGGTAAGGTACTTGAAACAAAACATCACGACTTTTTTTAATGAATGAGAACTAAGCTACGTTTAAAATATAGCATTGAGTTATACTTTCATAGACATATCTAAATTTAAAAACATTAATAGCAAACCAAGAACTGATTGGGATGATGTAGTAAAGTAGCTATGACTAAGTCTAGGTCTAAGTCAATGATTAGGCCTTAGTCTAAGTCTATGTCTAAGTGTATGTCTAACTCTATCACTAAGTCTAAGAGTAGGTCTTACTCTAAGTCTTAGTCTAAATCTTAGTCTAAGTCTCTGACTAAGTTTATGACTATGATTCAATCTATGACTAGATCTATGACCAAGTCTATGACAAAGTCTAAGTCTTATGGTTAGACTAAATGTAAACTTAATAATAAAACGTCTC
The DNA here is from genome assembly GCF_964194025.1 of Convolutriloba macropyga. Classification (NCBI taxonomy): domain Eukaryota; kingdom Metazoa; phylum Xenacoelomorpha; order Acoela; family Convolutidae; genus Convolutriloba; species Convolutriloba macropyga. The sequence continues at coordinate 38,989,211 of NC_134473.1, read as the reverse complement.
CATTAAAATCAATAGGTCTTCCATGTTCATATCTAAAATGAAACTCAATTTTTTCCAGTTAGGACTTTGTATTTTTTTGATATAGTAATTTAGTAGGTAAAATTTTTTATCATATAACCTGGTGGTTCTGTTTGATTAAAAGTATATTTTACAGAACAGCAAACACAAGTATTGCATACACAACAGCAATGATGGTAATAGTAATGGTAATGTAAAGCTAATATTATTAGAAAATATAAAAGTAATATTGATGATAACAATAATAACTTTAATGAAAATTTGCAATCATTTTTATTCAGATGAATCATTTTTATTCAGAGGTTTGTTGATGCATTATTTCCAGAAAACTTTAGATGTGAAATATCAGGACGACTGTGCTAAGATATACTTATTCAAAATTTCATTATAGGTAATATATTTTGATAAGTTATATATCATTGGCAATAAGTGTGAAGATATTGACAGTATTAAGGATAAAGCCGACCTTGAGTTCGTAAAGATATAGAAGATTTACATTCATCTGACTAGTTACCCAAACGTTTGAAAAAATTTATGATATTTGATGATGTGAAAGGCTAAAGATTAAATTATTATTGATTATTTTTGTAGGGGTAGACCCAATAAATGTTATATGTTTTATCCCAATCAAAATCTATTCATTTAAGATAGACCAAATGTAAGAGAAAATTGTAAGATATTCATATTATATGAGAGGTAATGTACTTCAACCAAAACATAGAGACTTTTTCAGTGATTTTGAAATTATTTATGAAGATTTTGCTCAAATATGTAATAAAGGAGAGAGCTTTATAATTACATTCTTATTGATATATCTAAAATAAAAACTGCTAATGGTGAACTAAGAATCAACTGGGATAAGAAAATTTTATAGTTTTACCCCAGTCAAAATTTTAGTTCAAAACTATGCTTATGTCTATCAAGAAATTTGTTTTGCAGATGATTAGGCCTTAGTCTAGGTCTATGTCTAAGTGTATGTCTAACTCAGTCACTAAGTCTAAGAGTAAGTCTTACTCTAAGTCTTAGTCTAAGTCTTAGTCTAAGTTGCTGACTAAGTTTATGACTATGACTCAATCTATGACTAGATCTATGACCAAGTCTATGACAAAGTCTAAGTCTTATGGGTAGACTAAATGTAAACTTACTTATAATACGTCTCCATTAAAATCAATAGGTCTTCCATGTTCATATCTAAAATGAAACTCAATTTTTTCCAGTTAGGACTTTGTATTTTTTTAATATAGTAATTTAGTAGGTATAATTTTTTATCATATAACCTGGTGGTTCTGTTTGATTAAAAGTATATGGTACAGAACAGCAAACACAAGTAATACATACACAACAGCAATGATGGTAATAGTAATGGTAATGTAAAGCTAAAATTTTTAGAAAATATAAAAGTAATACTGATGATAACGATAATAATATTAATAAAAATTTGCAATCATTTTTATTCTGATGAAGACATGTTTGTTGATGCAATATTTCCAGAAAACTTTAGATGTAAAATATCAGGACGAATGTGCTAAGATATAATTATTCAAAATTTCATTATAGGTAATATATTTTGATAAGTTATATATCATTGGCGATAAGTGTGAAGATATTGACAGTATTAAGGATAAAGCCGACCTTGAGTTCGTAAAGATATAGAAGATTTACATTCATCTGACTAGTTACCCAAACGTTTGAAAAATTTATGATATTTGACGATGTGAAAGGCTAAAGATTAAATTATTATTGATTATTCTTGTAGGGGTAGACCCAATAAATGTTATATGTTTTATCCCAATCAAAATCTATTCATTTAAGATAGACCAAATGTAAGAGAAAATTGTAAGATATTCATATTATATGAGAGGTAATGTACTTCAACCAAAACATAGAGACTTTTTCAGTGATTTTGAAATTAGTTATGAAGATTTTGCTCAAATATGTAATAAAGGAGAGAGCTTTATAATTACATTCTTATTGATATATCTAAAATAAAAACTACTAATGGTGAACTAAGAATCAACTGGGATAAGAAAATTTTATAGTTTTACCCCAGTCAAAATTTTAGTTCAAAACTATGCTTATGTCTATCAAGAAATTTGTTTTGCAGATGATTAGGCCTTAGTCTAGGTCTATGTCTAAGTGTATGTCTAACTCAGTCACTAAGTCTAAGAGTAAGTCTTACTCTAAGTCTTAGTCTAAGTCTTAGTCTAAGTCTCTGACTAAGTTTATGACTATGATTCAATCTATGACTAGATCTATGACCAAGTCTATGACAAAGTCTAAGTCTTATGGTTAGACTAAATGTAAACTTAATAATAAAACGTCTCCATTAAAATCAATAGGTCTTCCATGTTCATATCTAAAATGAAACTCAATTTTTTCCAGTTAGGACTTTGTATTTTTTTGATATAGTAATTTAGTAGGTAAAATTTATTATCATATAACCTGGTGGTTCTGTTTGATTAAAAGTATATTTTACAGAACAGCAAACACAAGTATTGCATACACAACAGCAATGATGGTAATAGTAATGGTAATGTAAAGCTAATATTTTTAGAAAATATAAAAGTAATATTGATGATAACAATAATAACTTCAATGAAAATTTGCAATCATTTTTATTCAGATGAATCATTTTTATTCAGAGATTTGTTGATGCATTATTTCCAGAAAACATTAGATGTGAAATATCAGGACGACTGTGCTAAGATATACTTATTCAAAATTTCATTATAGGTAATATATTTTGATAAGTTATATATCATTGGCGATAAGTGTGAAGATATTGACAGTATTAAGGATAAAGCCGACCTTGAGTTCGTAAAGATATAGAAGATTTACATTCATCTGACTAGTTACCCAAACGTTTGAAAAATTTATGATATTTGATGATGTGAAAGGCTAAAGATTAAATTATTATTGATTATTTTTGTAGGGGTAGACCCAATAAATGTTATATGTTTTATCCCAATCAAAATCTATTCATTTAAGATAGACCAAATGTAAGAGAAAATTGTAAGATATTCATATTATATGAGAGGTAATGTACTTCAACCAAAACATAGAGACTTTTTCAGTGATTTTGAAATTAGTTATGAAGATTTTGCTCAAATATGTAATAAAGGAGAGAGCTTTATAATTACATTCTTATTGATATATCTAAAATAAAAACTACTAATGGTGAACTAAGAATCAACTGGGATAAGAAAATTTTATAGTTTTACCCCAGTCAAAATTTTAGTTCAAAACTATGCTTATGTCTATCAAGAAATTTGTTTTGCAGATGATTAGGCCTTAGTCTAGGTCTATGTCTAAGTGTATGTCTAACTCAGTCACTAAGTCTAAGAGTAAGTCTTACTCTAAGTCTTAGTCTAAGTCTTAGTCTAAGTTGCTGACTAAGTTTATGACTATGACTCAATCTATGACTAGATCTATGACCAAGTCTATGACAAAGTCTAAGTCTTATGGGTAGACTAAATGTAAACTTAATTATAATACGTCTCCATTAAAATCAATAGGTCTTCCATGTTCATATCTAAAATGAAACTCAATTTTTTCCAGTTAGGACTTTGTATTTTTTTAATATAGTAATTTAGTAGGTATAATTTTTTATCATATAACCTGGTGGTTCTGTTTGATTAAAAGTATATGGTACAGAACAGCAAACACAAGTAATACATACACAACAGCAATGATGGTAATAGTAATGGTAATGTAAAGCTAAAATTTTTAGAAAATATAAAAGTAATACTGATGATAACGATAATAATATTAATAAAAATTTGCAAACATTTTTATTCTGATGAAGACATGTTTGTTGATGCAATATTTCCAGAAAACTTTAGATGTAAAATATCAGGACGAATGTGCTAAGATATAATTATTCAAAATTTCATTATAGGTAATATATTTTAATAAGTTATATATCATTGGCGATCAGTGTGAAGATATTGACAGTATTAAGGATAAAGCCGACGTTGAGTCCGTTAAAGGTATAGAAGATTTACATTCATCTGACCAGTTACCCAAAAGTTTGAAAAAATTATGATATTTGATGATGTGAAGGCAAAAGATTAAATTATTAATGAGTACTTTTGTAGAGGTAGACCCAATAAATGTGATAGGTTTTATTTCAATCAAAATCTATTCATTTAAGATAGACCAAATGTAAGAGAAAATTGTAAGATATTCATAATATATGAGAGGTAATGTACTTCAACCAAAACATAGAGACTTCTTTAGTGATTTTGAAATTAGTTATAAATATTTTGCTCAAATATGTAATAAATGAGAGAGCTTTATAATTACATTCTTATTGATATATCTAAAAAAAACTGTTTATGGTGAACTAAGAATCAACTGGGATAAGAACATTTTATAGTTTTATCCCAGTCAAAATTTTAGTCTAAAACTATGCTTATGTCTATCAAGGAACTTAATTTGCAGATGATTTGGTCTTAGTCTATATATAATCCCATTCTAAGACTATGACTAAATCTAAGTCTATGTTTGAGTCTATGGCTAAGTCTAAGACTATGGTTAAATCTAAGTCTATAGCTAAGTCTATGACTAAGTCTATGGCTAAATCTACGATTATAGCTAAATCACAGTATACCTAATTTTTTCTTAGTATTAATTTGATGTAGTACATTAATTGGTATAATATTAGTATTATAACCTTGAGGTTCTAGTAGAATAAAAGTTTATATAATGTCTATATCATTACCGTTATCTTTAACACCAGATATTACATTAGAGTGAATTTTAGAAGAATTGAAGACCAAAATTTCAATAAATTGTTTAGATTTATATTTATCCGGTCTGAATATTAATTATCTAAGTCTTAGTAATGATGCTATTGAGTTTTTACATCAAAATGGATTGTACCCCGTTTTGTTCTCATTTACATTTCATTGTATTTTTATCTTCTTTTCAATTATAACTTTACCTTCAGTTTCTTTATTTATTATTTCTACTATATCAGCCAATTCTATGCTCCGGGTACAATAGTTGAATAGATTGTTGTTTTAGTATCTGTTTTAGAAGCCTTCGATGGTGATCTAACACCAACACCTAAATCCACTCTAGCATACAAATATTGATTATTTGCTTTCATATAAATATTGATTATTTCCTAACATTAAACAATGATTAAAAAAATGATAATATAATTAACCCTAATTTTGCTCTGTTAAGTATAGACTCGCTTAAGTTTAATTTTTCTGTTGATTTTATAATTCTAAAATTAAATGTATGTTCTTCTTTTGTTTTAAATAGTGCTTTATGAACTTTTTGTAGTTCATATAAAATCAAGTTATCAGTCATTTTTGTTAGTTGATTAATGGTCAAATTAATAATCAAAGTAATAACCAATGCAATAACCAATACAATAACCAATGTAATAACCAATGCCAAAACCAATGCAATATATTAGAATTAATATTTTGTAGCATAGGAATGCATTTCGTAATAGATAGTAAATACAAGTATAAGAGTGACATACACAATAACATAATACTATGTTATAAACCAAAAAATCTAGCAACAATGAAAATGCTTAATAAAATATTAATAAATAAATTAGTAGAGAACAAAAACATTTAAATTTGCGTGATTAATTTTTAGAGATAGCTTTTATAGTTGTAGATGATGTCGACGCAATAGTAGTTAGTGGTGATAATGTTTTTGGTGTTTCAAAACTGTTTAGTTCTATTAGAGTAGAAACTATTAAATTAAAAACTATCGAATATATAGATCATTGAGATCCTAATCTATTAAAGTGTGAACTAATAGCTAGCACTGACAGCGATCTGCAAGTGGTTTTGTTAGATCGCAAACAGAAAAAAATGAAAAGATCATCACGAAGCTCAACAAAGAAGCTATATGAAAATGATGATTAAATTGAATGATCGATTGATTTGTTTTTATAATTGACTTAGAAAAGATCATATATGGCATACGCAATAATTTAATAAGAAAGAGAAATGATAACGACAGAACGTTTTTTAGAGTTAATGCAGGTCTGGTGCAGTAGCTAATGATTGTAAAAAAGAAATTAAAGATACAATTTGGTGTGCGTGCCGTGTATTGATCTTATTCATGATAACAGAATAATTGTACAGAAAAATTTAAGTAAAAAGATTAATACCGAATTTAGTTTTTATGAAAGAAAGATTTTTTTAAAGAATGTGCCAGTTGCAGTTTTTGTTTGACTTAGGTGTTGATGGTGGTTTGCAGGAGCTCAATTTATTGTTGTAAGTTTAGAAAATAATAGTGAACACGGACGAACTATTGATTCGAGTATATTTAATGAATTGGATTTTACTGAATGTTGTTGTAAGATTGGTTGTGTGTCCTATCCTGAAGACAGATTGAATATTAGTTACGGTACTAATAATTATAATGCAGCATATGAGGATATTTTAAGCTTTAATAGAATCTATAAAGGATTACTAGATAATATTAAAATGCGTATAAGTCATGGAACATCAAAAAGTAGTTTTACAATATATATATATATATATATTTATATATAAAAATATATATATATATATATATATATATATATATATATATATATATATATATATATATATATATATATATATATATATATACAAATACAGATCTAGATAATACATATCAAAGAGATCATATAGTGCCGCATCCAAAAGAAGTCAAAAATGAATTTGCTCGTACTGTTGCCGATATTGTATGTCATGCATTAGTGCTACCTAGAAAGATCATAATCCTTATTAGCAACGGTAGTAAGATGGTTATGGTGTCCTAGATGTATTGTTATGGTTATTGCTATGGTTAATGTTACTGTTATGGTTATGGTTGTAGTCATTGGTAATACCATAGTTTATAGTTATAATTATGGTTAATGTAAATATTAATATTATAGCTAATTTTCTAACTATAATTATGGTCATGGTTAATTATTATAGTTTTTAGTTATGATTATTCTTATAGTCAAAGCTATTATTATAATAATTGTTATAACCAATGCTATATGGAAACATGGTCGAAGACCCAGTGTTACAGTATTGGCCAATACTATAATTATGCGTTTGATTATAGTCAATGCTTTAGTTATGGTTATAGACGATACTATAGACGATACAACTTGAAAAGAAGTAGCACAAAAAAGAAGAGGTTTATATTGAGGAGCAAGGTTGAAATATTATTAAACTAAAGCTTTAGCTTTATCTTAGCTTTAACTATAATTATGACAATGACTATGACTTTTTACTTTAGCTTAGAATTGTATATGCCCATGGCTATGACTTTAGCTTTAGTCTTAACTATGGCTACGATCATGGTCTCAATTGAGTATCAGCTTAAGCTTTAGTCTGAACAAAGACTACGACTATGGCTTTAGCCGTAGCTTTAGCTTTAGCTTTACCTTCTCGGATTAAAACTAATTTTATTAAAACTAAGTTTTATTATAATTTTCATTATATTTTTATATACATTATTACTAAACACTACTATCTATAGTTTAAAGAAACATATAACTTAATTTCTTATTTTTCTCATAATCTCATGTACTTTATTTTATTTTTTATATTTTTATTGTATTATTTTTATCTTATTATCTTTCATTGACTTAATGTAAAGTTTTTTAAATTTACCTTAAACTGTTTGGATGAAACATACATTTCAGAAAATCTAATAGTTTTATTTTTTTTTAGTATTAATTTTTGAATGTTTATGATGGTGAGCCAAAAATAGTAGCAGTAGCGACAGCTGCTGGTATAGAATAAGGTTTTTTCCATTTCCAGTCAATGCAACTGACGCTTGTTGTTGTTGCTGTTGTTGCTATAGATGATAATGCCATTTCAGTTACCTCAGCTATATTTAAAAAAATTTATTTACTCCAATTATTTATCATTAGCGAGGTTTGGGTAAAGTAAGGCTGCTCTGGGTCTATTTCCATCCAATTTCTTAAACAAAATAACCTGCAATTTTTTTCATTATATCTTCCTAATTAAATTCATAATGCTGTTCTAGCCTTGCTTTTTCTTTATTATCAAATAGTTTGCTTTCTAATAATATTGCTATTAAATAATTAAATTTTGTAAGAGATCTATTATCTGCTTTAAATTCATGTAGACCGTTAATGAAAATATTATCCTCATTTTTATTTTCAAAATCTTATCATAGTTGAATATTTATTTTCTGATTGTGTCACTAGCAACTTTTTTGCAAAGAAAACGGTGTATTTAAATCCATTTGTTGTGACAGTTGTGATTTTATCAAAATCGACTCTTTCTTAATTTTTTTATGCTTTTACCTAAAAAATTTTTTTCATTGAAGAGAAAAATAAGTTGTTATCACAATTTATTTTATTAATAGCATCTTGTATATCTGTGGGAAGGTGTAAGATCTTATTTTCATAAGCATTTGATGTCAATGTTATCATTATCTCCTAAGAATATTTGGTGGACCTTACTTGTTGATAGACTCTGTTGTGCTTGCTTGAGTCTTTTTCTTGTCATCTTTGTAATTGTTTACTTTAAAAATTGTATTAGATGATTCTAAGACCTTATTATAAAAATCAAATTTTAATCCTGTTCATAGTATTTATCCTTGAGTATTTAACCATTGGCGGTTGTCGTTTTAGTATCTGATTAACTTTGGGTAATTCTATTTTCCTATTAGATGTATGTCTTTTAGAGAATGTATTACGTTTAACATTACTCCTAACATAATCAACACCTTTGAGAGTGGGTTTATGTTTACTTACACCAATGAAGCTTATAGTTTTTCAGTATTGCTTGAAGCATGAACGGGTGTCATAGTTATTGATGAGCGTTTTTTATTGCTATTTTTATATGCTATTATTGCATCTTCTATTATATTTTCTCAACTGCCATCACCATTTTCAAACCTTGGTTTGTTTCTTATATAAAAAAATGTTCTAATAAATCTCTCTATTAAATATAAAAACGGCTTTAAAATCACTATATTTAGAGTACATTTTTGGCCTACTTTCTTTAAGTAAAGATTGAGATGTCTTATTGTAAAACTCACTACCTCTATCAACCAATAACTTTTCTGATTTTCTATTTTCTTATAAGATTATTCCAAAGCCATTTGTTATAGATATAACAGATTTGTTCATGAAAGGTAAAACTCAGGCTTTTTTGGTATATATTGTTTTAGCAGCGATAACATATCAATACTATTTAAAGACGACTTTTCAATCCAAACAAGTGGTCATTTTTCATCTTTGCATAAAGTTATTGTCAGTTCTTTTTTAAGTTTTGATATTTGAGGGTCAGATACAACTTCAACGAACAGTTGTTCTTTTTGTCTTCATTTTGTCATAATCAATCAATTTGATTGGGGTGTAGGCTACATACCATAATTAAACCAAAATTATCCAGTTGCTCTCGAGTAATAAGTTTCATAGATTTTAGTTTATTCAATATCTTAAACTTGTCATCATACAATGCATCTTGCTAACCTTTCTTTTCCAGAATAAGTAGTTCTATTCTTTCAACTAAAGTGTTGGGGTCGAAGAGACCTCTACCAAAAACAGTTTTCCTTCTCATCTCATACAAGCGTTTTATTACTTATTTCTTCTTTGCTTTCCTTGTCACTTTTTCCATATCATATCTAATCTACCTCAATTACTTTTTTCGTCATCTTCGTCAATGATTTCCGTTAAGTTTAAATCCGGATTAGTAAGAAAATCGATGAAGGCATTCGAAAAGGCATAGATATTATCTCCAACTAAAAAAACATCCTGCTCTGGAGTTATATCAACACCAATCTGTACATACTTCCGTTTAACTATATCCCTGAGATATAAACGTTATTTAGGATTAGATTGAGACCCCATTAAATGGATGATGTTGGGAGTATCATTATAAACTGTAATTTTATTTCTTTTAAAATCAGTGATTTCTAACTTAGTTGTTGGGTGAATTTCTAGTTCCTTTAGCGCTCAGTTATTACTCTCTATCCTTGAAACGGTTCCACCGATCTGCGGTAAGTTTCTACTGATGGCCTCAGTCTTTTGTATTGCTGTTGTTTTGCAAATTTATTGTGTTTAGTATTTGTTTGCCCAATTATAAGTTTTTTTCATTATTAGTATAAATAGTTTTAGTTATAGGACAAAGTAACTCTTCTGTTTTACCAAAATAATCTTGTTTTCTTTGTTTTTCTGCTCATCTATTTTTTCTAATCAATTTGGTTCTATAATTGTTTTTAGTTTTTATCCATTGTATTTTGAAAAATCATTATATTCAATTATAGCAGCAAAAAATTAGTTCATGATCATCATAAACAATCGAATATCATCATCAACTTTCGAATATTCTCAATAAATATATTTCGATCTTGTTGAGATTTCCGTTGACACCCTATTAATTTTACTTGTTGAATCTTTTTTGATTAGATACTTATGGAAGATAGCGGTTAATATTATTAAACTAAGATTTTTTATCAGCAAGGTTATTTTATTTTTTCAATTGTATCAACTATAACCAAAGCTTCAGGTATTTTTTGTGTTCCATTTTCAGTTTCAATTTTTTCTTCAATACGATTAACGCATTATAATATTCTTAATGTTTAGCCCTATTCTATCTCTTTACTCCTCTCTCCTTGGCATTATAATATTTAAACTTCTATGTCTTTGGTAATAAAACAATAAACTCCTCTATGTTATTATATAACTAATACAAAATAATTGAACCTAATCACAATTGATATGTAATTTCATGAGAGTTAAAATGAGAAATAAATTTTGTGTCTCCCAGGAAATGTGAGGAACAACTTTTTTCACTAGATAAATGTATTAAAATTGCAGCATAGGTGTTTAGTTTTCGACTTCTGGTCAAAGGACGATATAAGAACCCTTAAGTAAAAGGGAACTAACTGGTGATGACTGCACAAGATTTTTGATAAATTTTGTGTTAAGGTATGTTAAAAAAATTTCCAACAACCCTCAAACGTACCTTTAGAAACGGTCAAACGAACAATGCAATTCTTCTGGTAGAAACTCCTTACAACAGAACGTTTGACATGCGTGTAAATTACAAAAATACAAACATTATTCGAACATTTCAAAATTAATTTTAGCAACAGAAACAGATTCTAATCAAGAATGACCAGACTTGAACAGAACAAAAGGAAAGTAATCATAAACTATGATGGAAATCATCACGGATTTCGACATTGACGGGATGCGCCAGGGAATTTTTGTTCATGACAAGATGATTCGTCAAGCAGGTAAACCCGCATCTTCGTTTGTTGCAATCCTAGTTGTTTTTGAGAGTTGTTGATAACGAACGGCAAACAAAAACAACAAAAACCTTAAAAAAGCAGGAAATTCTGCTGCAAAGTAAAATTAAAGTTGTTTAAATCGCCAGAAATCAAAAACGGGAATGAAAATGGAAAATATACACACCTCGGTTTGTTCTTAAAGTAATTATAGCAAAAAAATAGAAAAAAAATATATTTAAAAAATACAAGTTGGTTTTACTTGAAAGCAGATCGAAATTTATAAAAACCTAGGTGTCGTCAATATTAAGACATATCATTAAAATTGTTTTTTAAATAAAAAAACAATAATTGACTAATTTTTAAACAAAAAACTTAAATCAATTTATATAAATTTTCAAAAACAAAAGGAGAGAACATATTTTGGTGAAATTCGACTCTCTAAAAATTTTGGAAAATATTGTCTTTTAAACAACAAAAAGTCTTAAAAAGAGTACAATTCAAGTAAGGCAACGGTAAATTGGCAACGGTATCGACATCAAGAATGTGATTACCCGAAGCGTTCACCAATTCAAGCGACTTGCAGAGCTACGTAACGCAGTTTGAGCTAAAGCGGAATTACAAAATTGGAAAACAAACAGAAGGAGATCAAGCTCGCCACGTTGGTGAACGGCCACATTGCTTTGCACTTAGGCTACAGAAATCTACCGTAGAGTTCAATCGCACTTCACTGCAAGCTACAAATGAAAACTATGATGAGTGCATTAGAACTTTATGAGCACCTTATAGCAAAGAACTGGTCGTTTTACGGGGCGACTAGCTCACCGCGAACAGTAACAAGAGAAAAAATGACAGATTTCTTAGGAGAGAGTAGGTTTTGGAGTTTTATCCAACGGAGTCGGAAGATATCAAAGACCATCTGGTTTTGAAAGGATTCCGGAAAAAAATTAATCATAATCAGGTGCGGCTAGAACTTAGAAAACAAATCCGCAACACGGATAATAAAAATCGAAGCAGTTTCGGAGCGAGCGTTGCATCTGCAAGCTGATACCAGAATAGAAAAGGAAGTGCAAACACGGTAATTTACGGTAATTAGACAGGATGAAACGAAAGATTTAGAGAAAACTGTCACCAAGCCGGTGAACTAGTTTTCAGTAGAAGACAAATAGCGTAAAAACCGTCAAAACCAAACGAGGGAACGAATCACTTCTCAAGGACGGTAGAATAACAACAGACGTCAGACGTGATAGAGGACAACAACAGTGTCGCGGTTTCAGGGATAGCCGGCGTTTTCCAAAGCCAGGTTCTAGCCACAGAGACAAAACTTTCGGATAAGATGAACCATCTAGGAGAAACGATAGACAGGGGTTCAAGTGCAGAACCTGTAGACAAGTGAGAAACATATCGAGGTATTTTCAAAATTGTTGCCTATGTGGAATTTCCAAAATTGAAACGAAACTGCTTTTTCAAAAAGAAAACCATTCAGAACTGTAAGTTCTTTAGAATTTGTTCGACAAATACAATTAAATGTCTAAAAAGAGAATTCAAACTTCTTCGGAACAAATGAGTAACGCTGTTGGTACAATTACAGCCAAGACTACAGGAAGTCGAACGAGAATTTGTGATAGCGACAAAAAAAATTTTAATTTCTGCTGGAAATTGACTTCCTGAAAACCAATAACTATGTATTGAACATACAAGAAAAAGAATTATCTAGCAGTCAGTTTAAAATTTTAATGCCGCCTACCACAAAAAACTCAAGTTGTTCAAGTTTTTGCAATTGAAGGAGAAAATACTCATATACAGAAGGAAAACGACAATCTGATGAGAAAGAGAAATTACAGCAATTGTCCCTGAGATACCAACAAATATTCTCCCGAAAACCGAGTGACTTAGGATATTGTCAGAATCTTAAACGCAAAACTAAACTCAACAAAGATGCAGAGTCGTTCAGAAGAAGTTACTTACTGCAGTATGAGCTTTGACAAAAGAAAAGCAATGAAAGAAATTGTCGAAGATCTAGATGATGCAAAGCTAAAAGAACCAACGCTTTTGTTTTGGGCAGCACCATCAATATCTATGAAAAGGGAAAATGGCAGCTACAGACTAGTTTTAGATTAGAGAGGTGCGCACCGACTACGCGGGGGGGGGGGGCAAATTGAAAAGATCCAAGTTTGTTTTTACTTGACTTCGGGCAGGAAAATGTAACTGCCTAAACAATCCTTAACAGTTGCCTATTGACAAAATTCTCTGGGAAACTAACCTGTTTTTGAATGACCTCAAAACCATTTCTTAAGAATCAACCGAATTTGTAGTGTTTACATGAATATTTTTGTCTCAAAAAAGAGTCAATTTTGCATGGAATGCCTTAACAGTGTCAGTATTATTGTTTGCTCCCAATTAATTAGAAGCACGATCAATTTTACGACAGTCTTGTCTACTGTAACCGTAAGTTATCAAAAGTAATATGACTGATCCTTACTCCGCACATGTATAACTAACACAAAATAATTCAACCTAATCACAATTGATGTGTAAATTCATGAGAGCTTAAAAAATGAGAAATATGTTTTGTGTCTCCCAGGAAATGTGAAGAACAACTTTTTTCACTGGATAACTGTATTAAAATTGCAGAATAGGTGTTTAGTTTTGGACTTCTGGTCAAAGAACGATATAAAAACCTTTTAAAAAAAGGAACTAATTGGTGACGACTGCACAAGATTTTTGATAAATTTTGCGTTAATAAAATGAAGAAAATTCCAACAACCCTCAAACTTACCTTTAGAAACCGTCAAACGAACAATGCAATTCTTCTGGTAGAAACTCATAATAACAGAACGTATGACAAGCTTGTAAATTACAAAATACAGACATCATTCGGATACTTCAAACTTAATATTTGCAACAGAAACAGACTGTAATCAAGAATGAACCGAATTTGAACAGAACAAAAGGAAACTCATCATAAACTAAGATGGGAATCATCACGGATTTCGACATTGACGGGATGCGCCAGGAAATTTTTGTTCATGACAATATATTTCATTCATGTCTGTAACATTCGCTCAAGGTTTCCAGTCCGTAATTTAAATTAAAGCTTTGTCTTTGTATTTTTTCCAGCTTACACCCGAGAAATAAAGTGTTTAGGAAATCCCCAATCAAAACCGTATCAGCAAAAATACACGAAAATTGTACTGGCGACAGAAATTTAAAATCAACTAATTATTTCAAATACTTCAAGAAAACTGGGTAAGAACAAATACGAGATTAGCACTTTAATTGGAAAAAGGATACTCGGGAATCGGAATAAAATTTGAAAAACAACAAGATTTGGGATAACAAATCAGAATTTGAGTCAGCTCTTCAGTGTTCTTGGATACGTTACTAGTACCATATTTCTACGATTCCCCATTTTCCATCGGAACCTCTAGTGAGAATATACTCGTGTGGGAGCTATTTATTACTCGTTTGCGTAAAAGAGAACTAGAATGTGGAGAAAGAGTACAAGATATCAAGTGAGTAGAGAAAACAATTATACACATTTGTTGTTGTTGTTGTTTTTGATAACTTATAATTCGCACCACTCAAACCATTTTTTTAGTTTTGGCCAAAAATTTTGTTGCAATCCTAGTTGTTATTGTGAGTTGTTGATTACGAATGGCAAACAAAAACAACAAAAACCGTAAAAAAGCAGGACATTCTGCTGCAAAGTAAAAATAAAGTTGTTTAAATCGCCAGAAATCAAAAAAGGGGAATGAAAATGGAAAATATACACAGCTCTGTTTGTTCTTGAAGTAATTATAGCAAAAAATAGAAAAAAAATATATTTAAAAAACACAAGTGGGTTTTACTTGAAAGCAGATCGAAATTTATAAAAACCTAGGCGGGCTTGTCATCAAAATTATGACACATTATTTAATTTGTTTTTTAAATAAAAAACAATAATTGATCAATTTTTTAAACAAAAAAATTAAGTCATTTAATGTAAATCTTCAAAAACAAAAAGAGAGAACATATTTTTGGTGAAATTCGACTTTCTAAAAAATTTAGAAAATCTAATCTTTTAAACAACAAAAAAGTCTTAAAAAGAGTACAATTCAAGTAATGAACCGAATTTGAACAGAACAAAAGGAAAATCATCATAAACTATGATGGGAATCATCACGGATTTCGACATTGACGGGATGCGACAGGGAATTATTGTTCATGACAAGATTCGTCAAGCAAGTAAACCTGCTGTTAGTTTAGCTAATAGCACCCATGCGGGTAAGAATGACAATGAGAAAATCCCAAACCCATTAGAGAAAAAGTGATTAAAAAACCAAGATAAATTAACCGTTGACGTGACCATAACCAACGACAATAATTAGGACCTCAATTCATAAATAGCAGTTGACATTCTCTTAAGCGATAAGACTACATCTTCGCTTCTGTAACAATTCTTCTTATAAACTTTTTCTGTAAAAGTAAATTTCATTCATGTCTGTAACATTCGCTCAAGATTTCCAGTCCGTAATTTAAATTAAGGCTTTGTCTTTGTATTTTTTTCCTGCTTACACCCGAGAAATAAAGTGTTTAGGAAACCCCTAATCAAAACCGTATCAGCAAAAAGTACACGAAAATTGTACTGGCGACAGAAATTTAAAATCAACTAATTATTTCAAAAACTTAGAGAAAACTGGGTAAGAACAAATACGAGAAAAGCACTTTAATTGGAAAAAGGATACTCGGGAATCGGAATAAAATTTGAAAAACAACAAGATGTGGGATAACAAATCAGAATTTGAGTCAGCTCTTCATTGTTCTTGGATACGTTACTAGTACCATATTTCTACGATTCCCCATTTTCCATCGGAACCTCTAGTGAGAATATACTCGTGTGGGAGCTATTTATTACTCGTTTGCGTAAAAGAGAACTAGAATGTGGAGAAAGAGTACAAGATATCAAGTGAGTAGAGAAAACAATTATACACATTTGTTGTTGTTGTTGTTTTTGATAACTTATAATTCGCACCACTCAAACCATTTTTTTAGTTTTGGCCAAAAATTTTGTTGCAATCCTAGTTGTTATTGTGAGTTGTTGATTACGAATGGCAAACAAAAACAACAAAAACCGTAAAAAAGCAGGACATTCTGCTGCAAAGTAAAATTAAAGTTGTTTAAATCGCCAGAAATCAAAAAAGGGGAATGAAAATGGAAAATATACACAGCTCTGTTTGTTCTTGAAGTAATTATAGCAAAAAATAGAAAAAAAATATATTTAAAAAACACAAGTGGGTTTTACTTGAAAGCAGATCGAAATTTATAAAAACCTAGGCGGGCTTGTCATCAAAATTATGACATATTATTTAATTTGTTTTTTAAATAAAAAACAATAATTGATCAATTTTTTAAACAAAAAAATTAAGTCATTTAATGTAAATCTTCAAAAACAAAAAGAGAGAACATATTTTTGGTGAAATTCGACTTTCTAGAAAATTTAGAAAATCTAATCTTTTAAACAACAAAAAAGTCTTAAAAAGAGTACAATTCAAGTAATGAACCGAATTTGAACAGAACAAAAGGAAAATCATCATAAACTATGATGGGAATCATCACGGATTTCGACATTGACGGGATGCGACAGGGAATTATTGTTCATGACAAGATTCGTCAAGCAAGTAAACCTGCTGTTAGTTTAGCTAATAGCACCCATGCGGGTAAGAATGACAATGAGAAAATCCCAAACCCATTAGAGAAAAAGTGATTAAAAAACCAAGATAAATTAACCGTTGACGTGACCATAACCAACGACAATAATTAGGACCTCAATTCATAAATAGCAGTTGACATTCTCTTAAGCGATAAGACTACATCTTCGCTTCTGTAACAATTCTTCTTATAAACTTTTTCTGTAAAAGTAAATTTCATTCATGTCTGTAACATTCGCTCAAGATTTCCAGTCCGTAATTTAAATTAAGGCTTTGTCTTTGTATTTTTTTCCTGCTTACACCCGAGAAATAAAGTGTTTAGGAAACCCCTAATCAAAACCGTATCAGCAAAAAGTACACGAAAATTGTACTGGCGACAGAAATTTAAAATCAACTAATTATTTCAAAAACTTAGAGAAAAGTGGGTAAGAACAAATACGAGAAAAGCACTTTAATTGGAAAAAGGATACTCGGGAATCGGAATAAAATTTGAAAAACAACAAGATGTGGGATAACAAATCAGAATTTGAGTCAGCTCTTCATTGTTCTTGGATACGTTACTAGTACCATATTTCTACGATTCCCCATTTTCCATCGGAACCTCTAGTGAGAATATACTCGTGTGAGAGCTATTTATTACTCGTTTGTGTAAAAGAGAACTAGAATGAGGAGAAAGAGTACAAGATATCAAGTGAGTAGAGAA
Source organism: Convolutriloba macropyga (assembly GCF_964194025.1). Lineage (NCBI taxonomy): Eukaryota > Metazoa > Xenacoelomorpha > Acoela > Convolutidae > Convolutriloba > Convolutriloba macropyga. The sequence continues at coordinate 38,971,568 of NC_134473.1, read as the reverse complement.
AACAATTATACACAGTTGTTGTTGTTGTTGTTTTTGATAACTTATGATTCGCACCACTCAAATCATATTTTTAGTTTTGGCCAAAAATTTTATTGCAATCCTAGTTGTTATTTTGAGTTGTTGATTACGAATGGCAAACAAAAACAACAAAAACCTTTAAAAAGCAGGAATATTCTGCTGCAAAGTAAAATTAAAGTTGTTTAAATCGCCAGAAATCAAAAAAGGGGAATGAAAATGGAAAATATACACACCTCGGTTTGTTCTTGAAGTAATTATAGCAAAAAATAGAAAAAAAATATATTTAAAAAATACAAGTGGGTTTTACTTGAAAGCAGACCGAAATTTATAAAAACCTAGGCGGGCTTGTCATCAATATTATGACATATTATTTAATTTGTTTTTTAAATAAAAAACAATAATTGATCAATTTTTTTAAACATATCAAAACCTAAGCAGATTTGGAGCAAGCGTTGCATCCGCAAGCTGTTACCAGAATAGAAGAGGAAGTGCAAACACTAAAACTTACGGTAATTAGACAGGATGAGACGAAGGATTAAGAGAAAACTGTCACCAAGCCGGTGAACCAGTTGTCAGTAGAAGACAAATAGAGTGAAAACCGTCAAAATCAAACGAGGGATCGAATCATTTCTCAATGACGGTAGGTTAACAACAGACGTGACAGAGGACAACAACAGTGCCGCGGGTACAGCGATAGCCGGCGTTTTCCAAAGCCACAACCTAGCCACAGAGACAGAACTTTCGGAAGAGATGAACCGTCTGGGAGAAACGATAGACAGGGGTTCAAGTGCAGAACCTGTAGACAAGTCAGACAAATATCGAGGTATTTTCAAAATTGTTTCCTATGTGGAGTTTCCCAAATTGAAACAAAACTGCCTTTTCAAAAAGAAAACCATTTTTAACTGTAATTTATTTAGAATTTGTTCCACAAATACAATTAAATGTCTAAAAAGAGAATTCAAACTTCTTGGGAATAAATGAGTAACGGTGTTGGTACAATTACAGCCAAGACTATCGGAGGTTGAACGAGAATCTGTGATAGCGGCAAAAAAATTTGAATTTCTGCTGGGAATTGACTTCCTGAAAACCAATTATTATGTATTGAATATACAAGAAAAATAGTTATCTTGCAGTCAGGTTAAAATATTAATGCCGCCTACCACAAAAAACACAAGTTGTTCAGGTTTTGGCAATTGATGGAGAAAATACTCATATACAGAAAGAAAACAAATATCTGATGAGAAAAAGGAAGTACAGCAATTGTCCATGAGATATCAACAAGTATTCTCCCGAAAATCGAGTAACTTAGGATATTGTCACAACATTAAACACAAAACTAAACTCAAAAAAGATGCAGAGCCGTTCAGAAGAAGTTACTTACTGCTGTATGAGCTTTGAAAAAAAACCAATGAAAGAAATTGTCGAAGATCTAGAAGATGCAAAGCTAAAAAAAACCAAACGTTTTTGTTTTGGGCAGCACTATCAATATTGATGAAAACAGAAAATGGCAGCTACAGACTAGTTGTAGATTAGAGAGGTTGATTAAAGAAATCTAAAAGACCAGTTGGCAGCCATCAAAAATAAATGACGTTATTTGAGTCTCTAGATGGAAATTGTTAGTTTTCCAATATCAATATGACATCGGGATATTTTCAAATTCCGCAAGATGAAAAGTCGCAGAACGTGAAAGATTTTGTAACTCAAATGCAGCTCTACAAGTGGAAGAGACTGCCCTTGGGTTTGACGTCTGCGCCCGGAGCTTTCCAAAATTTAATGGATCTGATCATGCCTATGTGGTGATTTGAGTATACCTGGACACCAAAATCATCTTCGGAAGATCCTTTGAGGAGCATCTCAACCGTCTATATCTCGTCTTTGGACGACTTAAAGGCACTGGTTTGAAAGTAAATGGCTCAAAGTTTAAGTTTTTATTAAGGAAAAATTTGATCTCCTGGGACATATTGTATCGAATTAAGGCGTAGAAGTGGATCCGGAGAAAATAAAGGCAGTCAATTAAAGGCAAAGCCAACAAACAGTAAAAAATGAGAGCTTTTTTAGTAGCTGGTCTTACAGAAGATTCATACAAAAGTTTGGAAAAATTACAGAACTGCTCAATAAAATTTTAAACAAAAATCGTTTTTCTCGGAGCAAAGAAAGTGAATCAGCAGTTGAACAGTTAAAACAAGCACTACAGAAAGCACCAATTTTAACCGGTGATCAAAATGACAAGGACTCTCATACGTTAACCACCGACGCCTCTTTGTTTCTCGTTGGCGCATTTACTTCCCACAGACAACATTGGGGAAAAAAGAGTTAGTGCATACTCGAGCAGAACGCTCAGCAAAAGTCAAAAAAACTACTCTGCGATTAGAAGAGAATTTTTTACCATAGTTTTTTTCACTGACGGAGAAGACAAGAATTCCGATCAAGTGAACGAAGTAAATACGAAAGACGAAAATACCTGGTCAATTTGACTAGGGAAATGTGAGCAACAATTAGTTGAACATCAGAAAAATGTAGCCAAACTTATTATACTGAGAAACAAATTGAAGTGAGATTGGAAAACGCCCTCAAAGAGAAGACATGGCAGGAGCTTCCAGGGCATTAAGGAAACTTTGGACTGATCTCAGAAATTCGCAAATAGAAAATGATCTAATTATGAGAACCAAACATTTGACGAGTTTAACAACTTAACACAACTAATTGTTCAAGTATCCGTTTCAAATGAAACTCTCTCTTTATTTCATGAAAATTTTGGACGTTTTGGCATGACTAAGACATGTGGTTGGATTCGATAACGATTCTACTGGCCCGGTATGTGAAAAGATCTTCACGAGTGGTGAGTTCTTGCGAAGTATGCTGTCAAAAAAGTCGCCACACCAGAAACACATACAACTTGGAAACCAAATCACTTTTTTGCCCAGTTGCCTTGGACATTATAGGACTTGTACCCGAGTCAAGTGGAAACAAATACATTCTGTTAATTGTAGATCATTTCACAAAATGGTATGAAGCAATTCCCGAGAGCAACCAAAAAGCTTCAACGGTAGCTATGGCCTGTGTAAATGTATGGGTCTCAAGATTCGGTTGTCCGGCAAATCTTCATAGTGACAAGGGCAGTAACTTTCTGTGGAATCTCTTCAAAAACATGTGTAAATAGCTGGAAAATAACAGGACATCAACAACAGCTTTTCATCCTCAAACAAACGCAATAATAGGTCGTAATAATCGCACAATTGAAGAGAGTTTTGCAAAATATATGTGTGAACATCACAACACCTGCAGCGATTTCCTTCTGCTAAAACGATGGCGGACAGATTATCAATTATTGACCAAGTACAGCCCTTTTTACCTCCTTTTTGGACAATCATGCTCTGCCAATTGATTGCATCTATCAAACAATACAAACCAAAACCTACTCATTTTGTGTGATTATGTTAGTTGCTCAAAAGATGACCTACAAAGGTGCCATGAACTTGTATGGGAAAGCATTGACGAGGAGCAAGAAAAACAAAAAACCTACTGTGATTTAGTATTGGTGTTCAAGCCCAACACGAAAACAGACCAGAAAAATAAATTTAAGACATCTTACAGTGGACCACAAAAAATACGTGAAATAATCAATAACCTTAACTTTGTTATTGTGGATGTGAAAACAAAAAAAACCAAATGATTCAAACGGTTCAACAGTAGAGGTTCTACCCTTGCTAATAAAAGAAGTACCAAGGTCAATACTGAACCAAGAATACCATAAAATGACTTAACGGAGGACAAAGATTATGTGGAAATTAGAGTTGTCACTGCAAAATTGATTAACACAGAGAAGAAAAAATTAGTTTTGAAGGGAATATTAGTCAAATTAACCTTAATACTGAAACTCAAAATGGGACAATCAAGGAGAAACTTTTGGAAACACCAAGGGGTGGGAGTAAAACAGAACCAAAATTAACTATCGCAAAATACAAGAGCAGAAGACCAAAGATACCTGTGCCAAAAGTAGTCACATGGCAGAAGCAGAATAGCATGGCGAAAACTGCCGAAAAAAGTGAGAGCGAAGACTTTCCAATTAGAGGCACGGCTTCTACTTCACAGAATGCTGGCTAGCAACGATATCAAACAAGAAGTGCGTCGGGAATTACAAGACCACAAAAATTGAAAGACTAATTTTACAAAAACGAATTGGTCAAGTACCACACCAATGGAAGGGCTTTCCAATGAAGATGAATTGAGCGTAGAAACACAGCCCAAAGGTTAAGGCACTCGAGAAAAACAATAACAAGAAGAGAGTTTTCCCTCTGACAAGGGGGCTAATATGAAATTGAGGCCTTAGAGTATTACAACCCGGACTTCAAGTACGGGCCCCAGTGGCACGACCTCTGAATTTTTAGTTACCTTGGTATTAAAGTGAAACAAATCAGGCTTGTGGCAAGGAAGTCACAAAAAATTCAAGGAAAATTTTTTTCGGCTTAAAATTCATTATTTGTGTCATGCGTGTGTTCCCTACAATCGATATGCTACGCAGTGGCAACAATCCTGTCCTTCCACTGCAACCCATTAATGCAATGGGGGAGTTTGTTTATTTTCGTTATCTCAAAAAACATTTAGAGCAAACATCATTTGACGAGAAAAAGGGCCGCTTTTGAAATGAGTAACGTTGATACAAACATTGTTGTTGCTTAAGCAAAAAAGAGCTTAGTCTGTTCCCCAAAAAACCAAAAATGAAGTTGATACACTGGATTAGTTGTATTTTGTGAAACGTAAGAATGGCAGAAACAAAACTTGACGCCTTTTGTTATTGTCTTCCCAATCTCTACGAAGTGAAATCCATCGTCAGGAACCAGGTTTTATGAATTGTTGGAGTGACTTCCAATAAAAGATATGTAGTACCATTGAAGCAGCTTCAGCCCCCCAACATTGTGGCAAAGCTCCAATCAGTGTGATGGAGCTGAATGAGTTGCATGGGAAAATGGAAGAGCAGCAGAGAAACATAAACAACAGCAAAATATTGATAACTGTTGAGGCTCAGTTTGCAGAGGAGCTTTGGCAGTTAACGCTAGAATGTCAAAATTTACATGAGCAATTTCTAGAGACCAAAAGAATACTACTAAACGCTTAGAATCTGCGGAAATCCTACAGGAGGCGGGTGGAAATCTTGAAAACACAGGGCGTTGGAAGAGGCGGAAAACCAAGTAGAATGCAAATCAAGGAATATGTCGGTCCTGTAGATGAGCGGGAGTGTTTAGTTCGGGAGCTGGAGAACGCCGAGGAAGATATCAGAAAAATTAGAAGTAGAGTTAAAACGGAACAGAGCTCAAGAAAGCTCATCCCCAGGGGGCTGAAAGCAATATATTCACAGAGAGCTTTCAGTCGTCCTCCAATCTATGAGCATCTGTTGCGTCTTCAGAGGGCAACAACCACCACAATTCTGAAACACTTCGAAACATTATTGTTGCTGTGTCATCCGGACAAAGGTGGTCGGAAGGACTTTTTTAAGATTATTTTGCAGGCAAAGAACAATATGGACAAAGAGAAGGACCCGAGCATTTATGATAAAGATGGAATAAAAACAGGAGACTAGTCGAACTCAAACATGGACCCATAAAAAAGCTTCTCAGTTGTCGGAACACACATTTGTTAAGTTTTAAGAGGGTTCGTGTAGTAACCCCTAAGATCAGAACGTATGTCATGCTTGTAAATTACAAAATACAGGCACCATTCAAATATTTTATAATTAATATTAGCAACAGAAACAGATTGTAATCAATAGTAAACCACATTTTAACCGGATAAAAAGATAAGCATCCTAAATTATGATTGGAAAAATGACGACTTTCGATATTGACGGGATACTTCAAAGAATGTTTGTTTTTGACGGGATTCGTCAAGCAGAAAAACCAGTTATTTGTTAGTTTAACAAACAGGGAACCACCCGGGTGAGAATAACCATGGAAAAATGCCAAACTGATTAGAGAAAATGGTACAAAAACCCACGATAAATTAACTATCGATATGACCATAACCAACGACCATAAATATAAACCTCAACTCATAGACAACAGCTGCCTTCCCCTTAAGCAATAAAACTTTTGCAATTTTTTTTCTGTAACAACTCTCCTTTCCTCCTTTCAAATTTTTTCTTTAAAACTTACCTTGATTCAACTCTCTAACAGTCGCTTAATATTTCTAGTTCGTAATTTAAACAAAAGCTTTGACTTTGAACGTTTTCTTCAGCCTACACCCGTGAACTAAAGTACTTAGAAAATCCCCCAATCGAAACTGTATCAAGATGAAGCGCACTGATATTATACTCTCATATGTATGATTGCCGAATTGATGTTTCTTCGAGATGGAGTCGAAGACTGCAGTCTATTTTAATCCATGACTAAAGTAAAGAAATTTTCAATAATTTTTGTGATAATATAGGTAAAAAATTCCAACGATACTTCAAAAGTACCTTCAGAAACCTTCAAACGAACAATGCATTTCCTGTCATATGTATGAAAGCCGAATCGATGTTTCTTTGAGATGTCACTAGGTCGGAAAGAGTAATTTTTGCAAGCATAAAAACGAAATCTTGGGGGATCGATTATTTGTTGATAAATAAAAATAATCAAGTTGGATACCCTGTACTTCTACCGTACAATACTGAATTCATAAATGTATCTTTTGATCGGCTTCTTTTATTGACTGGTTCAAATTTGTTCGTGTTGCGCGCATGTACAAATCTGGAACTACGCGTTTTCCTGAAAATTGTTGAGTTATCTTTGTTCACCCATTAATGACAGGCACTAATGAGTAAAATTTTTGAAAAAAAATGCTCAAAAGCTCCAATTTGTTCAATCAGGTGATTAAGTTTTTGGACGCTCGCTTCTTACCATAATCTCCTAATCTCAATAATTGCTCTACTTTCTCTCAGCATAATTTTTTCTCACTTCGAATGTATAAATTCTACTGAATGTTTGTCAATCTAAATGAAGTTCTTTTGAGAGCAGCTGATAGAAGCAGCAATAATTTAAACAGATTCGTAATCAGAACAAAACATCGCATTAATTTTAAAAGCAGACTTTTTCTCAAGACTGCTATTTTTTAACGTCGGATCCAACATGGCTTTTTTCTGGCCACTTGACAGCTATATACATCACTTGCTATATTCATCAATAGGCCTAAGCAATGATTTGTTTCAATGTGCATAAGACAGGTAACAAATTGATATTTCGTGGTATTGACGAACCGGAAGAAAAGACAGAATCTAATTGAGAAATTATAATCAATTTCTTTTTTATGAAAAAATTCTTTGTTTGCATAGGCTCGAGGCAGCATTTGATTAACCAAATGCTGTACTTTATAACAAATCGAGGAAAATAATTTGCTGTTTACGGTGTTTTAAATAATGTTTAATTTCAGCATCTCGTATGGTCATTGTGTTGCCCAAATTTTCCTCTACCAGCCATTTTTATCATCTGCTATTAGGATAACCAACTTTTTTCATTTCTATAGCGAGAAGTTAATTCTCAATTATAAATACAATAATTTGTTTTATCATTTTCCAGTTTGTCAATTAAAGATAGTGGATCGGGTATTAAAGACGGTATCAGGAATTTATTCGATCAAGCGAAAAATCTGGCTGCGCCCCCTCCCCAGTGCGTTATCCTCCCTCAGTTACAGAGCACGTATCACTACATGGTAAGTCATTGTGTAAAAATTTGGCAGGTGCGTTGGGAGGGTTCAAGTAATATGCACCCACTACGCTGAGGGGGTACAAACTGAAATGGTCCAAGTTTGCTTTCACTTGACTTCGGGCAGAAAAATGCAACTACCTAAACAATCCGTAAGAGTTGCCTATTTAAAAAATCCTTCTTCTAGGGAACTAAACTGTTTCTGAATGACCTCAAAACATTTCAGAAGAATCAACCGGCTTTGTAGTGGTCACATGAAAATTTATGTCTCAAAAAACAGTCATTTATGCCTGAAACGCTTTAACAGTGTCAGTATAACTGTTTGCTCCCAATTATTCAGATACAGCGAACGATATTTTCTGTTGAAAAAGATCCTCTTGACAATTACATTGCGGAATTATCCTACGATAATAGAGATATTACTATTTTGTTGTTGGAGAATATCACATGCACTCGGAATGTAGAATTGGAAATGTCTGAGATTGATAGTGTTTGGATCACCGTCTTGATAAACGTTAGCTTGCCACAACGTCGTATATTCCCCCAACTCAGTAACGCTGTTAAAAATATGGTTGCCTCAGCTCAGAAGAACACAAGAGTATGAGGTGGCCCATAAGCTGGAAGAGCTTCTCTTCCTAGGTGACATACTAACTGGAAGGATTCCACATCTAACCCCCATGGTGTTGTACTAGACAAAAACTGACCCAATTGTGAATGGTGAGCCCAAAACCCTCAACAATGGTGAGCCCACATTTATAGCGTGCTACGGTATCAGCATCAATGACCTATGCTTGATATCGAGAAAAATTACCAATCAAACCTTAACTCTAGCTACACGTGAATATGGTGAGCTCTTCGCCGGGGCTCCCAACAGGGGGCATACACCCGTCTCAGTTGTTGGGAGCCGTCCTTCCACTCTCAACAAAAACCATGGATTGACAAAGTCAACTGGGAAGAATGGCGTGAAATTATCGAAAGCAAACTAGAAAACATACATGATCCCACCGCTCTCTGTCTATAATTGGTAAAAACTGTGCATGAAGAGACCGATATTTCCATATCCTTTAAGATCACCAGCAAATACAGCAAACTGTTCTGGAACGACAAACTCACCATTGCCAGACATAACCTCCGAGGCCTTAAAAAAAGTCCATGTACCACTCTAACACAAGTAACGGGTCTAAGCTCAATATAGCAAGAGAAAACTTCAAGAGGTTCCTTAGCAAACACTCCTCGAAGTGGTTTTCGGTTATTCTCATGGAACTCGCGCGCAAAAAAAGGTATAGACTTTTGGCGGCCATATAACCGATTCTTCAAACTCAAGGCTGCTCAAAATATATTCGACTCACCAAAAAACTCTGGGATATTCAGGAAAACGTTTTGCGAAGCTAGGCACCTTCAATAACGTTCAATGGAGATCACGAAGCTCATGTCAATGCAGCAGCCGCCTCTACCAATTTCTCTGATGCTACGGAAAGCGATCCATTCTCCGAAAACTTCTCCGAAGGTGAAATTGTCCGCTCTTTAAAACTGCTCTCGCTCCTCTTCTTTCGACAAAGATCAGATACATCCTAAAATGCTGCTGAAAATTGGCAAAAGATTTATAGAGATCCTCCTAAGACTCTTTAATATGTGCCTCAAGAGAAGTGTTTGGCCCTGGAACATCTCTAGAGTGATGTATAATAAAAAAACTGACAAAAATCAAACGATGTCCCTACCAGTTTTTGGTCATTATCGATCTCTTCAAACACTGGAAAGATTTTTGAGCGAATGATTGAGCACAGACTAAGACGACAAGTCGATAGATATAATTTACTTGAAGAACAACAGGAAGGCTTGAGATCTCGCAGAACCAGAGAAGCTGAAAAATAGCAACTCTAGCGCCCTTTTAAATATCGACAAGGAAAAAGCGTTTGATAGTGTTTTGACCAACGGTCTGCTGTATAAACTCAAAGGCTATATTCAGATTCAGGCGTAATCTTCTGAAGCTCAAAGCAACATTCTTGCAAAACAGAAATGTTTACCTTCAGATCAATTCTTTTTGCTCTGACGAATCCGAAATACAAATTGTTCTGCCTCAGGGAAGCGTTTTGTAGACGATTCTATTCATTTTGTTTATAAACGATTTTTTGATCAGCCCATACAAAGTTTTCAAATATGCAGACGATACATTAGTACTGGTTCATGTGGATTTACCAGCTAACCTGACAGACCAGCTCGGAAATCTGTGCAGTACGATAAAAAGTTGGTGCTTCAACTGGAAGATGAAAGTGAACAGATCAAAAACAGAAATAATGCCACTCCATACTTATGAACCTATACCATCTATAATTTATCTTAACAGTCAATCATGGAAAACGAAGGAAATCACAAAGTCACTAGGATTAATCATCGACAAGAAACTGACATACAATAATCATCGCGACAAGGGTATCAGTAAAGGACAGAAAAGTTGAAACACGATCCAACGGAAATGCTTGATGCGACGGGGTCTCACGGTTAACACTCAGTCGGTCCTTTTCAAATCCGTTATCTAACTGCAACTCACATATGCTTCCTCAATTTGATCACGTTTTCACTTGAAAAAGCTGCAAGTGCAACAGAATTGCATCTAAAGATCGATTTTCAAAACTACATATCTACGCCAATGTCTGCCTGTGAAGTCTTGCTTGGATTCACCCCACTTAATATTCTGTTCCAGAGCATTAGGGCAAAGTTTCTGACAAAATTAAAACGGAATCAAGCGGAAATAGTGGCTGAAGCTCAATTCAACGCATTTGATCACGTGCAATTAACAGGGCACCTCCTCGAAAACTGTCTGAGACAATTTATAAAAATCACGAGTAGCTATTCTGCTCCAGGTTATAATACTTAGTCAGTCAGTGCTTTCATTTCTGAACTGTGGCTGAGAAGATGGTCTTCACCTGGTAACTTTGATGTCCTGAGAATGTTCAGAAATACAATGCCAGACTGCCACAGCAAGAACCCCCTGATCCTTTGAAATCCTCACTTAGCCAACAAAAAATTTATGCTGGTTTTTGAAAGAGCGCTCTTTTTGCAGAATTCAAATGGAAACCGAGTCAGTGTGCGTCACTCTTGTGTATGTGAGGCACAGCTGAGGAAATCTGGACACATTACTTCTTCTATTGTTGTCTATGGGACAGCTACAAACCAGAGAAATTTGAAGAACTCAGTCTGCTGACTTGTGATGACTGCGATGACTTGCGATGATCTCTCAGCAAGTTCTTAGGGTCGACTGGAAAAGTGGACAAACAAGACACTGTGACTGGCACTCTACTTAATTCATCAATCCCACACACCAATCTATCAAATGAGCTTACATTTTCCCAAAAGGAGTGAACTTTCTTAGACTTTATATGTATATATATATATATATATATATATATATATATATATATATATATATATTATATTTATCTGTATATATATATAATCAAAAACAAGACCAATTTTATGGTTGTCTCGTCTACTATAACCTTGAGTTATCAAAGATATCATTAGCCTTATTGTTGTGATAACCCTTTTAAATAGATCTTGCTTTGGCTATTCAGTGCGGGGACACGTGACCGAACACATCCTCAGACAGCCGTCAATCGTCAGCATCACCAGGTTTTTTCTCATATCAACCTTTTCAATTGTTTCATAATATATATTCAAATAATCCAATTGATGATTCGTTCTCCATTTACTGCAAATGTCTTTCGTAGGTAAATGTTGATTCAGCGCTTCAAGCCGAAGAGAATTCCAAGCTTTTCAAGCAGATTGGTCATTGGAAAATGACCATCGAAGTACCTGGACCCTACGCAGACAAAGGCGACGATGCACTCCTTCAGAGGTGCTACCCTTGAGGATTTGACCACAATTCTTCAACAGTATAGACCAAAAAAACTACACACTGTAGATGTAATTGCTGGTTTTAATGAACACGACTCAAGCGCGAATGACTTTTCAAGCGCAAAAATTAATAAACAAATGACTTTTTAAGCGCAAAAATCAATAAACACAATAATAAGCTTTCATCCTTGCTTCATCTTTGTCATAAATAAGTTTTAGTCTACACAATTAATCGTTTTATAAACGATAAAATTGATAATCTAAATTATGCTCTATATAAATTAATTAGTACTTTTACTCATCCATACAATTAAATTATGTTCACTTTATTCACTTCTGTAAAATGATTAAAGTGAATATAATCACTTCAATCACTTTAATCACCTTTTAATCACTTCTGTAATGATGGCATACATTTCTTTTTGTATGGTAAGTGAATGTTTGTGTGTTATTTAACCTACATGTTTGAATGCTTCACCCGTTACTTAATGTTGGGAGGGGTTGGAGGGGTTGGGTGTTACTCATGTGCAGCCTATCAGCACGTAAAGAGTAGTGGTCTCAACTCAGATTGACGTTCTTCGCCCATACAACACGCAGTAGTGAAGATCTGTTGAAAGAATGTGAGAAAACAATCAACAATGAGCTATTACCTAATCTATTAAAAAATGCCGCCTACAATCAAAAATACAGGAAAATCCTCTCGTTGCCGATAAAGGAGGGTGGCCTGAACATCTATAAACACGAGGATCGCTTTAAGAAAAATGAACTGTCAGTTCAACTGACAATTCCATTATTCCTATCTCTGCCCAAAGCCGAATTAAGGCAACAACAAATCACACAAGAAGTAAACAGGAGAAAGAGCTTGCTATTAAACCGAATATTGACAAAAATTGTTTATTTCTCTTGACTCAGCTGGTGAAACGGGAGCATCAAGCTGGTTGAACGCTATGCCATTGAGACGATATCATTTTGACCTAAGGAAAAGCGAGTTTCATGATGGCTTTGCCCTTCGCTAGGGCTGGGACCCAGTGAGGATGCCATCACTATGCGCATGCAATAGAAACTTCACTGTGGCACATCCCATCCGCTGTTCGAAAGGAGGATACACGCAAATGAGACATAATGAACTCCGCAATTCCCTTGCGATCTTGTTGAGTGTTGTCTGTCTTGATGTCGAGAACGAGCCTCAACCTCAGCTGTTACAATGGTATATCTTTGCTCTCTAAACAACGACTACTGATGATGATGCAAGATTAGATATTAAGGCCAAAGGAATCGAGGTTCAAGATAACCTATTTTAATGTCAGCATTTTCAACCCGCTGGCAAAAAGTTGCCATCAAAGCAGTAGCGAAGCCTACAAGTATCATGAATCGGATCTTTTCCGTTTGTGCCCCCCCCCCAGCTTAGTGGGCGCATATTGTTTGCCCCCCCAAGACACACGTGTAATATTTTACATAATGATATACTATGTAATGGCACGTGTTCTGTAACTGGGGGGCGCATAACGTACTGGGGGGCACAAACGGAAAAGATCCCATGAATCTATTAAAAAGAACAAGTATGAACAAAGAATAACTGAGGTTGAGAAAGCAAGATTTGTCCGCTTGTCTTCGCATGCACTGGTGGAGCTGGCCCATCAGCTTCAAAAGCGCTGAAACAACTGGCATCAAAGCTCTCTGCGCAAAAAGAGGACAGCTACGCTGATATATCATATCTAAGGACAAAAATCAGCTTTGCTCTCCTAGGAGTTCCCTCCTCTCCATTCGCGGGCCAAGGAAGCTTTGGCGGCGCGAAATTGTTAATGCTTTGATGGGAGCTGTGGTTGACGAAGGCTGCTAGTGTGACTCATTTACTTTCGTCATTAGTTGTTTGTTTTCTAATGCTGTCTGTCTTTTGTTTTACTTTCTCAGCTGATGTTTACATATATCATTTTTTGATAGATTTAATGCTTTATGAAGACGTAGTGCTGGGAGGGCTCCGAACCAGCCAATATTAACCCTGTGTTGGGGAGGGGCATTTCTTAATTTACTTGAGTTATCAAAAGTACTCTAACTAATCCTTACTCTGCATATGTATAACTAATACAAAAATATTTAAGCCTAGTCACAATTGATACGTAAATTCGTAAAAGTTAAAATGAGGAGTATGTTTTGCAATTTCTCTCGTGTCTCCCAGGAAATGCGAAGAACAAATTTTTCCATTGGCTAAATGTATTAAAACAGCAGAATAAGTGTTTAGTTTTCGACTTCTGGTCAAAAGACGATATAAAAAACCTTTAAACAATGGAACTAATTCGTGAAGACTGCACTCTATTTCAATCCATGGCTGAAGTAAAAGAATTTTCTATAATTTTGGTGTTAACATGGGTAAAAAAATTCCAACGATCCGTCAAACGTACCTTCAGAAACCTTCAAACGGACAATGTATCCTGTCATGTATGAAAGCCGAATCGATGTTTCTTCGAGATGTCACTGAGTCAGAAAGAGTAATATTTGCGAGCATCAAAACGAAATCTGCGGGGATCGATAATTTATCGATAAAAATAATCGAGTTGCATGCCCTGTAATTTTACCGTACATTACCAAATTCATAAATGTAGCTTTTGATCGGGTTATTTTACTGACAAAAAAAAACCTCCGATTTTAAAAAAGCTGCTATTCTATGATAAAAAGTTTGGATTCGGACCGACAACAATGGAATCTCTTGCTTAAACTGCCAAAAGAATCAGATTTGAACAACAATCTATTAAACCGTACCCGAATGTTCTAGATTTGAACTACTTACCTGCGCATCTGCTAATTATTTGGGTGTACATATTGACCGAAAACTTCGTTATGACAATCGCGTCGCTGCAGTTCTCAGAAAACTTGCGAGGCATATATCTGTAAGAGTTATCTTACTTCAATTCATACACAAAGATATTGCATTGAAATACCATGAAGTACAATTAACACCTAAAACCATCCTTCTTTTACGGATTTTATATATTGTAGTTTAGTAAAAACAAGCTTCTATCAATTTTGGAATTGCAGAAAGAGCCCAAGGTTTCTATTTCAACAGGAAATCTTTTCCTTGTGAAAATCTAATTAAGGTTTGTACTGTATCCAGTATATATGAGCTTTATGTCACTGGACTCTGTATTTTCACGCTAACTTCGATCAGGAAATCCCGCGCCTCTATAAACTCTTATGTGGATCCTTCTAATGTGTTTAAATTTCCTGTTTGATTCTCTTAAACGCTTTTAAACTGTAAGTTCAATTCTTTCAAAAAATATTTCTCGCCATCTGATCTCTCTGTAAAAGAGGTATTGGAATTGAGAACTATTATTGGGAACTGACCAACTTTCCATTGAAAGGGTGGGTAGGGAGCCAATCAAAAGCTGTAAAGAAAGATCAGAAACCCCTTGAGCAGAGCCAGGCATGGATTTGCCTACTGCACTAACGGAGCTTGTATTGGTTTAGTAATCCAATAAGTATTGGCCGTGATTGAGATACATGCTGTTTTGATAACTGCAGAAATGTAGGACAGAGGTGTGTGTGCCGACTAGCGGGGATGTAAAATGAGACGACGCAAGTTCTTCACAATCGCTGTGTCTTGAACTGATATTGCTTTCAGGTTAATATGTGAACAATTTGCAGTTACACCGAGTTGCAATGGGAAGCTTCTTTTCTCTTTTTCAGGTAAGAAGGAAATTGCTTGAAAAAAAAATGATCTGTTCGATGTTAAATTCGAATATTTCAGAGGCGGTCACTAAGTGAGCAGCTGGAGGAAGTTGAAAACTCAATCAATGCTGTTCGAAAGAATAGATACCAAAGCCAGCAGCGACAGAAACGTCTTGTCGCATCTGTTACCTTATGGTCTTTATTGCTCTACACGCTAATTGCTGCATCATTTTTGGCTTTCTACTTTCCACCCTCATGGAAACTACGTATATTATACGCTCTACCGCTCTGTTTTGGACCTTTTCTGTACGTATAACCTTAAATGTTCTTACTTTGTTTTATTGTTAATTTATTAGTTGCTCTTAAACGAAGTCAAGCTGATTAATAGTGAACTGAATTGTGGGCTGCCTGGCTAAGATATAGCCCTACTATTTAATCAATCTAAAAATCTTACAATAACGCTTGTTCTTAGAGCAATTCCTGCGGCAATAGTTGTTTTTTAGGGCGTATTTATTGCGACGCATCGTGATGATGTATTTCTCAACACGACTCAAGAGCTCCGATGAGACCCTACGTGGTTTAGTTGAGAAAAAGAAAACATTGGTATGTAATATTCCGACTTTTATTCGAGAAGAACATAATAATGTCTCATAAGTTGATAAATTTCAGCTAGATGCTGTTCGGGAAAAAGAGAGCTACAAGAAGGGCAAAGAGATTTTGGAAAAGTATGACCCAGAGGTTATCAAAATGAAAAATGTGAGTTAAATGCAGTTGGTGAAAGGACGTTGAAAATAATTTCGAACAAAATTTGATTATTTAGATGGCCGAAGAACTGCAGCGTCTCAGATCACAATCTGCAAATAGTACGTAGCTAAATTGGTCATCTTGCGGTTGATTTCGAGCTAGGAATTAGAGCTGAACGGACGAAATTAAATTTGATTGCACAAATAATCTGATTGGTTTTAATTGAAGTACAATAAATGTAAGAAACAGCGAAATCATTAGTTGCCGTCTCTTGCTTATCTATGGTGTGCTGCCGGGTTACGCTATTTTGCAACTATTTTTTCTCAAAAAAATTGCCGCTGAAGTAATGAGTTTCAACCATCAGAGCATGCGAAATATTCGGCTTTAAATTTCATTTTATGGCATCGCTTGTTCGGCTCTACCGGTGTCCTCCGGTTCATTTAGTATTTCTTCATAAATTAACACACGATTCGATTCTCGTTATTTGAGTTTAAGCTCGTGGATAACTTTATCTCGTAATTTTAAATATTTGCGGAACTGTCTCACTGTACCGTTTAATGGGTGTTTTTTTTGCTCTTGAAGCAAACCTCTTTTTCTTCAAAGCATAGATTGAATTTAGTTGGAGATGACATCTTGAAACACAGTGAGACTGAAGTCGCATTAAACTATTAAAAAATTAAGTTTGTGTTTGATCGGCGCGCTATCTTTTTTCAGCTTTTATCCCCGAAAGTGAGTTGCCTTTTAAACTTCTAATTTGCTGTCGTAGGCAATGGTTAAGGGTTCCTGCAAGGTGTCTGCATTTAAAAATGCTTGATTTTTCTATAGACAATCTCATTCAAAAGGGATTTATTCAGGTGAAGTTCGAAAGCGACAGTTACCTGCTAACGCCTCGCCGAATGCTAACTTGACGGCTACTCCGATGCAATCTATGCCGCGAGGAGCTGCTGGACAATTCGCGACTCCTCAGCAGCCAAATATGTCTGCTATGATGCAGAGAGTGCCAAATACAGCTCCAGGCTCTCCCATGATGACGCCTCAAAGATTACCAGGTTCCATACACCATTTTTGGTTGCAGGATTAATTTAGACGTTTTTTAACATTTGATTTCGTTATTAATAGCCGCACAGAATTTTACATTTCAAAGAATTTGAATTGTAATGGGGCGCTGTCTTTTTACGACTCGAAGAGGAGTATTGGAGAAGTCCTTTTTTTTCAATCAATTTTATTGGAGTGATTTTTGAAGCGGCAAATGAAACGCGTGAAAAATTTGGAGTGATTTTGGTGCTAAACAAAAGTGGAAAGCGGAGCGAAAAGAGAGTGGTTTTTGTTCATATCGCTGTTTTTTAGAGAGCGAGAATTTGAGGTGTGAAAAAAAATTCTAAGCGAGCGAAATTTTTTGTTCACGTGCGGCATTTTAAAGCAGTTTTTCTTCTTTTTTTGGTTAAGAGGTTTTGTTATGATTTTGTTTGAATTTTAGGGTGGATTTGGCAGTGGTTTGTGTTTGAACGTTTCTGGAAATTCATATGAGTTTTCTGCTAATTCGGAGGTTTTTCATGTATTTTGCTGATTTTTGGGGCTAATTTTTGCGTTTTTTTTTACGATTATTTTATTTTACTGGCTCAAATGGTTATTGAAGAAACCCCTTATACTTGAGCAATTTTTTGATAACAATTGGTTACAGTTTTGAGGGTAAGAATCATTTTTTTTGTTGAGAAATATGACAAAAAATGGCAAAAACTGAATCTATTTTTCTCACTTTTTTGGGAGTTTTTCGTTTATTTTTCACGTTTTCTAGACGAATTTCCAGGCCTATTTTGAGTTGCTTATTGTTTTGAGAGCATCTAGATGCTCTATTGGCTGAACGGATTTTTTCTTTGGATTTTTGTGCTTTTGTAATATTTAAAAAATTTATAACTTTTTCAAGTTTTTAGTTCAAGTTGTAAGAGCTTATTTTTTCATGATTTGTCTTCAAGTATTTTTAAAGAATTCTTATAAGTGGTTTCAGTAGGTACTAGTTGTCTTGGGCAATTTGGGCAGAAGCAATTTGGGCAGAAGCAATTTGGGCAGAAATAGTTATTTTGGGATCTCAATTTATGACGAATTTGGTCAGGTTTTTTAATCATTTTTAACAGATTTGATTTTCCTGTTTCTACTTTTTTGTTTTATGGTTCTGTTTCAAGATAATGATAAGTAAGTTTAGGCATGTTTAGTTGGATAAGTAGTTGGATGGCGTTTAATTGGATTTTCACTTCGAGTCGGTTCCGGAATTCTTCGGGCTACGTTTTTTTAAGATATGTTCACACTTTTCATGAGTTTTGAAGTCAAATTGGAGTAGTGATTTTGGTCACGCCGAAACATGAAGTGGAGCGAAAAAGCGAGTGGTTTTGCGACGTGAAATTTTTTTCCTCCAAATTTAAAGTAGAGTGAGAAAACGGTGTTCGAACAAAAATTCGCTTTCGCTAGTGGGTTTTTGTTCACATGTGGCAATTTCACTTTGATCTTTGCTGTTTTTTCAATTTTTTCGATCGGATTTTTTTCTAAATGGTTTTTCATATCCATTCATAGTCCGTTCTAGGTCTGGTTTTCTGTTTAGTCAATGAAAATTCTTAGAATTGTACGTCAGGACGTGTCCTGCTATGTTTTTTATTTCGTCGTCGCGATTTTTGTTACGACGATATGACGTCACATCACTTAAAATCTGCTTTTTGTTCATTCGTTCATGCAATTTCAACTAGAGTGCGTGCGTGACGTCATTTTTCGTTCGCGTGATTAAATTTTTGGTCACGCTTGACTTAGCTCACTCTCTAAAATGGTTTCCTCACTTTGAAATTGACTTTTATTTACTTTTATTCAAAGAGATAAAGTCAAATGGGTGTGTGTCACTCTAAATGAAGGTTATTTAAGAGCAGCTAATAGAGGCAGCAAAAACTTACACAGATTTTTGTAATCGAAATATAACATATATCAGCCTTTAATGAAAAGACGATTTTTTTGGTCTGTCTTTTTACTGTTTTTTTGAGACTGCAGATCTACGAAGCTAGTGCGGCTATTTTCTGGCAATCTGCCAGCTATGTGTTTAATGCTACTTCTTATTACTTCGATAGTTCTACCAGTAACATGCTGCAACCGTTGTAACATTTGTATGTTGCAACTTCTCTAAGGTTTTACAACAGATTGCTGTCCTTGTGTAAAATCCACTGTTGTTTTAGAGCTAGGTGTTCATGATGAAATGTTTGGTTCGTATTCTATTGTACTCTTTTCTTTGTTAATTTTCAAAAATTGTGCTTTGCTTCCTGTCGATTTGCAAAATGGCCTTAAAAGCTTAGACTTTCCTGTGCGGGGCGTGCATTTTAGAACACTGCTATCTAGACGACTTAATAAATAGTCCTGTTACGTGTTCATTTTTCTAGTAGCCTGAATGAGTCTGGTAAGAGGACGGCGCTGTATTGCGTTCATGAAAGCTGAAGTGCTTAACAGATCGAATTCGTATCCATTTCTGAATGTTGGTGACCTTTTCGAAAGCAAGACATTTAATAGCGGTTTGAACTGCTGCTCAAAATGTTACTTTTTCCAGATATGTAGTCCAATGATGACGGACTTTGCCAAATTTTTTATTTGCTTTAAAATGGTTATTCTAATTAATCGCTCTCAAATGAAGCTTTTAGTCATTATTTTTGTCCTGCTGGCCTTTTTTCATCTGACCGCTTTCCAAATGACTTTCATGCCTGACTTCCTTTTTTCCATATTATTTTGCTATCATTCATATTTTAAACGAACTTAGCTGATTTGACGCCAAAATTAATTTGACATGCTCTCGAACGCAGTTTGAAGCAATTTTTTGTTCCAGAACATTCTTTGACTTCTTGAGTGACTTTTTCACACTTTAGTTCTTCATTTTCAGCGTTCTGAAATGAAAGTCCTTTGTAAAACCGATTGTGAGCGAAGGGAAATTAGAGCCATTGTAGGTGATTCAGCAAGATGTCAGACGCCTAAGTGGAGGTCAGTGGTTCGAAACCCTATGGGGTCGTTTTTTTCACCCATTAATTATTCTAAGCGACACCCCCTCTACATTAAATCGGCCCGCCTGTTGTTCGAGAGCAGTTCATCCCACGTTAGTCGGATTGTGTGGAATTGCTCTAACACGAAGTTTGTAGTCATTATATTAGTCGTCTGGTCTTTTAAGCAATTTTTGGCTTGACCAAATTTTCGTCTGATCCTGTCACGTTTTCGTCCTCAAAAACAAAAGTAGATTTACAGGTAAAGCCTGAGGGCATTACATGGCAAAGCAGTCCTCTTAGAGGCGTACGCCTTACTAGTCTCTGACTATGCGATTCGCCAAAACTGTTTTGAGGAGACAATTTCATGGTGTGAATGGAGGTTCTTAATCTTAAATGTGACCCCCCAAGCCTCTCCTCTCAACTTCCGCCAATGCTTCCCCTGCCTACCCTCCGTCATCTGGTGATTCGGACCTCCATCTCGTGCAGCCCTCCCAACCAATCCTAACCTCCATCGCTTGCCGATTATCCTAGAAGAGGTGCGTTTCGTTTTCTGCCTAATAAAAATAATCGAGGGGAAAATCACTGAACGACTTCTTTTGTATCCACAACGTCAAGCAAAAAATTCGACACAAAAAAGGTTTCGACGTGTTTAATAATTGGAATTTTAACGAGTGCGGGGATTTCTTTTTTGAGCGCGATATCAAATGCTATTGCTTAATGGTAAACGGTAAGCAGGAATGTAATTGTAAAAACGTTTGTCTGTACTACCAAAAGCTACCTTTTAAAACCTATTTGCAAATCAATACAGCTGGAATTAGCTGCAAAAAAGCAGCATTTGGTCATGCCTTTTCTGAATGGACAATGGTTTTTATTCCTTAACGATGAAGCTCCGATGTATCTTTCCTTCTATTTTTTTTCACAGTAAATCAACTTCCGTTGTGGACGAAAGTTGATTTACGCAGGAATTGAACACAGGAATTGAAGTTCACTGAGGTATGCCTATAATGAAGACTATTATTTTCTGAGCAAACGTGTATTTCAAGGTTCAATATTTTCAATGGAGTTGAAATTTTTTGTGCATGATAATTTTAATCCGGATTCCCATAAGGTTTTTCTTGGGGTATAAAAGTAGGTCGTACGAAATTTGTTAGGTAGTGAGAAGATCTTATTCGTTTTGCATCTGTTCACACAGACCTCTTGCACAAGTCAAATATTTTGAAACTTCTCTTTTTATTAACGGCATTTGCGCGCGTGTCGTCATTTTTCGTCTTCCAATACCGTTTAGGTCACTTGCGGGATTTCATTTTGATCATACGTGACTCACATCACTCAATAATGATTTTCGCTCCATAAAATTCGATTGAAAATAATTGAAGGTTAAAAATACCAGTATTGTAAAGAAGTTCCCCGACCAAGATTTTTCTGTCGAAAATTCAACAAGCAATATAATTTTATCGCTTGAAGTTTTTATAGTTGTCTTAGCAGCCTCGATAGTTTCTTTCTGTATATATCAATGGCACGCAATTCTATTTCGCGGCTAGATGAAAGTTATGTTAAAGTTCTAGCGGGCTATGTTTAAGTTCTCGTCTGAAAAAATGTTTAGCTCTCAATTTTTAGCTCTCAATCGTGATATTTAAAAAGATAACTCGATGTGATTAGCCGGTGAATAAAATTTGAGGACGTATCCTTCAGACCCTATTTTGAAAGCATATATGGTAACGATGTATGTTAAATTTGTATTTTAACTACTGCTCTGCTTCTTCGTTTGGGATCGTGTAGCTCTTGAATAGCCTCCGTCATCTCAGTAGACCAACGCAGATTTTTGGCGGTTTACTTCCCTGTCACTTCACTGTACGTCCCATTCAATTAAGTTCCATATTGCACGCTCTTTCTCTGCTCCTTTCTCCCCCTCTGTTAAGCCTAAGATAGCCTCAATAAGCCCCAGCTAGACACTGAAAAAGCCCACTTTGTCTTTTCTTTTTCTATGCTTATACTGAAGCCATTCAGCGCATGGAAAAGATCAAATGCGTTTTGAAATTTTGGTCATCCTTAGTGCTCTGAAATTGGTTGCGCAGTTCATTGATGGTGGGCTGATCTCTGTTGGGTTGGCTCAAATTCAAATGAACAAAAGTAGTTCAATGACCATAAATCCTCATTGCTTTACTACTATGAGAACGAGTTCTATTCTGACTATTTTTTAGCTCGTCCCATCCCTCCACCCGCATCAGCTAGAAGCAGAAGTGCGGCGGGGAAGAGTACATTTGATCGTATGATGGAGTACATCGTGGGAGATGGACCTGAGAACAAGTATGCTCTTATCTGTTCACACTGTCTTAACCACAATGGAATGGCTCTCAAGGAGGAGTTCGAATATGTCGGTGAGTTCTCAATCAAATTGACTATCGTCGTTACCTGAAATGGAGCTTGAAAGTAGCACAGCTGAAGGAAAATTTATCTGCCCATGCTTATGGAAATTGTAGATTTCTAGGTAAAATACAAACTACTACATAAAATTGCTGAAAGTTCTTTCATACAAATTTTATATGGAGAAATTAAATTAGGTTATCAGTAGGTTTAATTGCTCTTGAACGAAGTTTGGGGCAA
Source organism: Convolutriloba macropyga (assembly GCF_964194025.1). Taxonomy (NCBI): domain Eukaryota; kingdom Metazoa; phylum Xenacoelomorpha; order Acoela; family Convolutidae; genus Convolutriloba; species Convolutriloba macropyga. The sequence goes on along the minus strand of NC_134473.1, from coordinate 38,949,010 downwards.
TTACTGTAAAATTTTCTGATCGCTTTTGACTGTTATGTCTTTGACTTTTTGAGTTTTGCGTGATTTAATTTGTTCTCTTATTCACAATTTTAGGCTGCTAAACTGAATTGCCAGCAGTTTACTTAAAGTCAAATAGAAAAGTGCCCCAAAAGTTGTTTCATTTTCAAACTTAAAATCCTAATTGTGTATAAACTGTAGTACCATCATTTTGGCTCACAACAATGGCATTTGCGCGCGTGACGTCATTTCTCACTCTCCAGAGAGTTTTTTTAATTCATTTGCATGACTAAATTTTGATCATACGTGACTTACTTCACTCAACAAAATGATTTAAGTTTAGTTCGAATTAGTTTAGGTCAAAGAGGCAAATTTGTATAACGAAATTCACCTATAAAAAGTCTTCTGCGGCATGAAAGTGAACAAGCCGTATCAATTTATCTTACCTAAAATATTTCGCTAAATTTTAAGCGGCGTTAATAACTTCATCGCCTCATTTCTCTTTGTTTTCTATCTGCATTCGACAGCACTCAAATGTATTTGGCAGCTATGGCAGTTATATTATTGTCTATAGCCGAGCCTGTACTTAGAACTTTTATGCACCTGGAAACTCTTTTTTTCATACGGTGATGTGTCAGCTGTAAAGACATTTAATTTGCGATTGATTCTCTTACAATGTTTACAGCAATTATTTAGGCTTGCTATGTGTGCCTTTTTGACAGATTTTTCGTTTTGTATCCCCATGTTTTCGGTTATAATTTTTTCAGAGTTTAGATCATCTCATTTTATTCGTCTTGAACTGAGTTGGACTTCAACATGAAGTAATGTTTTTTTCGTAAAGATAATGTTTTTGTTTTTGTTGAATTGGCTTGGAATTTTAACCCAAAGTTGAGAGCAACGTTTGGCAACGATGACTAGGTATACTAAGCTCTATTAACATTGATTAACATTGCGATTCCTTATTCAAAGACTGAGACATGAACTTTTTTGTTGCAGCTTTTCGCTGTGCGTATTGTGGCATGTCAAACCCAGCTAAGAAGGGACGACCAGTTGCACCCAAAGTACCAATCAGTGTTCTACCTCCTACCCCATCACCTCAATTACAACAACCAAAACAGCAGTCAGTCTCAACTTCCAGCAGTGCCTCGGCTACTTCTCAGAACGCTAATCAAATAGCCACGACGTCATCTACAGGAGAATCAGAGAAAGAAGATGACGGAGATCGAACTCCCGTCACTGGTGGGGAGTCAGATGAGGAGTCTAGCAAGAACGCCAAAGGTTAATATTTAAGGACAAATATCATCAACCTTCGTATTCAAAGTTCCCCTTTTCAGCTGTTTGGAAAGATAAATAGTTAATAAGCAGTTAATAACGCATACTATGCTATTATGAAATTGTATGGATGCATGGAGTGACATCAAATTCTTGCTTAGTTCGATTTTTTTAATATTCTTATGCTATCTACAAATAGCTGAATTTCTACTTGAACTGTAAATTGAGTTTTTTGTCCAGTTTCAAAATCAAATGCTGGCCAGGATGAAAAATCGGAGAATGCAGAAACAAGTGGTCTTGAAACTGACGATAACGATTGCAATGAATCTGTAGATAAAACTCTTGACAACAGTCTGGAACCGATGGAAACTTCGATTACTGACAACGGGCCGAATGGTGTCAAAGATGCGATAAGAGAGGATAGAAAAGAAATGGGGAGTGATGAAGGCGATGAAAGTTTGATAGCAGATATGGAAATTTTGAACAAGGAAGGTAAATTTGTTATTTAGGGTTTTATAATGATTACCTACCTCATCGTACTATGATAATATTTTAAAATAAAAAGTTGATTTGATGCTGCTCGGTTTATCATCTTGCAGATAGGTCCAATTTCAAGCATTCGATAAAGGTGACCATCCGAGACTCGATTTAAGTCACAACTATAACAGCGTATTTGAATTTCTAAACAGCAATAGCTGCTATAGGGCTGTGCAATAGCTGCTACAGAGCTGTCTAGACGTTTGTATTTGAAGGGAGTTTTCGATTAGTTTTCAGTTACTCTTCAGAATAGCTTTCGAATCAAGGGCAATAAAACGCTCTTTGCGTCATAATGCTGTATAGTTCATAATTAATTCAAAAAAGTTGTTAATTTCAGATGTCAAAAATTCCATATCCCTAACGGAAATGGTTGGTTGTTTGTTTAGACTTAGATACGAGGGAAACTGAAGATGGTGATAATAACAAGTTGCAATCGAGTGTTGAGACCGGGAGTAATGTAGATGTCTCCGACAGCGGGATATTCGGAAGCGATCTTCCTAAGGAAGAAGGAAGCAGTAGCGAAGGAAGCGTCGATTCGATTGCTCTCAATGGGGCAAATCTGAATCCTCCGGGTTCAACAAATCTTGGTCAGAAGGCAATAAGTGCAGAGTCAAGCTTGCCCGACTTGCTTCAGTGAAATATTTAATTGATTGGTATGCGTTAGTGTTATGTTTCCGGTTCAATGTGCATTTGATGACTATTTTAATTTGAATTAGAATTTACTGTTTTTTAGAAAAATTTTTCTGAGGCAGCCGTTAGGCAGACCTTTGGTACTGAATATAAATCTTCACTATACGTGAAATCTTTCGTCTTGGAATTCGTTAGTAAAGATGTCAATTATCGTTACATTTTTAATTCACATCCAAAGGATTTTAGTTTAGCTTGCGCATTGAACAGACTGCTTAATTTGCTGCGATCCAATTCAGCCGTTGGTTTAAAGCGTTTACTTTATAAATAGATGATATAAATTGTTTTAAACGAATATTGTAAGTTTTTACATATAACTAGCCGCGAAAAGATAGCTCTTGGCTGTTTTTGATATTATGGTACTTTGTCTATTGTCGGCCTAATTGTTAATTTATAAGCTTCCGTTTTTCGCTGTCGCGTCATTTGACTTAGATACCATTTAGGTTTTTAGGCATTTAGGTTTTTGTCAATTTTTGAATCCTGGCTTTATTTTTTGTTTTTATGATAGTTAAAGTTTTCAGGATTTAGTTTTCTATTTTTTCGCACTTCTACGCCATTGTTTTTCTAACATTCTTACTTGGCCCCTTTTACCTTGTCTGGCATTGATTTAATTTCCACATGTTGTATTGTGTACTCTCTCTAAGGATGCGTAGTGTCTATTTTGCTGTTCTTATTAATAGCCGCACAGCGATGGCTGGGGCTATTATTGGCCTTCTCTTGGTTTTTTACGACTCGAAGAGGAGAATTGGTTTTCTCTCGGTTTTTTAAGACTCGAAGAGGAGTATTGGTTTTCTTCAGTTTTTTTTTCTACCGGAAGTACTATTCGTTCAGACGCTGTTTTGACCTAAAAGCGTAAGTGAGTAAAATTGCCGTCTGAACTACTTTTTTTCTGAGCGAGAAAAGTTTTTTGATCATGCGCTGCGTTTAGTGAATGAGTTTTTGACTTTGAAAAGTAGTTTTTGACTGAATGGCACCTATAACCGTTTTTAGCCGTTTTTTCGTCTAAATGGCCCAATTGTTTTTGCTTGTAATTTGGTTTTTTGTAGAAATTATTTTTATTCGATGCTAAATTGAATTATCAACCTCGGAGATTGATACCAATGTGTTTTGTGGAGCCTGAAGATTGCGTTTCAAGTTCAAAATTGGCACATATTTCTTGATTTTTTAGTAAATTTTTGTTTTTTTTCTATTAATTTTGCCATTTTGGATCTTTTAACCGTCTGTTTGTCAAAAATCAGTTAATATGGCAACTTCTTTTTGAAAATTCATATACTCAACGCCTCTTTCTACCTCGATAGAATTTTGTTTTATAAAATTGTACATATGCTAATCCGATTTTGGTAGTTTTCTCCGATTTTTGTCAGTTTTTCGGCTTCTAATTTGGTTTTACTTACTAGAAACCGTCTTTTTGTGCAAGACAAGGGGTTTCAATTTCGTTTCAGTAAAAGTTCAATCATTTATTGGCGTTAAGTTTTTGAAAAACAGTTAAAGCTTTTTCATAAATGCAGTCCTAAAAGTTTTTTTGACCATTTTTTTTGCAAATTCATGTTTCGTATGTTTGAATTGTGCTTTCTCCTATTTTTTTGTTTTCTTCAGGAGGATAGATCTTTGTATCGGATGACTAGTTATCTTTTCTATGTCTCGAATGCTGAACAATGAAATGTATTCCTTTTTCTTGATTTTTTTAATTTGATTTTTAACTTTCAAAAATCAATTATGTCTTTCTGTTACGGTGTTCCTTACATTGTGCCCATATTCTTCACATTCTAGTTAGTAACTTTCTAGCTTTGTTGTGGCACATACTTTTTTTTCGTTATATTAATTTTTTTCAGTTGTTAAAAAATTGAATGATTTCAGCCTTTTCTTAGATTTTCGTCATTTCTTTGATTTGCAGTTGATTTCACTCAACATATGGCAGTACTGAGAGCTTGCTAGCAAGCCTTTTCCAAAATGTTCCTTTATTACTATTACTGCAACTTTCTTCCGGCCTTGGTATTAATTTAAAAGATTTTTTGTCTGAATATTCTTCTGCTGCTTAAGTCTTCTATAATCAATTTAATTTTTGAATTAGTATGAAATCATGTTGTCTAGCATATGTACAACAAAGAAGAAGTATGTGCTGTTTTTGGTCTTAATTGTTGTGATTAGAAATGTAATTTTAGTATTGAACTTAGTTTCTAATATTATTATCTGGGGTTTGGTTTCCCGATCTTTGAGATTAGAATCGTGAATTATTTGGGGGCAATTGATAGCCTTGTCAGCATTTTCAACCTATCAGAACTTGGACCATCTTAATTGTATCGGATTTTTTTAACGTTACCAAGCGTTTGCAATTTTATAAAAGTTTGCTGCGTTTTGTTTCTTGGTAACAGTGGTTTAAGTTTCACCAATGTTTAGATCAGACCTCGGGAGGTAATGAGTTAATGGTTTAATACAAAAGGTAATGGCTTCCGCTGCAATTACGTTTTGCATCTGAGGTTTTGACGCTTCGAGTCGGTTCCGGAATTCTTACGGCTATTTTTTTTTACAGGAAGTAGATTTGTTCAAGCGGCATTTTGACCTAAAAGCAAAAGTGAGAAAAGCTGTCTTGGTGAACAGTTTTTCGCTAAACGAGAGAAGTTCTTTGATCATGCGCTGCGTTTAATGAATGACTTTTTGACTTTGAAAGTAGTTTTTGACTGAATTGCACATATAGATAACCGTTTTTAGCCGTTTTTTCGTCTAAGTGGCCCAGTTTTTTTGCTTTTAATTTGGTTTCTTGTAGAAATAAATTTTTTTCGATACTATATTGAAATGTCAACCTCGGAAATTGATACCACAGTGTTTTGCAGAGCCTGAAAATGCGTTTCAAGTTGAAAATTGGCACATAATTATTGATTTTTTAGTTAATTTTTGGCTTTTTTTATATTAATTTCTTCATTTTTGGATCTTTTAACCATCTTTTTGTCAAAAATCATTTAATGTGGCAACTTCTCTTTGATAATTCCTATACTGAACGCCTCTTTCTACCTCGATGTAATTTTGTTTCATAAAATTGTATATATGCTAATCCGATTTTGGTAGTTTTTTTTCCGATTTTCGTCAGTTTTTCGTTGGTATTTTCGTTGTAATTGCTAGAAGTAGTTTTTTTTGTGCAACAGGAGGGACTTTAATTTCGTTTCAATAAAAATTCAATTATTTTTTGGCGTTAAGTTTTGAAAAAAACAGTTGAAACTTTCATAAATGCAGTCTTAACTTGAAAGTTCTTTGACCATTTTTTGCAAATTTTTTCAATGTTTCGTATTTATGAATTCTGCTTTTTCCTATTTTTTGTTCTCTTGAGGAGGATAGATCTTTGTATCGGATGACTTATTATCTTTTCTATGTCTTGAATGCTGAAGAATGAAATGCATTCGTTTTTCTTGAATTTTTTAAATTGATTTTTAACTTTAAAAAATCAAGAATGTCTTTTTTGTTACGGTGGTCCTTACATTGTGCGCATATTTACATGCTAGTTAGTATCATTCTAGCTTTGTCCTGGCACCTACATTTTTTTTGGGTATATTGATTTTTTTAAGTTGTAAAAATGGATGATTTCAGCTTTTTTTTTAGATTTTCGTCATTTCTTTGGTTTGCAGTTAATTTCGTTCAACATAAGGCAGTACTGAGAGTTTGATAGCAATCTTTTCCCAAAATTTCCAATTATGACTAATTACTACAGCTTCTTTCTGTCCTTGGTATTAATTTAAAAGATTTTTTGCCTTTGAATATTCTTGTGCTGCTTATGTCTTTTCTATGATCAGTTTTATTTTTTATTTGGTATGAAATCATGTTGTCTAGCTTATGTACCACAAGGAGCAGGTGTGTGTTGTTTTTGTCCTAATTGCAGTGATTAGAAGTGTAATTATAGGTGTTCTCTGATTCTTAATTTTGATCTTTCTTTTTTGAAAAGTTTTAACTTAGTTTCTAAGATTATTATCTGCCGTTTGCTTTCGCGATCTTTTTCAGATCAGAATCATGAATTATTTGAGGGCTGTTGATAACCTTGTCAGCTTTTTCAGACTATCAGGTTTTTGAACACCTTAAGTATTTTGGATTTTTAACGTTACCAAACGTTTTCAATGATATAAAATTTTGCTGCGTTTTGTTTCTCTTGTTGACAGTGGTTTAAGTTTCGCCAATTTTTAGAGCGGACCTGGAGAGGTAGTGAGTTAATGGTTTAATACAAAAGGTAGTGGCTTCCGTTGCAATTACGGTTTTGTAAGTGAAGTTCTGACGCTTCGAGTCGCTTCCGGAATTCTTCCGGCTATTTTTACAGGAAGTAGATTTGTTCAAGCGGCATTTTGACCTAAAAGCAAAAGTGAGAAAAGCTGTCTTGGTGAACAGATTTTCGCTAAACGAGAGAAGTTCTTTGATCATGCGCTGCGTTTAATGAATGACTTTTTGACTTTGAAAAGTAGTTTTTGACTGAATTGCACATATAGATAACCGTTTTTAGCCGTTTTTTCGTCTAAGTGGCCCAGTTTTTTTTTGCTTTTAATTTGGTTTCTTGTAGAAATAAATTTTATTCGATACTATATTGAAATGTCAACCTCGGAAATTGATACCACAGTGTTTTGCAGAGCCTGAAAATGCGTTTCAAGTTGAAAATTGGCACATAATGATTGATTTTTTGGTTAATTTTTGGCTTTTTTGATATTAATTTCTTCATTTTTGGATCTTTTAACCATCTTTTTGTCAAAAATCATTTAATGTGGCAACTTCTCTTTGATAATTCCTATACTGAACGCCTCTTTCTACCTCGATGTAATTTTGTTTCATAAAATTGTATATATGCTAATCCGATTTTGGTAGTTTTTTTTCCGATTTTCGTCAGTTTTTCGTTTGTATTTCCGTTGTAATTGCTAGAAATAGTTTTTTTGTGCAACATGAGGGACTTTAATTTCGTTTCAATAAAAATTCAAATATTTTTTGGCGTTAAGTTTTGAAAAAAAACTTTTAAAACTTTCATAAATGCAGTCTTAACTTGAAAGTTCTTTGACCATTTTTTGCAAATTTTTTCAATGTTTCGTATTTATGAATTCTGCTTTTTCCTTTTTTTTGTTCTCTTGAGGAGGATAGATCTTTGTATCGGATGACTAATTATCTTTTCTATGTCTTGAATGCTGAAGAATGAAATGTATTCTTTTTTCTTGAATTTTTTAAATTGATTTTTAACTTTCAAAAATCAAGAATGTCTTTTTTCTTACGGTGGTCCTTACATTGTGCGCATATTTACATGCTAGTTAGTATCATTCTAGCTTTGTCCTGGCACCTACATTTTTTTTGGGTATATTGATTTTTTCAGTTGTAAAAATGAATGATTTCAGCTTTTTCTTAGATTTCCGTCATTTCTTTGGTTTGCAGTTAATTTCATTCAACATAAGGCAGTACTGAGAGTTTGATAGCAATCTTTTCCCAAAATTTCCAATTATGACTAATTACTACAGCTTCCTTCTGTCCTTGGTATTAATTTAAAAGATTTTTTGCCTTTGAATATTCTTGTGCTGCTTATGTCTTTTCTATGATCAGTTTTATTTTTGATTTGGTATGAAATCATGTTGTCTAGCTTATGTACAGCAAGGAGCAGGTGTGTGTTGTTTTTGTCTTAATCGCAGTGATTAGAAGTGTAATTATAGGTGTTCTCTGATTCTTAATTTTGATCTTTCTTTTTTGAAAAGTTTTAACTTAGTTTCTAAGACTATTATCTGCCGTTTGCTTTCGCGATCTTTTTCAGATCAGAATCATGAATTATTTGAGGGCTATTGATAACCTTGTCAGCTTTTTCAGACTATCAGGTTTTTGAACACCTTAATTATTTTGGATTTTTTAACGTTACCAAACGTTTTCAATGATATAAAATTTTGCTGCGTTTTGTTTCTCTTGTTGACAGTGGTTTAAGTTTCACCAATTTTTAGAGCAGACCTGGAGAGGTAGTGAGTTAATGGTTTAATACAAAAGGTAGTGGCTTCCGTTGCAATTACGGTTTTGTAAGTGAAGTTCTGACGCTTCGAGTCGCTTCCGCAATTCTTCCGGCTATGTTTTTTTATTTCGTCGTCATGATTTTTGTTACGACCATATGACGTCACAGCCACTTTTTGTTCATTCGTTCATGCAATTTCAACTGAATTGCATGTGTGACGTCATTTTTCGCTCTTAGTTTTTTTGTTCATGCGCTTGATTAAATTTTTGGTCACACTTGACTTACCTCACTCTCAAAATTGACTTCCTCACTTTGAAATTGACTTTTATTTACTTTAATTCAAAGAGATAAGGTCAAATGGGTGTGTGTCACTCTAAATGAAGGTTGTTTGAGATCAGCTAATAGAGGCAGCAATAACTTATGCAGATTTTAATTCAGAATATAACATATCAGACCTCAATGAAAAGACGAATTTTTTTGGTCTGTCTTTTTTACTGTTTTTTTTAGACTGCCGATCTAGGAATATATTGCGGCTATTTTCTGGCAATCTTCCAGCTATGTTTGATTATTGTCAAATCTCTCGTCAGCAAGAGCCGCTTAGACAGAGGTCTAGCGCTCTCTCCCAACAACACTGAAGGTGTTATCAACCTCAGTTACCCGTTTTGTGCCAAGGCAGCCCCTGAGACAGCGGAGTGCGAATTTTATCTTCGTTCGAATGTATGTTATTGCGTCGGAGTATGTGTCGTCGTTCTTTCGGAAATTTTGTTGGCTGGTTGCTTTATAGTGCTATTGCGTGTTGCAGACTGCCGTGTGTCCCCTTACAGGACATATCGAGTGGAAGATAACTACTTCAGTTTCTAAATTGTGTTGATAGTTTTCAATTACCTTGATGTTTTCAGGCTTCGTTGGCTTCTTTGGGGCAGGACGTGGTCGATGGATTAAAAAATTCAGCAAAAGTCTAAGCTGAATCTAGACCCCCCGCAAGCCATATGTTTTGATGTCAAGTCGAGCGTTATCATCACTACTAGTAGATCTGCGGTAAAAGCTTTTGCCTTCTAGTATCTGAGCAGGTTAAACTTCGGTGTCAGCATACGTCATGCATCATCTTTGCAAACGTGTCACTAATTTCGTTGTTAGTGGAATTGTTAGTGTGAATTGTTCCCCCCACAAGGACTCGATAGGTGTTTTTTGCTTCACGATTGTACCGAATGCAGAAACCGTCTTGGAATACGATCTTCATGCTCTAGAGGCCCAAACGTGGCGATTAACGCCGCGTACTATTTTTAGGTCCCTCATAAAAGGCCCTTCCATCTTTGCTGATTGAATTCGAACTAGCCGTTTTAGTTCATCTCTGAAGGTTTTTAACAATTCTTAAGCGGGTTCGATAAATTTGTCAACTTATTTTTGTTATCTTGAGTCTATGGCCTGGTAGTCTCTTTCGCAGCTATTACGACAACCTGTCGGTTTTATTAGTTTGTTTCTTTGGTTTTTCGGGATATATTGGGTCATATTGTGCCACGCTTGTTATGCTCCTAACTTTGAAATATTGTTTCGTAAGCAAAAACATTCAAGTTTTGACTTAATACGGTTTTAACTGTACAGAATTAATAATTGATTCAACGACGATAATGTATACTTTCCCAGAATTTTCTAAATTTTAGGAAAAACGGATTTTTAGTCTGAGCCACCTTAGTCCAAAATTGACAGAATAATAAACCCTTTAAAAGTGGGCTAAAAAAGAATATTTTGCCATTTTTTAAATCAAACAGTCGAATCAAACAGTTCAGCAATACGCCTCTGTCGTCAAAGTTAAAATCAATGACATTATTATTAACAGTTTCAACATTTTTTTAAGCCCACATGACAAAAACTTGAGCAAGAATGTGAACGAAAAACACGAAAATCAAACTTTCTCAAAACCTTACACCTCAATAACTCCGGGGAAAAAATGATATGCAAAACAAACATTTAAATTTCTTATTATACGCTAGAGTGCTTTCTATTGATGCCACCCACAACTCTACGATGATTATTTTGATAGTCCAAAATTGACTGAATAGCAAATCCCCCCATCCAAATATCCATCGTAGAATTGTGGCTGTTTTTGCTCATTTTTGATGTTCTTTTTGGTTGTCTTGTCACGTCAAGTCACAGGTTTTATAAATGGCCTTGAGAGAACTCGCAATTGAGCATATCTAATGTTTTCTCTTAACACCGTTTCCTCTTAAACTTTTATTGACTGTCTGAGTGTTGCCAGTTTTTGTTGTGCTGTTTATAATCATATGACATTTTCTGTATAGGGACTAGTCTCAATAGAGTCATAAATAACCTCTTTAATGATTTCAGTTCATAATTTTTTTTGCATGATTACTAAAGTAATTGTTTTCAAAAAATGTAAATAGATTTTTTAATTTTTCGCCTTTTCTTTTTTGGTTCTTTTACTACCAAGTGTCAATAAATTTCTCAAAATTTTAAATCTGAATAACTCCGGGGAAAAGACGATATGCAAAACCCCCATTTAGGGCTTTCTATTGATGCTACCCACAAGTCAACAATGAATGTTTCGATAGTCTAAAATCGACTGAATAACAAACCCCACTATCCAAATATCGGCCGTATAGTGGTGGGTATTATCAATAGAAAAGCCTTGGCGCATAACTAGTACTTGAAAAATTGTTTTGAAAATCGTTTTTCTCCAAGGTGTTATCAAGGTTTAAAGTTTTGTTTACATTTATTATTCTTGGTTTTTGTTTACATTTTCTTTTTTGCTCAACTTTTTGCAAATTGTGCTGAAAAATAAAATTGTCAATGACTGTGTTATTGGCTTTAATTTTGAACGAAAGAGGGTTGTTGAACTTATGTTCGATATTTATGCTAGAGTGTTAGCTAATTTTTTTTAGAATTCAGCCTTTATAATCGAGAATCGCACAGGATATTCTTCTTTAACTCACTTTGTTTACCTTAGACGGAATGTTAAACCTAAATATCTGTGGCATAATCTTCTCAAAACACAAAGAGGGCCAATTTCCAATTACGTTCAAATGAGGCCCATACAACTAATATACAAAGTGTTATGCTCAGATATGTTTTGGCTAAAACACTGTGCGTAAAATTGTTAACAAAACTTAGTTCTGCCTGTTTTCGTAGTTTTCTAGCAATCTGACTTCGTATCACTTATAACAGCTCTCAATGAAACAGTTTCCTAAGGATCTGCAATTCATTCATTTTAGTATGTTTGAGTTTAAAGCTTTTTTTTGTTATTTATTTTTAAAATATTTAAACAAAACAATGGGGGTGTTTTTAGCTGTGGCACTTTATCTATCTTATTTCGGTAGACTTGTTGCCTAGTCTCGTTTGAGAGAGTTTGGATTCGCTTTCTATCAAAGTTTCATCATTGCAGTTGTTATGTTTACCTTCTGGTTTTATTGCTTTGATACGATTCTTCATATTTTTTAGTTTGACATTTGCTCATTTTTGATGTTCCATTTTATTGTCTTGTCACGTTAATGACAGGTCACATGTTTTATAAATGGCCTTGAAAGAATGTGCAATTGAGCATATCTGATGTTTTAATGAACAGATTCTGGTTTTAACGGTATCAGCGACGTTTTCTCTTAAAATTCAATTGACTTTCTAAATTTTCCCTTTTTTTGTCTTTCTGTTTGTAATCGTATGACATCTTCTGTATAAGGACAGGTCTCAATCGAGTCCTACATAACTTGTTAATTGATTTCAGTTCATAATTTTTTATTTTCATGACTACCAAGTTTATTGTTTTAAAAAATTTTAAATAAATATTTCCAACTTTTCGCTCTTTTTCTGTACTTTGTTATCAAGAGTCATTTATTTGTCAAAACTTCAAACCTCAATAACTCCTTGGAAACGGCAACATGCAAAACAACCATTTAAATTTCCTGATCTACGCTAGAGGACTTTCTATTGATGCTTCCCGCAACTCAACGATGATTATTTTGATAGTTCATAATTGACTGAATACCAAATCCCACTATCCAAATACCCGTCGTAGAGTTGTGGGTGTAATCAATAAAAATTCCTCCAGCGCAGAATTAGTCTTTAAAAAAAGTGTTTTGAAAATCTTTTTTTCAAGGAGTTATCAATGTTTGAAGTTTTGTTAATTTTTATTATTTTGGTCACATTTTCCTTTTCGGCTCAAGTTTTTGCAAATTGCTTGAAATAATAAATTGTTAATGACTGTGTTAATGGCTTTTATTTTGAACGACAGAGGATTTTTGAGCTTATGTTCAATATTTTTGTCACACTTTTAGCTAATTTTTTAGAATTCAGCCTTTGTCGAGAATCGCACAAAATGTTCTTCTTTAGCTCGCTTTGTTTTCCTTAGGCGGAATTACAAACCTAAACAGTTTTGGCATATTCTCAAATCACAAAGAGGGATAGTTTTACTTTAGCTTCGTTGGAGCGTTTTCGGCTCGTTTAAATTTTGCCGGTTATTCGCTAATTTAAATCGTTGTTATCTGCAATTCATATGTTTGTTTTAATGACTTTTGTCAAATGGTGGTTTATTTGGAGTCTCATTGAACCTATTTTACTACCAAAGGGTTATGCTCAGGTTGTTTTTGGCTAAAACCCTGTGTGCGTAAAATTGTTTGCCAAACTTAGTTCTTCCTGTTTTCGTTGTTTTCTAGCGATATCACTTCGTATCACCTGTAACAGCTCCAAATGAAATAGCTTCCTAATGAGTTACAGTTGATTGATTTTGGTATGTTTCGGTTAAAAGCTTACGTTTGTTGTATTCTTTTGAAAAACAGTGGTTATTTTAGCTGTGGCACTTTATGTCTATCTTATTTCGGAAGACTTGCAGCCTAGTCTCAGTTCAGAGTGGTTGGATTCGCTTTCTATCAAATTTTTATCTTTGCAGTTGTTATGTTTACCTGCTGGTTTTATTGCTTTGATACGAGTCTTCATATTTTTTAGTTGGGGTTCTTTTTTGTAGTCTTATCGCGTTAATGACAGGTCACATTATTAATGATCTTGAAAGAACGCGCAATTGAGCAAATCTAATGTTTTAATGAATAGGTTATGGTTTTAACTGTTTCAACGCCGTTTTCTCTTCATTTTTAATTGACTTCCTGAATTTTCTGTTTTTGTTGTTTTGTTTGTAACCGTATGACATTTTCTGCATAAGGACAGGTCTCATTAGAGTCATACATAACCTCTTTAATGATTTCAGTTCATAATTTTTAGTTTTCATGTTTGCCAAATTAATTGTTTTCACAAAATTTAAACAGATTTTATTTTTAACTTTTGGCCTTTTCTTTTTTGTCCCTCTGTTACCAAGTCTCATTAAGACCCACCTTTTCTACTGAAATAAATTTCCATTTTTTTTTAAATTAGATTTTCTGTGATGCTTTTTTGACCGAGTTGTTTAAAATTTTTAGGAAAATGACATTGAGCTTTGGTCGTATTTAATGATGTTGTTTGATTTTTTTGCTCATCTTGTTTCTCAGTCGCGTTAATGAGAGTTCTCATCGGCCCTCTAATGCGGCATTTTATAGATTCTTTCAGTGGTTTTATTTTAAAGTAATTTAGTTCTTACACCAATTAGTTTAATTCAAAAGTTGAATATTTGAAAGTTTATCTCTTTTTCAGGTGGAATTCAGACAGACAATTAAGAGAAAAAAGTGAATTAGAAAAAGTTAATTAAAAAAGTCAGATCATTTTGTACCAACGCACATTGCCTAGCCTGCTTGTAAATTTGTAGTGAATAGGACTATGAAATGTTAAACTAGCGTTTTATTTTTGTTACAACATTTCTCGAGGAGCAAAGATGTTGACATGCTGCGGTAGCAATTTTCAATTTCCCTGACTGCAACAGTTTTGATGTTAAAATAACCATTTTACCACATTGTCATTAGGAATGCTGTTTCATTAATTGCTGTCTGAAAAGTATGAGGCCTGTTGGTTCCGCGTGATAGTGTCAGTAAAAGTGCTCCAACTGTGTTTTCATTTATTAAATAAATGAATAGGAAGATAATAATCGATTGTGATATTATAAACATCGATTTATTAACGGGTCACAATACATGTTAAGTACTATTTTTCATCATTTTAAGAGAGTATCCTTGTGCATGAGGTTTAAAAAATGAGCTTGCGTTAGTGAGCCACGCTTTATTCTCGAGTTTTTTTGTTGTTCTTAAGCTTTCAAATGATAGCTTAGTTGTCTGCTCATCTTTCTATCCTCCGACAATTTTTTTTGTTCATTTTCATGTGCTAACTTGGAGCGGAAGTTTTCTGCGGATTTTTTAAATCTGAATTGGCTTACTCCACTAAACAAACAGACTTTCTTACTTCAGCACTCAGTTTGAGAGAACGCATTGTAGTTGAAATGCAATTTTGATTCAAATTACCTGATTCATTTTTCAAAAATTCAATTTTCCGTAACTTATGACTGGTGCGCATTTTCTGCTTTTATTTTAGATTTCTGCGCTTTGTTCCCAAAATTTATCGGAACCCAAATTTTTTTATAACAAATTTTATTCCGGAATAATTTACTTCAGGAACATAACTAATTGATAAGCTATGTGAGTGGTGATTTGGCGACTGTTAACAACTGATTCGAGGTTGCTTAGTTAAAGTATGAGCTTCAGGATTTCGATGAATGTAGTTTCAATATTTATCAAAATTTATAATTTTTGTCTGTTATGAACTTCTTTCGTGTTTGTTATTTCCTTATGTTCCTAGCCTTGTTCTGTGTGATAAAGCAGCTGAGTACGCAGCTTGACGTTATTGCCCCAATGATCTGAAACTTAGAAAGAAACTTAGAGGTTTAGCATTGCTTCGGGATTAGACCAAACGTTTATGCAACTGTTTTACGCAACAACAGTTCCGCTAAAAAGAGTGGCACTAATTCGTAGTTTAATGGGCAAAGCAGTGGCGAATGTAATGCAATTGATGTCGCAAAAGGAGTCGAATATAGATTTTTTCAGATTGTTTTTGCTCTATCAAGGCTCTTCGTCTACTTAGCTTGGCCTCGGCGTTTGATAGCCCCTCGATGACGATATCAAATGTGTGGTAATATATTCGTGGTTTAGTGATTTTTCTTCTACCTGCTTTTTTGCATATATTTTAGCGACCTTTCAAACGGTCATTTTAAGGTGACGAATTATTCACTGGTTGAATTTTCGATTGAAGAAATATTTGCTGTTTGCTTAGAGACTAAAAAGAGGGCAAAATTTTCCAACAATTGATTTTGGCTGGTCCAAGATAGCACAGAAAAGACGGGGACGAAATTTTGTTTCTTATTTCAAAGTTCATTTTCTCAAGCAGTAGAAGGGCTATCGCACCTATTATTCGTATTTTTGTTGGCCACGTTTCTGGCGATATTTATAAATTAATTGAGTTGGATTTTAAGTTTTGGAAAGGAGACGTTTGCGTAGAATTTTTTAACGCTAATATTATCGTAAAATATGCACTTGTTTCACTTTTTGTATTTTTACGACCTATTGAGAGGAACGGTTGGGCCTTTGTTGAGCTGTTACCTGTGTGATGGATCATGGTTTTATATACCCTAAAATTTGCTGACGTAAGCAAAGAACCTCTACCGTCTATTGAGGTTGTTTCTAATTGATGTTATTTTTAGATTGCTCATGGTGCTCGGCAAGGTGGCGGTTACAGGCAGCTAGTTTCTATCAGAGCGTATTTATCCTATTTATATTTGACATATCTACTCCTATATCTCCTTTCATAATTCCAGTAATGATGAGCTACTAGCGCGTCAAACATTATGGTCACATAATCAGTATTGTAGCTTTCATATATTCCTGTGCTTCTATTGTGGTTGACAACAAATGGTGTGGAAGCTTTACTTATTACCTGTAATTTCTGTTCCTTTTGAGTTACTTTAAGTTACCACCGGTTTAGAGGAAAATATCAAAGGTGCTTCCGCCTTTTTTAGTGTGGTTGGCGATGGCGGTTGTGAATTTGGAAAAGAAATTTGGGTTATAAAACGCATCAGGCAAATCTCCTGTTATCAATCAGTACGCACTACTGTGTTATCTCTAACATATCACGTTTCCACCCCCGCAACAGAATAAAGAATCTGAACAGAAGGGGTTCTCTTAATTCTTCTATCACAAGAACTACAAACGGTAACTGCGAATGCAACCCTAGTATTTTTAAATCGACACGTATTAATTTTGCCCAGTTTGTGTGGTGTCCTGCTGAGAAAGTGAACCAAGCGGGGCTCAAGATGAAATCCTTTCACTAACTTATTTCGCCCACCTCCCTTGTGTTGGTTGGTGTACTTACCGGGGCACAAAAGTGTTGGCCAAATTGGCAATTGCGCTATAAAAAGGAAATATTTCACAGTTTGCAGTTACCTGGCTTGCCGTGTGTGCGTTGTTACCTTGTCAAAGCGATATTTTGCTGCCTGACATTTTCCGCCCAAATTGGGAAGCTTCCTTGCAAGGTTGTTGCCATGGGGAACAAGAAGATTGACAAGACGCTTATCTTCAAGTAAGTCTGACTTGACCTCAGTTTATATCAAAGATTTCACAAAGGGTATACACAAAGGATAGATATGACTGGAAGTTCAAGTTTCTGAGTTCAAAATTTGCCCGTTAAGTTTATTTACTTGATTGAATAGTTGTCATTGAACATCTGGGCAGTTTTCTGGTGACATCAAAAAATGTGATGAATTGAAAATCTTACAAACAGAACCTAATCTTAAAGTGTCAAAATATTCGGCGGACAGGCATCTCAGGCTTCATAATAAAAGTGGAGAAAAAATAAGTTATTTCATTTTTGAACCTTTTGGTCAAATAGACCCTTTTTAAAAATGTTGCAGGGCAAAAAATTTTGGGTTGTAATTTAATAAGGATGTTTTTAATAAATTATTGTAATTTCAGTTCGAAAGTGGGAATGCATTTGGCGAATATGGAGAAGTTGAGTTTGAGTGTGAAAGCGGCTAACAGTGACGAGAATTTAGAGCAGATCAAAGTGCTGGCTGCCAAGATTCATCACCTTGTCTGTACCAATGGTTAGTGCTGCGTTCATTCCTCTCTTTATTAGACACATGTAGCACCTATGGAACTGTCTTGCTTAGTATTTCAGATATTGCATTAGATTGCGCAAGGCAACTTGTTACTAAACTCTCAAGTAGGTTTTTAGAAATATTGAAATATGAAGTTTTCAAGGGCGGAGTTTTTTGAAAATTGTTTAGCGAACGATAACGCCTTTTTACTTAATTAAATTGGTACTGTTCGGTGATCTGAAAACCAATCGGCCGATGGAGACCCAGTGTGCGATAACTATCATTTAAAGCATAATCTACAGTCTTCTATTTTTGATTGAAGACTTGCTTTTTACTTGAACAAGCTTCATTTTTTAAATTCTGTTCGTCATATTACCAATCGACTGGTTTGCCAGTTGATAAAGCAATGTACGATAAATTACTCTCATAGCAAAATCAGCCTTTTTGTAATATGCTTGAAAGCTAGTTTTTGCTTGAACACTGATCAAAATTTTGATACTGTTCGTCTTCTTGCTAATTTGCTGATTTCTCATCTAATTTTATTTAGTGGGATTTAGCGATAAATCAAGAATAATTTAAAATCTTGTGCTTGAAGATTAGCTGTTGCTGGAACGTTCTTAGTGTTTCATCCTGTTCGCCATTTTACCAATTGGCTGGATTCTCAGCTGATCAAGCAATGTGCGATAAATTGAATTTCAAGTATAATATACTGTCCTAAACTTTTGGTTGAAGGTTAGGTTATACTTGAACACATGTCACTATTTGTCATTTTATTAATCAATTGTTCCCACAGCTTATTTACTAAAGTTCGGAAAATGACATTTATGCGGAGGCTATTTTTTGATAGTTTGTGGCGATTGAGACGATGTTATGGTTTTATGTGATCATATGATGGTGTGTTTATAAAAAAGGAATTGCTGCATAGACAGAAAGTGAATTCCATCTTGTTCGCAAAGCGATCATTATTCTCATTCCTCGAGTTGTGAGAAAAAATTGCTAGAAATGCTGATGTGCGAGAATTGCTTTGGAATTTTTTGCTAAGCAAGAGAGGTTTTGCTGATCTGCGTCCGTTGCAACTGTATTTTGACCTCCATCTAATTTGAAATGGTTTTTGTTCCAACCCGCAATGTAATGCGTTTAGGAACTTCTTTCCAGCCTAATTTTTATTATAGTTGTGTTTTTAAAAGTTTCGTGGTTTAAATAACTTTTCATCTAAATTAAAAGGTGTTTGTGCTCGTTATTTAACCTTATCTCGTGATCCTCTCTTTAAATCATCCTCTTCACAAATAATTGTTGCAACCCTCCAAAATTATTTTGTGGTTATGAACTTTATAACAGCACTGCTTTTTGTTAGCCATAATTTTAGCCAATTAATATCAATTGCGGAGAGATACAGAGGTGGTATTTGTTAAAAACTGAAACGATTGTTGAGGAAATCTTTTCCATTTTTTAGTTTCTGGAGTAATAAGCAGGCTGAATTTTTTTCAACATTCTTTACCTCGTGCGATTTCAATGTATTTTGTCATTAAGATGGCATCCAAATATTTTTGGATCCAAATGTTTAATTTTGGCATCCAAATGGCATTAGGAATTGATTAAGGAATGAACAGCTTTAAAAATGATCTCTATATTAAAAATCATCGCTGATAGCTCTCCTTCTCTCCTAAAAAAGCTCTTCAGCGGTTTCAAAAGTGCGTTCACTAATATATCGTCTGTCATTTATTTCTCTCCTCTACTGTCAGTTTTTGTTCATCCAACGAAGTCCCAATAGTGACCAGAAGCCACAACACGGTCCATATTTTCGATGAAAAATGGAAGAACAGCTGTTTTATCGGAACATTGATTTTATCTTCGATATTTTACTTAAAAGTTATTAAAATAACGTTGCAAAGTGGGTGCTAACTTAGTTTTTCTTTTGGCTTAAACTGAACTGTTTGCCATTTCAATTTAGCAACTGAATATTTTGTAATAGTGAGCTACCAGCAAAAATAAAAAAAGTGTCTTGTCATTAATTAAGCGATTATATGCAATGAATTATTTACATAATAAGTTATTTTTTTCTTGAGAGACGAGTAGCTAAACGCATGAGATGTGAAATCCCTAGTAGACTGTTAAGGAGAGTCCTTTTCTGATGATGCTTTTCTTAGAGTTTCTTAAATGATGGTCTAATAAAAGTTTTCCAGTTTTTGCTGATAAATTGCTACTTGGCAAACACAAGCGGTTGGATAACCTGAACGCAGGAATCTGATCAGGTACAACTAGAAAAATGTTGCATGACTTTCTGCAGTTAAAGGAGACGAACTGGTAAAAAAATTTTTACTTCACTTTTTTGTTTAAAGATCTTTCAAGTTTTAACAGCCCATATAATTTTTTGTCTGAAGAAACATTACAATTTTTACCCTATGGTGTTCAACAGAGCAGTGGGGTAGTGAAAAGTTTTGAACACTAAGAAGTTGATTAGAAGAGGAAAGGTTTTCTTGGGAACATAATCTGAAGTTGAATAAGCATCTAATGCCCTTCACCATTTTTCTCAGGATATGGATCTGGGTATCCCAAATTCTATCTGATTCGTTGGTTCTGATTTGTCCTCGACTTTAGGAGACAGAGTCAATATATGAAATTGGTTCTCGCTAAGGTATTTTTTCATATTTGAAGAAACGCAATTGTTTCAAAATTTTTTAAGTTATGTTTTGTTATCTTGATTAGCTGTTAAATCAAGTAAGGTGTGAAAAATCTGTGAGAAAACTGGCGCTAGTAAAGACCTACATAAGAGTTGAGAGCTTGCAATGAATTCGAGGCTTTAAGTTTTTTTACGGAACGAAAAACTGCAACATGGATGCTGTGAAAATCTGCAAGTTTTTCTTTCGATTTGAAAAAAATTGGCACTTCATTTTGCTGAAGACTGTTTCTAATTATGTTACAAGCGAAAACTGAACAGTTTCCTGGAAATAGTCAGTTATGTCCCATATAATATTTTGAAAACCCAAGCAGATAGTTCTTGCTATTTTATTTTTTTGATCTAATGTTTGATCTCATGCAATCAAAAATTATAACAACTTCGCGTTTGCATTTGAGGGTGTATCTTTTTTCAACAATAGTCGAGTGTTATCTCGTTAACCCTGCAGCACTATATAAGATGCAGGCCATCCCGAATTTCCGTTGTTTCTTGCTTATTTTTAAATGTTCTGTTATTGCGTGGAGCCAGCTGGATTAGAAGCATTTTTTGCTGCCAGCTGAAAAATGTAATATTTTTGGGTACAAAATTGAGACGCTTTTGTTTCTAGTTTCCGCTGCTCTATACAGTTTTCATTCAGGATTTTTGTTTTAATTCATGATATTAGCTTTTGAGTACGTTGTTTTGTTGAACGCTTCTTGTTGAAGCAAAAGGTCTGGTGGGGGAAGATTCCGCAAGTTCTGTTATTAATTTTACCTTATTTTCTGCTCACTTGTTTTCAAAGTTTGGGCAGCTTTTGATGTTATAACTTGCCTGGCATTTAGCGATTTTCACGCAGATTTCCTTATTTTCATGAGAAGGGTAATTGCCGCTAATTTGGCGTTGCGCTTGATTTACCAAGGATTCGACGTGTCATACTAGTTTGAGTAGTGCGGTTTCGAGCTCCATCTATGCTCTATTTTCATCATGACATTTGTTTTCATTCAATATCGTCGTTTTGCAGGAGAAAATGGCAACACTGTACGTTGCAAGGGGACTTCTTTGTTTGTGGCCTTCCTATGAAGAGACGACAGGATATTAACGCCAATCATTGGCGGGGTGGTCTGATATTCTGATGCCGTTTTGTGAAGAGATGGCAGTCTTGATAATATGATGATTGAGGTCTGGGTTTGCCGCGTTGTGTTAAGGCATTGAACTGTTTAGATATATTTTAGGCGTAGTAAGGATTTGCATATGGCGTTTTTCAGTTGTTCTAATAGTGTGAATAACATGCTCTTGTCTGGTCTAGTGATCCTCAGTTTTTCGTGTTTTTTAACCGTTTTTGGGAAAGCTGACAGCACAATTTTACCACGTATCTTGTTCGTGTTAACATGATTAGTAGACAATAGTCATAGAGACGTGGAGCTGGCTTGGTTGCCTGCATATCGTAAGCCCAGCTACTTTTTTTGAGAAATCAGACAGCTGTTAAAGTTAGTTAAGCCAAGATGTTCCATTTCTCATTCGCAAAGTATGAAGGAGTTTTTTGATTTTTGTCGAAACTCGTGGAAAATGCTTCTCACTGTTTTTTGCTAAATTGTAGAGCCTTGATTCTATCGGCGATTACATTTCTGAGCGTAGCTTCCACTGTGTAAGGACAGTGGTTTGCCAGGAAATGTTAACATAAATGTTCAGATTAATAGTTTAGTTCGTTTTTGGTAATCCCGCTCGAGTTATCACGATTTGACTTATTTTTTTAACTGATATTTTTTTAAAATAGTGTTTTTCACAAGAAAATTAAATTCGTTTCGTCCAGTAATTCTTCATTGCACAAGGAGGCTCGGTAATGTGCGATTGCACATAAGGTTCCGATCCCGCTCATCCACAATTTTGGCATAATTGTCTACCAAATGAGAAACACAAAAATTCAAGTGTTTTAAAAAAATTGGTTTATGAACGAAAAGCTAGCCTCCAAAGCAAGTAACTCAGTGGAGTAAAAAATGATGCATTAGATCGATGAGATATGCCGATATTAAGAAAGCGAGCGAAGACGAACGGCAAAATCAAACAACAACAACAAACATTAATTACATCAAAAAATTTGTCTGTTTTAAAAAACAAATTTGATAACAAAGTCAAAACAGCGTCAGATAAAACTGAAACTAAATAAAATAACTTGCAATATACCAAAGAAATGGTTATTTACCAATTAATAAAAAGTCTTGGTAACAATTAGACAAAAAAGAACAGAAACTTTATAGATAGAAAATTCGCTGATTTTTTTTTGAAAAACAATTTCAAAGTAATGAAAACCATTAGGAATCAATTAAAGTTTCCCATAGGTTTAAATTTACCAATGCTTCTATGGAAGGGAATTAAGAACTGTCGGTATTCATTTTTTTTGCAGTTACAAAAAGAACAACAAATAGACAATAAACAAAAAATCAATTAAAACTAGCCAGAAATTGCTTTCGAAGCCGTAAAGCCATACTTTGGCCCTCAAAACTTGTTCGATTGCACCTTCGTCGAAAACCGATACTGTATTGCGACCGCTCATTAATGAAACTAGGTAACATTTAGACAAAAAAGAAAAAAAAATTCAGAATTATGTAGTACTTGTTTTTTTGAAAAAAAAATTGGTTCCAAAGACATGAAAGCCATTAATTACAAAATGAAAAATTTGAATAGGATTGTCCATTCTTCCAAAGGAAGCCCTTGAGACCTGCAATTATCCAGAATATGTCTTACGTCAACAAAAAAGAGCGTCAAATATGACAAAAATCTAAAACTCATTTACTTTTTTTTTGTGAAAAATCCGTGTGAAAGCCTTTTTTGTGAAAAATCCGTGTGTAAGCCAGTAAAGTCATAACGAATTCATTAAAGACATTAGATTTTGCGACACCAATCCCTTTTGACACCTTACCATCAAATGTATCATGTGACCTCTCATTAATGAAACTAGGTACCAATTAGACAAAAAAGAAAAAAGGCAAGATTATGTAATACTTGTTTTTTTCGAAAAAAAAAAATATTTCCAAAGACATGAAAGCCATTTATTACAAAATGAAAAAATTGAATAGGTTAGTTTATTTTTTCAAAGGAAGCCCTTGAGACCTGCAATTATTCAGAACATGTGTTACGTCTACAAAAAGAACGTCAAATATGACAAAAATCAAAAATTAATTTAGTTTTTTTTTGTGAAAAACCCCTGTCGAAGCCAGTAAAGTCATAACGAATTCTTTAAAAACATTAGATTTTGTGACAGCAATCCCTTTAACACCTTCCCTTGACAAAAATAATGTCATCTTTAACCTTTAATTAACGAGACCAATTAACAGACAATAAAAGGAACAAAATTGCGAAGTTAGTGTTTTTTTTTTCATTTTTGAAAACAATTGTTTTCAAAGTCATGAAAGCCATCATCTATCTTCTAATATCAGAACATCGGCTCATCTACGCCTCCATGAAAAGACAATCAAACCGGGTCATTGTACAGGAATTTAAATACGACTGAAAAGACAATGTAAAAACTACAGTTAAGGACAAAATTAAAAAATTCAATTAAATTCCTCGAGAAAACATGGTCGAAGCGGTAAAGAACCACAATCTATATTTTTATGGTTTTAGTTAATAACAATTGTGCTTTCTTTGAACGCGAATAATGTGATATATGAACTGCCAATAACGTGGTAATTTGACAAAACTAGAAGACATGAAAAATGGGCAAATACCTAAAAATTAAAAAAAATTGTGAAATCTAGTAGTATCAAAGCCAGAAGACCATAACTTAAGGCGTAAAACCGCAATAAAGACAGATTTTGAATTCAGCAGAAAGTAGGAGCAGTCTTTGATTGCTGACACTCAGCTACAAGTTGGCCAAATTAAGAGAAAATTGGAGGCAAAGTTCAATAAGCTATTTTTCGAGTATTTTAAAAGTCAAAACGACCAAAAGCTTTCAAGCAATCAACTAGATAGATTAGTTTGGAGCTTATTAGGAAGCCAATAGGACCTATCACTAGTGAGTTTTGACTTGAAATGTTCGGTTATTTAATTAATATAAAATGATCGAATTTCTTATAAAAACCGACTGATGACAATCCGAATTATTTTTGGATTGTAACGGTCCAAGATTGGTGCTGATTGTATTATATTATTGTAATATTTTGATTTTACGATTGTCATAGACCTGAACTATTTTTCGAAAAAAATATATTTCCACAGACATGAAAGCCTTTAATTACAAAATGTAGTAATTAAAAAAGTTCGTTTATTCCTCCAAAGGAAGCCCTTGAGGTCTGCAATTATCCAGAACAGAATATATCTTTGGTTTACAAAAAGAACGTTAAATTATGACAAACATCAAAATTTATTTTACTTTTTTTGTGAAAAACCCGTGTCGAAGCCAGTAAAGTTGTAACGCATTTTATAAAAACATTAGATTTTTTAACACCAATCCTTTTGACACCTTCCCTTGACAATAATATTGTCACATTTGGTCTGTGATTAACGAGACTAGGTAACAAACAGACAATAAAAGGAACAAAATTGAGACGTTAAAAAGTGGTTTTTTTTATTTTGGAAAAAAATTGTTTCCAATTCATAGAAGCCATAAGCCATCTACTATTATCAGAATATCGGCCCATCTATTTTGCCATGAAAAGCCAATGAAAACGGGTTGTTGTACAGGAAATTTGATACGACTAAAAAGACGAAGTAAAAACGACAGTTAAAGACAACTTTAAAAAAAATCAATAAAATTCTTCGAGAAGGTATTGTCGAAGCCGTTAAAACCAAAGTCTATCCTTAAGATTTTTAATATTATCAATTGTGCTGTTTTGAACGCCAATAATGTGATATATGAACTGTCTATAACGTGTTAATGTGACAAAACTAGAAAACGTGAAAAATGGGCAATTACCTGAAAATTAAAAAAATGAAATCTACTAGTATCAAAGCCAGAAAACTTAAGGTGATAAACAGCAATAAAGTCTGAAATTGAATTCAGTAGAAAGAAGAAGCATTCTTTCATTGCTGACACTAAGCTACAAGTTGAACAAATTAAGAAACAAATGGAGGCAAACTTTAATAAGCCATCAAAAGTCAAAACGACCCTAAGCTTTCAAGTAATAAATTATATACGATAATTTGGAGTTAATGTGGAAGCGAATTTGACCTATCACTAGTGTGCTTTTATTTAATAAAAAAGACCGACTGATTACAATTCGAATTGTTTTTCGGTTGTAACAGTCCAAGAGTCGTCCAGAACTGGCTCTGCTGATGCTGTTCGTCCATTAAAAACACTTAATTTTTCGAATGGTATAGATATAGATATTTTTTAGTTAGAAAATAAATAAATGCTGCGTTTTTGATAATCAACGAATAAAGTTAGCATAAAACGGCAAAGTTTTAATTACAGCACTCTCAACGGAAGTTGAAGTAGGTGTAACCCCCTTTTCAGTCTACAAAGAGTGTGTTAGTGGTGTTTGGGTTTGCACTTCCTGCAAATTTAATCAGAGTGGACTAAAGAAACTTATTTCGTGCTGTTTTTGATGAAAAAGTCTGAATTTTGTGAAATATTTAGCCGGAATTTGTGACAAAAAAATCAATAAATTTAGCCGACAATATATTTTGTCTTACAACAAATAAAAATAAAATCAACATTTTCTTGAAAATTTTTATTAAATTTTCGCAAAATTTGCGAAATTTTAGTCAAAATTCCGAAAAAAGGTGAATAAAATCAATGGAATTCACTATTTTCTCGAAAGTTCAAACCTCGATATCTCCCTGTAACAAACTAAAATAAAAAAATCTTTTTATTTCCATTTTCTACGATGGACAAGCTGTCTAATGATACCAGTCTCAACTCTCTACGATGAATATATCGATCGGCCAAAATTGATTGAACAAAAAAACCCATTTGAGTATATAGTTCCCCCCCCCCTGAAGAGGGGTCGGAACAAAATTGTGATTTCACTTTATTGAAAGTGTGATTGTAGTTTCGTGAAATCGGTTTTGTATCTGAAACAATGTACCTACTACCTATGGAAAATTGATCGGGTCGGCTGGTTTTACTGAATTCTCCTTTTTTCAAAAAGTTGGTCTCTAATTGAAGTAACTTTTCTTTGATTGATTTGTTCTGACGACGTAAGATGAAACCACCTACTGCTGTTTATGTATAATTTTTGCGGAATATGTAAAAAAAACTGATCTCTGTTCTGAATTTTTGTTATTTCAAAGTTTTTTGGTCGGTCAAATTTTTTCTAAGATTGCAAATTTTGAGAGGTTAGGTTTAGCGCCAACTCCTTTCTCGTGCTATTTGATTTTTTCAGCTGATTATATGCCGACTCAGAAGACATCCATTTCATTTGAGTGGTGCTTCGCAGTGTTATGTCAATTGTTTGTTTTAGAGAAGTCAAAGCAAGATTGCATGTCGAAGGCAATTAGTGGAGTCGCCATTATCATACAAACTTTGCAGGTATTTATGTTGCCTGTTTAAATTTGTATTTAATTTTCAGGTAATTGTTTATTTCGGCTACCCTCTGCATTGACAATAAAAAGTTGTATAACGAATTCAGAACATAAATGGATCTTCTAGTTCACATGCCCTGGTCAAGTGGCGAAATTAAACTTACGAGAACAATATCATTGCTTATCTTTCGCGTGTGAAATTTTGCAAAGAACTTTTGCAAAGAAATCTATTTTTTGTTGGCTGGCATAAATTTAGTTTTCACGTATTTATCGCAGCCACTTCATGCATTTTTCAACTTGCCCTCGTCGCATGGCTGGCTTTTTCCTATCTTATTCCAAAACGAAATTTCATGATGGTTGTCTTTTGCATCTTTTACTGTAGCAGCTGTATTTATTCAGAACTGCACCGATCAGGGTGTATGCGAGCATTTGGTAAAGAGTGTGACTGAATTGGCCAACAACCCTAAGAGGGGGAAGGACTTAGTGGCACTTGGGATCATACCACCTCTGCTCTCCTGTCTGACCAGGACTTTCAATAGCCACACTACATCTCAGTCACTTCTGGTTGCAATCCATGAACTGTTGAGCAAGTTGGGACCCAAAGGTTTGAAAAGCATTTCTTAGGTATGCCGTGTCGTTTCTCAGATTTGTGCCGTTTCTCAGAGCAAATTTGTTCTGAAATGAAAAATGATTTTCTAGAGTTAATGCAAACATAACAAGTTGCATCGAGAAAACATGATCCATGAGTTCCTCTTAGGCTTCTAAGAATTTTAAATCGAGGTATTGCATTCTTCGAAGGACCTGAAAAAAGGTTGGAAAAACTGACAGTTTTCCAACGGTAAGTCTCATTAAATCAACCTTTTCAAAGGAATAGTGACAGAATACCGCTTATAGCAAAGAATTGATTCTTATCATCTTAGAACATGGAGAATCAAACGTAGACGTCCAATATACATTAAAGATCCTCTGGCTCAGTGGATGTATGTTAATTTATTTTCTAGATAAGAAGTTTGGCACTCGCTTTCGTCTATCCGGTGCTCTTGGAGTAAACCTGAGTCTGGTTAGGAACTGCTCTGTCAACTCAAGTCAACTGTCCTCCTATCTGGTTGTACTGCGAATCGTATCGGCCAACAGTAAGTCCGCACTTCCGACATTTTTATTATGGCATGTTCAATTTGGATAAAATACTCTGTTGGCTTTTTAAAAAGTGTGTTACTTGCTGATTTTGTATTAAAAGACGGTTCATAGCAGAGTTTTTTTACTCGAACTAAGATAGTGAATTGTACATATCTCTGTTAAGCATGGAAAAAGAACATCAACCCTACATTTAAAGTTTCGTATTAGTTCGCCATTCCTGAGTAATTTACTTGTTGATTTACTATGATTGATTATGCCTTACCGTCATCCACCTGTTATCTGTTTGCGTGTATGTTGTTTGTTTTGTTGTCAGCATCAGATGAGAAACAAAGTGGTGTGTATTGTTTTTGTCCCAGCATGTTACTAGTTCATTGTCAGTCCCATAAAGCTGCAACACGAACGTTGCAAAGGTCAAAGTTTAAATTTAAAACGAGCAGAACATCAAATGAACATCTATTTTGATGTTCATTTGATTGTCAGGAGTTTTCGAACGTTTTATATGTTGCATCTTTGTGGGAATATCTACAAATGCTGTAATTTCATATATGACTCTGCATCACCTGAACAGGGTCTGTTTCCTTTGCCATCCTGACCTATAGTTCCTGTACAACCAAATAGCGATTGTCGGGTGTCGTGATCTTACCAGGCTCCATTTTAATCATTCTATGATCAATATTCGTTGTCGTTTGAGTATTTTGAGCAGTGCAAAAGCATGACAAGAACGAAAAGAGCCAATTTCTGTTCAGATTCTTGCTTTCCTGTTTTCTCTACAATTTTGGCAAGTTTCTTTGTTGTCGCAATACAAATTTCAATATAAGTTTTTAGTTGTTCTCAAGCGAAAAATGTAGCAATTGTTTGCTTTGTTTGGTTTTATGCCATT
Source organism: Convolutriloba macropyga (assembly GCF_964194025.1). Taxonomy (NCBI): domain Eukaryota; kingdom Metazoa; phylum Xenacoelomorpha; order Acoela; family Convolutidae; genus Convolutriloba; species Convolutriloba macropyga. Next base: position 38,920,431 of record NC_134473.1, on the reverse strand, counting down.
TTCCCGGAACCAAATTGACTAAAGTTTTCCTATTTTTTGGAATACACGGTGCATTGAAATTGGCGCAGGCTTCAGTTTCTTTGTCGCAATATAATTTATTTTTGTTGACCTCACACAAAGAATGTGGCAATTATTTGTTTTGTTTGGTTCAGCGAAGTCCATGGTGCAATGAAATTGATCAGAAGCATCAATTCATGTTGTAGAGAGTAGTTTTTGATGTATTTTATTGTCTTTGGCATGTGAAGAGTTTTTCATGGATTTTTCTGTTAAATCCTTTGCCCTTCGTTTGGGAGCAGTTCGTGTCTAGTGTTTTGTTAAGTAGACATGAGATTTTTCATAGCCGACCAAGTTTGTCTTGCTATTATTCTAACCATTGTTTCAGCAGTCTTCCTGTTCCTGCAACATTTTGTCGATCCTTGATCTAGGTACCTTGATCTAGGTCCCGTCAAAGAAGCAGTTAATCAGCAATGATTCTAAGGAGACAATGTAAAAATTGAAAAACGAAATCAAAATAGAAGTGTGGTCAACTCATAAAGACTAGTTTGGTTGCCCTTTATCTAAAGTTATCAATGTTTTAGCCTCCCATAAAGAGGCAGATCTATATTTACTGAAAAATTCTATCATTATTGATCATGCCATTTGATTTTGTATGTTTTTCACGTAACACTTTCTGTTTCTTCTTAATAGCTAATATTTGCTAATATTTAGACTGTTTGCTTATTATAGTGCTTTTCATTTGGTTGGCTTTTTTCGTTTTTACAAAAGTCACAATTTTCACGCTTGACTGACTTGCTTTGCTCATTGTTTCAACTGAATGGACTTTAGAATTCTTTCACGCACATTTAAGCATTTTTGCGAATACAGTCAAGCTTAATAGAGCAACCTCGAAAGAAACCAGATAAACTGTAATCCGATTCGGGCTCCGCAACAAATCAAGACTTTTTGGACACTTAAAATAGAAGACTGTTATCTTTATGTTTTCATTGTCCCGAAGCTGTAATCTTCCGAAGCTGTGGCTAAATTGTGGTGTTCCTTGTTTTTTAGTTGTCTGACGCTCTTTTTCATTTTAAGTTTTTACACAGCAAAGATAAAGAGGTCAAATTTTTTATAATACTTCTTCCTCTCTTTAGCGGTTGTTGCGATTGAGACGTCATTTCTCTATCCCTAGCAAGAGCTGTTAGGTCATTTGCGTGATTGGATTTTGATCCTACTTGGCTAAGCTCACTCAAGAAAATGGGCGCATAAAACTTGTGTAATTAAAGTCCCTAATAAAGAATAGAGATTTTTGATGATTGCATTTGAAAAAGTCTGTGTCGGTTTCCATCTGTATTCGACGGCCCGCAAGTCCATTTCGCGGCTATTGCAACAATCTGCTGGCTATATTTAATAGCCGCCGTCAGCTTTTTAACGGCTATTATTTAGCCGCTCTCCTTTTTTACAATTCAAAGAATTTGATTTATATTGGGGCGCTGTCTTTTTTTATGATCTGTTATCACATTTTCATGATTTTTGAAGACAAAGTGGAGTGGTGATTTTGGTCACGCCGAAACAAAAAGTGGAGCGAAAAAGCGAGTAATATTGCGGCGTGAAATTTTTTTGCTCCAAATTTAAAGTAAAGTGAGAAAACGGTGTTTGAACAAAAATTCGATTTCTTGCTAGTGGTTTTTTGTTCACATGCGGCAATTTCACTTTGATTTTTACTCCTTCGTTTTTTTGGATCGGATTATTTAAATGATTTTCCCAATCCATTCATAGTTTATTCTACGCTTAGTTTTATGTTAACCAAAATTCCATTTCTGACTAGTGGTTTTTTTGTTCACATGTGGCATTTTGACATTGATTTTGTTTTGACATTGGTTTTTAATTTTTATCTCATTTTTCTAGAAATCGTTTTCTCATTTCACTCATAGTCAATTCTAGGTCTAGTTTTTTTGTTTTTTCAATGAAAATTCTTTGAATTGTACGTCAGGACTTGTCCTGCTATGTTTTTTTAATTCGCTTTACCTTTTGATCACATTTTTCGTTTTACATAAGTCACGATTTTCACGCTTGACTTCTGACTTACTTCACTCACTGTTTCAACTGAATGGATTTTAAATTCTTTCATGCATTGAATTATGCAATGTAATGAGTACAGTCAAAGTCAAAAGAGCAAATTCAAAAGGGGCAAACGAAACAAGCATATAAAGCCCGACCATTAAGTCATAATGCATTAGGTTATCCAAGTTCATTAAAGCGATTGCTAGCTGGCATTAATAGCGTTCATTTTAAAAGCTGAATTAAGTGTAATTTAAGAATCTAACCGAAAATGCAGAATTTGCTCACCAAATAAAACACTTGAATAAAATATATAAAATAAATTCTGTCAATTTCTATCTTTATTTTTTTTTCTGTTTCAACCGCAATTCGCGTCAAGTGTGTCAACGGCGGCTATTTTCCGGCAATTTGGCGGCTATGTTTTGAATTGTTGCTGTATCACCGGACGTCAAGGGGTATTTTAGCGGTTAGTTTATGGCAATCAATTTCTCATCCTCGGTTAGGGACGTTTCTGTACCAGATTCTGTTCAGTTATGTTAATTGCTTTTCATTTGATAATTAGATATTATTGAAGGGAGTTGTTTTTCTTCAGATTTTTGCTCAAAGGCGAAAAGGAAACAGATCCGTTCATGTTCTCTAACCAACTGATGGTTTCCTGAAAACTGTTATTTTGATGAGTAAATTAGCAATAGATCTGATTGCTAAAGAACTCGCTCGAGTTCGTCTGTAGATGGTCATAACCGTGTTTCATGTCATGCAGATAACGAACAGACAGGTTTGTTTATGGCTGAGTAAATTGTTTGGTTCCAGTCATCCGTAATTAAACTGCGTAATTCATGCGATCAACTCTTCAAGTTGCTACTAACCACTTGTGTATCGTGATTCATTTCTTATTATTGGAAAATGGATCTGTTTGTTGGTTATCAAAAAAATGTTGTCCCTAGTGCCAAGCGCTTGGTGTGCGAAAACATCAAAGGTTTGTTTACTTCGTCATTTCAATGTTATCCCCTTGTGCTGAAAATGAAAAACCCTCCTAAACTATTTATAGCATAACGGTTGTTTATAGCTGTCCATGTTTGTGCTTAATTGTTCAATTAAAAACGTTTGACATTGGAAACCATGAGTATAGATGAATTGTGCTAGAAATTGATACGGTAAATTTTACTGTTAAGTTGGGGAATCATTTTTAGCAATCAATTGTCAACAACTGGGTCGCAGTGGTGCTATAAGCTGCGTCATCCGCCTGGCAGCATCTGCTGGTAAAAAACACCCTTACATCATACGCCTCACTTTGGACATCCTTGCCAACCTAGCACGCACTCGAGCTAACGTGAACAGAATGATCGGGTTCAGTGGAGTACCAATTATGATCACAATTCACTCCGAGTGGCACTCCACAGATGTGAGGAACAAACAGTTGTCATTGAGGAAGCAAGCTCTCAACTTGCTCAAGTTAATGACCAATCACAAGAACGGAAGGAAAGTGTTGCAAGATGTTGATGGTCTTAGGATTCTCTATGCAACTTCATTTGCCTCTCTTGGAAGTAAGTGGGCTATTATATGATTTTAAAGCAGCAACGTGCTATAGGGATCTATGGAGTTTGGCATTCGTTTTAGTCCTTAATGGTGAGTTGTAAGGGTCACGAAATTGGCTATAAGTAATGGCGGGTTTTTGTCCTGAAAATGCATCGTTTTTGCTCCTTTAGTTGTACATTTTTTCCAGTCAAGCTTTGTGAAAGTGGATGATAGGTAACATTCAGGGGTGTCAGTCGCTCGACTTGTCTCATCTAAAGCAATTTCCCGCGCTTGAAAATTAATTTTTTATAATATCTTAAAGCTTTAAAAATACGTCTTATGGAACCAAAAATAGGGTACTGTTAATCTTTTAATCAATCCGTTTCTTTTTACAATTTACCACCTCGTGAACTAGTAGAACCCTTTTGCCTTAAGGATTTAGCTGATTAATAGAACCAACTTTTGTTTCACTTAACAACAATTATTGTTCCGACCCCTCTTGAGGGGGGAGCAACCATATACTCAACTGTTTTTTTTGTTCAGACAATTTTGACCGATCGATATATTCATCGTAGAGAGTTGTGGGGGGTATCATTATAAAGCCCGTCAAGCGTAGAATATTGAATTAAATTTTTTTCTAGAGCGAGATATTGTGGTTTAAATTTTTGTGAATATTAGACCGATTTGCGTTATTTTTATTCACTTTTTCCAAAACTTTTGCATATAATTTCGTCAATTTAGCTAAAATATGTTAAAATTGTTATCAATAGTACTGTTGATTTTATTTTTAAAGGTAAAAAAGTATAATTGACTATTTTGATTTTTTTTAATGCTAAAATTTTGGCTAAATGATTTAAAATTCAGCCTTTTTTATCAAAAATTGCCCGAAGTAAGCTTCTCTAGTCCAGTATGATTAAGTTTGCCTGATGTACACACCCAAAAACAACTAACACAATCTTTGTAAACTACAAAAGGAACTAGTCCTACTTCACTCCTATTGAAAATATTCTAGAAGTTTTGCCGTTTCTTGAAAACTACTCTCTGATTATCAAAAACGTAGCATTTATTTTCTAGATCAAATTATCTAGATCAAAACATTCGAAACAATCGAGTGTTCCTAATGGACAAACAGCAATGGCAAGGCTGTTTGGTCCAGTCTTGGACTGTTACAATCCAAAAATAATTCGGATTGTAATCAGCCGGTCTTTTTTTTTAAAAAAAAACTTGATCTTTATTATATTGATTAAAGAAAGAACAATTCAAACCAAAGCTCAGTGCTGATAGGGCCAATTGGCTTCCTAAGCAGTTCCAAATTAATTTTTCTAGTTTTTTACTTGAATTATTTTGGTCGTTTTGACTTTTAAAAATAGTTGATTTTTCAATAATTAATGGCTTGAGTTTTGCCACTTTTTTCTTTTAATTTGGTCTACTTGTAGCTTAGTGTCAGCAAAGAAAGAATGCTTCTTCTTCCTCTTATTTCTACCGAAAAAAAAATAAAATATTTTTTGCGCGTTAAGTTATGGTTTTCTGGCCTTGATACTACTAGACTTAACCTTTTTTTTTATTTTTAGGCATTGACCCATTTTTCACGGTTTTTTTTTCTCGTTTTGTCACCTTACTGAAACTTCATATAGTACATTTTTGGGTTCAACATAAGGCATAATTGAACATTTAGAAATCTTTAATGGCAGGGATTATGTTTTTAAAGGCTTCGACACCCCTTCTCTGGCGAAGAATTTAATTCAATTTTTATTTTTGAACATTTGTCTTTCACTGTCCTTTGTACTTTTATTTCTTTTTTGTCGTGTTTTTCTCATTAGTTTTTCATGGAGGAATAAATGAGCCTATGTTCTGATTTGAGTAGGTAGCTGATGGCTTTGATTACTTTGAAAACAATTGTTTTCAAAATTAAAAAAAGAACGTTTTTCTAAGTTTTGGTCTATTTGTTACGTAGTCTCTTTTATCACAAGCCACATTTACATTATTGTCGTCGCGAGAAGGTGCAATTGTACGAAAGTTAATGTTTTTAAAGATTAAGTTATGAATTTACTGGCTTCGACACAGATTTTTTGCAAAAAAAGTACTAATTTTTAATTTTTGTCTGATTTTCACGCTCTCTTCGTAGACGAAGACATATTCTGAATAATTACAGGTCTAAAGAGCTGCCTTTGCACGAATGAACGAAACTATTTAATGATTTCATTTTATAGCTGATGGCTTTCATGACTTTGAAAATAGTTGATTTCGAAGAATACAAAATTATTACTTAATTTTGCCTTTCTTTTTTGTCTACTTATTAGTTATTCTCATTAAAGAGCTCGCATACCACATTATTAGCGTTCGAAGAAGGCTCAACTGAACATATTTTGTGGGCAAAATATGCCTTTACGGCTTCGACAGCGTTTTCTCGCAAGTTTTGATTGATTTTTTTTGTCTATTTGTTGTTCTTTGTAACCGCATAAGAAATTGAATGAAGACAGGTGCTAATATCCTCCATTGGAATTTATATGATCATAAACATGTTGGATGTTTTCAATTGCTATCTAATAGTTTTCATTACTTCGAAACTAATTGCTTTTACAAATTTAAGCCCATTTTTTAACTTCTTTTTTGTCTAATTGTTACCGAGCCTTATTACGGAGTGGTCCCATATCATTTCTAAAAATTGATTTGTTTCGTTTCAGTTTTATTGATGCTATTTTGACCTTGCTTATGTGTTTTTTTTAAAATGGACATTAAGTTTTGGATGTAATTAGTTTTTATTGTTGTTTGATTTTGTTGTTCGTCAGGGCTTGCTTTCTTAATAATGGCTGATCTCATCAATCTAATGCGGCATTTTTTTTACTCCGCTGAGTTATCTGCGTTGGAGACAATCTTTTTGTTTTTTGAAAATCACTTGAATTTTTGTGGGTTTTCTATCTGTTCCTCATTTGGTAGACATTTATGCCAATTGCGGATGAGTAGGGTCGGAACTTTATGCGCGAACGCACATTACCGAGCCTCCTTGTTCGTGACAGGGAGCACGGTACTAGTTACTAGGAAAAAAGTCGAGAAGCCGTGTCGATTAGCCACGTCAGCTATTTAGAATATTTTTGCGCTCATATTTTCTTAATGAGGAGTATTGGAGTAGTGTCTTTTTTATCTATGGTTTTGTTGGTGGGTATTCGAAACAAGAAATGGCGTGAAAAAAAATCGTGCAGTTCAATCTAGTCAGCAAAAGAGAGAAAGGAGTACATTCATACTTCCTCTTTCACAGCTAGTGCGAAAAATTTACTTGCGAAATTTTGCCGAGGCAACAGAAATTTTATTTCACGTGCGACAATCGTAGCAATTGCTTTGTTTAAACTGAATCCTACAGAATTGGTTTGGAAAATTTTAGAGGCGTTTTGTTAATTATTGGTTGTTTAAAGGCAGAGTGAGAATGTTTATTTAGTTTGAAGCTTCTTCAATTGCTCTCAAGCGATGGTGCGAGCAATTGGAATTTTGGTCACAAGTTTTTGCGATGCATTGTCCTGTTGGTCTTAAATAGCTGAGTGGAGCTATTGTTTGCCTTTTCTTATTAATAGCCGCACAGCGATAGCTGGGGCTGTTATTGGCCTTTTATTGTTTTTTACCATTCAATGAATTTGAATTGTATTGGAGCGCTGTTTTTTTTAAGATGTGTTCACACATGTTTCAATGACTTTGATCTTTCAAAACGGTATAAACAGGTAAAGCCCAGCGCGCATTAAGTTTCATTAAAGGCCCAAAGTGGGCTTTAGTAGTCCTTCAAATGTTTAGAGTGGTGCAGCTGCTGGGATGGCCTTACTTTAAGGTTAAAAGGTCATTTGTAGGAGTTTTTTATGCTTGATTAGTGTTAGGTTGAAGTTTTAAAGGTAGATAAAGGCCTTTTGCGAAACAAAAATACTTTTATGACCATTTTATGAGCTAGATGTTTTGGTGCTACAGACACACACGCAAAATGATACTAATTTTTGCAATTTTCAAGTTTTTGGATAGTTTTTAACAATTTTCGAGTTTTTCCAGCTTCAGGGTACAGGGAATCTTCTTTAAGGTTAAATAATAGAGCACTGCATAGTTTCTGGTAAATATGGATTGATTTTCAACATTTTAAATTCTCGAATTTTAGCATTTTTTGGATAAAATCTGCAATTTTAGGTTTCCTAAAGTTTTTTTGCCACTTTTTGATGTTTGTCCATTCTTAAGTGTCAGAAGAAATATTCAACGGTCTGATAAAAAAGTTTCTGCATGGTTGTTATCTTCAATGGATTCGTTTTCAACAATTTAATCTTTATTCCAGGGTTTGATAGTATGTTAACAAATAGCTGCTAGGGGTCAATTGAATGGTTTTAAACATTTAAATAGAACGAATTTTATTTTTGAAATTTGAATTTTCTAAAAATTATTGCCTATCGATCTTTGAACCAAAGATTGTTTTGAGGCTTGGATTTGAGCAACTGGATAGCCTCTAGAGACACAGAAATGATTCTGAGGATATTAATATAAGGAGCTGTCAGTTAATCGGTCAGTTAATTTCGGTTAGTTAATCGATCTCAAGGTTCAGTGATTTTATTTCAGTCTTGCAGATATAATACGGGGCCAATCTCAGAAACAAAAATTGGTTCTGAACATTTTTTTGAAACAGGTATATTTAAGGGAATCAAATTTTGCTTTAGTTGTAAAAGCTTCAAGAGTTTAGCAATGAGTATATTTTTGTTTAGTTTGTTTTATTGTTTTAGTTTCTCATTTTGTTGAGATGATTTTGTGTTTTGGCTGGCATTGTTCAACTGATCTGCGGGTTACGTAGAGTACTTCTATGTTTTTCATTCAGTTCTTTGAAAAGTTTTTCAGGACTTTTCCTATGTTTTTTTGTTTCGTCGTCAAGATTTTTGTTACAACCATATGACGTCACAACCAATTCAAAGTTGCTTTTTGTTCATTTGTTCATGCAATTACAACTTAATTGCTTGCTTTACCTCTTTTTTCACTCTTAGTGGAAAATTTTATTTTCATTTGCGTGATCACAAGTTTTTGGTCACATGACTTACCTCTCTCAAAAATGGCTTCCTCACTCTGAAATTGACGTGTCAATCTGATTGAAGGGTATTTGAGGCAGATAATAGACGCAGCAGTAAGATATACAGATTCTGAAGCAAAATGGAACATCTCAGTGTTTAAAGAAGTTTTGATCTGTTTCTTTTACTATCTTTTTCAGACTGCAGGTCTACGAAGCTATTGCGGCTATTTTCTGGCCATCTGCCGCCTATGTTTTTTTAATGCTCTCGATCGAAGTTTGAAGCAAATATTTTCTCCCTGTGCAAGATTTTTCTGACTTTTTTGTTCTAACATTCTTTCGGTTTCACTTCTTGGGTAGCTTTTCCACGATTGACTTATTGATTTTTGCCTGAACTAATTTGCTTTTTTTTACTAGAAATTAATTATTTTGATTAACAAAATAATTTAATTAATTATTTTGTAAAGCGAAAGCAATGGTAAAATAAGATAGTACGAGACCCTGATTGCCGAGTGTTTAATGCTTATGTTCATTTGGCCGGAGATCGGCCATTCGAACCTCTCTTTGTCCAGAATTATTTGAATCCATAAAAGCTATCTAGGGTACAGCCACCTGGGAATTACATTGCCACTTCTGTCGTTCAAGAGCAATTTGTCCGACATTAGTCAGTTTATTATAGCTGCAAACCTCTAAGCTGAGCAGAGCTGTTTTGCGGTGTTCTTGGTTTTTTACGACTCGAAGAGGGGTTATGGTTTTCTTAAGTTTTTTTTTCGTTCAGACGCTGTTTTGACCTAAACGCGAAAGTGAAAAATTGCCGTGTGATTTAATTTCTCCTGAGCAAGAGAAGTTTTGTGATCATGCGCTGCGTTTAGCGAGTGACTTCTTGCCTTTGAAAAGTAGTTTTTGACTGAATGGCACATAGATAACCGATTTTAGCCGTTTTTTCGTCTAATTGGCCCTTTTTATTCTTGTAATTTAGTTTTTGTAGAATTGTTATTCAATGCTATTTCGAAATGTGAAGTTCGGAAATTAAAACCACGGTGTTTTGCAGAGCCTGAAAATGCGTTTGAGGTTCAAAATTGGCATATGTTTATTGTTTTTATTTTTTTCTATTAATTTATTCATTTTTGTTTTTTTCAGCCGCCTTTTTTTAAAAAAAAAAGCAGTCTGGCAACTTTACTTTGATAATTCATATCCTCAAGGCCTCTTTCTACCTCTGTAAAAATTTTGTTTCGTTAAGTTGTACATATGCTAATCCGATTTTGGTAGTTTTTTCCCAATTTTTGTGTTGTTTGTTTGTATTTTGGTTTTTACTTGAAGTAGTCCTTTTCCGCAACATATAAATTCAGTCTCAAAAATTTCAAAAATGTTTCAATGTTTCGTATGTTTGAATTCTGTTTTTATTTTTTTTTGTTCCGCTCAGCAAGATGGTTTTTTGTCTCTGATGACTTGTTGTCCTTTTTATGTCTCAATTACTGATTAATGAAATGTATTCGTTTTTCTTGATTGTTTTAATTTGACTTTCAAAAATCAAGAATGTATTTTTTTGTTACGGTGTTTCTTACATTCTGTCCATATTCCTCACATTCTAGTTTGCATCATTCTATCGTTGTCCTGGCACCTACATTTTTATTCGTTATATTGATTTTTCAGTTGTTAAGTTGTTGAGTGATTTCAACTTTTTCTTAGATTTTCGTCATTTCTTTGGTTTACAATTAATTTCAATCAACATAAGGCAATACTGAGAGTTTGCTAGACAGCCTTATCCACATTTTCCACTTCTTAAATTTTATAGCAATTTTCTTGTGACCTTGGCACTTTCCAAACGTTTTTTGCCTTTGAATATTATTCTGTTGCTTAGGACTTTTCTATGATTAATTTGATTTTTGAATTAGTATGAAGTCATTATGTCTAGCATATATGCAACAAGGAAGCTGTATGTGTTGTTTTTCTCTGAATTGCAGTGATTAGAAATCTAATTGTTGTCGTTTTGTGATTCTTAATTTTGAGCATTCTTTTTTTGAAAAATTTAACTTAGTTTCTAAGATTTTTATCTGCCGTTTGCTTTCGCGATCTTTTAGATAGTAGAATCATGACTTTTTAGGGCAATGGATAGTCCTGTCTGCTGTTTGAGCCTATCAGTGTTTTTACCATCCTAATTATGTCGGATTTTTTAAACGTTACCAAAATTTTTCAATAATATAAGGTTTTGCTGCTTTTTATTTCTCTTGGTGAGTGGTTTAAATTTCACCAATTTCAAGATCATACCTGGAGAGGTGATGAGTTAATGGTTTAATACAAAAGATAATTGCTTCAGCTGCAATTGGGGTTTTTTGTGATGTTTTGACGCTTCGAGTCGCTTCCGGAATTCTTTCGGCTATGTTTTTGTTTCTTCGTCTGACGCTCTTTTTCGTTTTACATTTGTTCACACAGCAAAGCTGAAAAAGTCAAGTGTTCTGATTGACCTCTTCCTCTCACTAACGGCGTTTGCACACGTGACGTCGTTTCTCACTCTAGCAAAGGTTTTGAGATCGTTTGCGTGATTAGAGTTTGATCATACGTGACTTACCTCACTCAATAAAATGATTTTTGCACTTTAAAACTTAGGTTTAATTTGAATTTGTTTAGGGTCAAAGGAACTCGTGTGCAGTAAAGGTCCCTGATAAGAGGCTTCTGTGGGATGTATTTTAACAAGCTTTATTAATATATCGCTGAATGTTTTGTACCTGGTTTTCTTGAGCGGCGTCGATTTTTTTCAATTTAGATCTCTATCTGCTTCATTATATGGCACGCAGGTCTTTTCTTTCACAGCTATTCCGGCAATCTGCAGGCTATGTTTTCTTTCACTTCGCGGACTTCATTGTTATTACCTTTGACGTCACGCTCTTGCGTTGTCTTGGAAATCCTTTCTTGCGTTGTCTTGGAATTTTCTGAGCAATTGCTTGCGGGATGTCATTTTTCACACTCGCGGTAGTCAATGTTTTTATTAGAACGAATTTTTTTTATTAATAGCCGCACAGCGATAGCTGGGGCTATTATTGGCCTTCTCTTGGTTTTTTTTATTTCGTCGTCATGATTTTTGTTACGACCATATGACGTCACAGCCACTTTTTGTTCATTCGTTCATGCAATTTCAGCTGAATTGCATGTGTGACGTCATTTTTCGCTCTTAGTGGAGCGAGTTGTTTTGTTCATGCGCGTGATTAAATTTTTGGTCACACTTGACTTACCTCACTCTCAAAAATGACTTCCTCACTTTGAAATTGACTTTTATTTACTTTAATTCAAAGAGATAAGGTCAAATGGGTGTGTGTCACTCTAAATGAAGGTTATTTGAGATCAGCTAATAGAGGCAGCAATAACTAATACAGATTTTTAATCAAATTATAACAGATCAGCCTGCAATGAAAAGACGAATTTTTTTGGTCTGTCTTTTTTACTGTTTTTTTTAGACTGCCGATCTACGAATCTATTGCGGCTATTTTCTGGCAATCTGCCAGCTATGTTTTATTATTTAACCCACTCTCAAATATTTTGCCAGCTGATTATCTTTTCTTGAAGTTTTATTACGGACAGCTATACAGTATGTAAGTGTAATGGGACTAAGGACATCTTCTGTTTTTTCTGTCCAACTCGTTTCGGCGGTTATTTTGAGACTACAGATCTGCGAAGACATCGCAGCTATTTTCCCACAGTGTGACAGCCATGTTGGGATTTAACGCTTGAGTGAATTGTCCGGCTGACCTTTCACATTCTGTGCTCGAAAACGAGATGATTTGTGCTGCAGTGAAATGGATTTGGTTATCAGATCAACAATTGAACCTTTTTCGAAAAGATTGTGTAGTTTGTTCTCGTTCTGTAATAGAAACAACTTATACATGCGTATGGTAGCCATTTATTTTTTAAAACATTATTAGGTAATTAATAGTCACTGTTAGCCTCTCAAAGGATAATAATTAGACGCTCTGCAATTTTACTATTCAAAAAGCTCGAATTGGGTTGTGCTTTTTTCCAGATCTGTACACATTTTGATATTTTTGAATTCAAATTGGAGTAGTGGTTTTGGTCACGCCGAAACAGGAAAAGGAACAAAATGACAATTATTTTTACGACGTATAATTTTTTCAAATTTAAAGTTGGGTGACAGTGATAGCTGTTGCTAATAGATTTTGACTGATTCACATGCTGGATTTTGACTGATCCAACACCCTATCATTGAATCTTGCTTTCTTACGCTGGTACTTTCTTACTAAAATTTGTCAAACTTAGTAGTATTTTTCTTACTAGTATTTTTCAAACTTAGTGTGAAAGAGTGAAATGAAGTATAAAATTATCATGAACTTGTTTCTTCGAAAAATCTAACTTATATTGTAAATATCTCAGCTGTTTTCCAGACTAAAATATGTCATTTAGTTTTTATGATGTAGAGAAGAAGTTGTGATTAGTTTTTAAGAAAATGCTCAATATGAAAACAACAACGTTATCAAATTATTTAGAAAAAACTGCAAAAATTGGCTGCAATACATGGCTATATTGATTTGTTTTAATAAAATTTGTTATGTATTCTGATTTGAACCTCAAAAAACCAAGCACTCGCAATGGTTTATGTTCTCGTATTGATACAAGAATTGATACAAATGGCTTAGAGCAGCTACAAACGAGCAATTCAACCGAATTGTTTTCTGAATTATTCACATAAAAATTTATTAATTTTATGGGAAATCTTTCTAATCTACATATGCTCTTATGTTATATCGAATTTTCTGAAACTCATGTTTTTAACAATTTGCGGTAGCAATCAATTCTTCTGCTCAACATATTCAGAAAATAGAAGAAAGTTAATTTGATTTAATTGGAGAAACAAAGTTTGTTTAAAAAATGAAATTCAACTTTTGATCCGTTTGCTATGGTTTATCAATTCTCCTCCCTTTTGTACCTTATGTAATTGCTATCGTACTAATAATAAAGTTGTTTTTTATTAAACTTTGAACCTTAATATTCCCACAACATATTGGATGATATTGTTTAACCCAATCAAAATTCCTGGGTGGTAGAATAAATGGTGTCCCGCTTTTTCACCCCTATTCATTTAACCCCCTATCAGTTAACCCCGATTTATTCACCCCTGTATCATTTAACCCCTCTATCTTTTAACCCCTCTATCATTTCACCCCGATTTTAATCTTTCTATAAAATAAGGATAATTAAATTAGCAATATAATCATTTGGCCATGCCTCGCGGGCCATGGCCATGCCTCAGCGGCCCGTGGGACTTGATATGAAACTATCACAACCGAACGTGGGATTAATTTATCCACTTAATTATGACAAAACATGCCTTTAATGTCGACTGCTAATTGGCGGGATGAAATGATAGAGGGGTGAAATTATAGAGGGGTTAAATGATAGAGGGTTTGAAAAATCGGGGTTAAATGATAGGGGGTTAAATGAATAGGGGTGAAAAGAAGTAGAACCGAATAAATAACAAACAAACTTTTTTCAGATAATTAATGCTTTGCTATTTTTAATTAAGATTTTTGTTTTTGACTGTTTTAATTGCTATGCTCTCTGATCTAAAAATGGGAAACTTCTGGGGAAACTTTATTTTTTGGAATAAAATTTAATGTTACCTCTATAGATATTGCTTGAAATTACCAAGATTTTTGAAAAATAATATCAATTGTTTTTTGTATTCATAAAAAAATTTCAATCATTCTACAGATTTTGAAGATTTTTCTAATTTTCTTCTAGTATTTATTTTGGGATCTTTTCCGTTTGTGCCCCCCCAGCTTAGTGGGTGCATATTATTTGCAACCCCCAGACGCACGTGCAATATTTTTACATAATGATTTACTATGTAATGACACGTGCTCTGTCACTGGGGGGAGCATAACGTACTGGGGCGGGGGGCACAAACGGAAAAGTTCCCTATTTTGTGAAGATCAACACAAAAAGTTGATTGTTAAGTCAAATTTGTGATCTGTTTGAAAAAATTTTAACTCGCTGCATCATACCGCTTTTTGAGAGAAGAGCTATTTAGTTCTTGTGAATGATGTCCGCTAAAGGGTTAATGTAGCCGTTTTTTATATTCTAGATGCAGATCTGGAGCCGTTAATTCAATTGTCATTGCACATAATTAGACGCTGTGTGCCTAAACAGAGCCTGCCCTTGTCTAATTTGTTCTCAGCCTACCATTACAAACTGCCAACTGACACTGACTCGAGCAATAGGCCTCTCGAGGAACCGTCTAGGGAAACAGGTACAGTTTCTGTTAATTTCGGATAGATTTTGTTTAGCGTAATATTTCACGTAGTTCTGGAGAAAGCAGGCATACGTTTTGCGGCTGCACTATAATGAGCTATATTGCGAAATATCTACGAAAGAATGCATTGTGCAGCGTTCTACGGTTTAAAAAAAGTTAGCCTGGAATTGGCAAAATTCATTCGATGTGCATTCTTTTTATTCGGGTATTTGCAATGATAGATTCAGAATTCCCGAATTACGATTTTTTGTTGTAAATTTATGCCGCAAACGTGTAGCAAATTGTAGATCTGAAACTTAGTTAATTGTTTTAGATTTTGAGGACGATGATGAGGAGGTGGATCTGACGGAAGATGAGAATGCAATCTCATTCGTGCCAGCAACTGATATAGATCCGGAATTGTTCCTACTCGAAGATGATGAGAACCCGGACCAACTGTTTCCGGGGGTCGCCATTGAACCGGAATCAATTGCAGTTGCAAGTGCCAACCCCTCTGGTACCGAAACACAAGCCAACAACAATGACTTGGACGACGAAGACGATGAGAAAGACTCTGACGAATTTTTTAGTGATAAAGTGTTCACACGTACACGTGAAGATTTAGAGAATTCATACGCTAATTTCTGTGAAGAGGCCACATCTTGGATGCTTAAGAAAGTCCGCGATGAGGCCTCCAATAATGGGTTCCAGCGCTCTTCGGGCTTTGATTGGACTTCTGAGTCGTTCGGAAGCGTATCGAAAACCTCAAATCCACCTCCTGAAAACCCTAACGGGTCATTCCGAACACTTTTTGCCCGAAACTCTATCCCGTCCACGACCTTAGTATCGAGCTTCTCTGTTCTGAACAACGACGATATAGTCGTCAATGAGGAGTTTGAAGTCATTAGTAACCTTCCCGTCAATAAGAGTCAGGATAGAAGTAATGGTGGTAATAAAAACAAGATCAATAGATGTCAATCTGAAATGGGAACTGCTAAAACTCAGGGTAAAAAACGAAACATTCCGACTGGAAACAGCCTTTCTTCAACTAGTCAGACTAGCATGGGTAATTCAAGCTCGACTAGTTTTTCATCTTCCTCTTTCTTAACCCGGTCCTTGCCAAAGTTGCCAATCAATTCTCATCAAATGGCGCTGAGAGATCGACTTATGAGATCGACAAAAAAGACGCTTCTAAAATCCAAATCAACGACATCTTGTGTTGACGGGGCCTCGTTTGGATCTCAATTGGCAAGGCAGACATCCGCAATGGCCCCAGTTGAAAACTTCAACCGAATTTCGCTCGACAACTCGTCATCAAGTTCGCTCAATCCATTCATGTACCCTGGAAACAGAAGCTCATCAAATACTGCCAGTAACTCGCCACGATTTGAACGGGAAGAAACAAGGCCAAAAATTGAAAGTGCTGAATACCCTACCCCTTTTGACTCTCCCCATAAGTATGCAAGCATTGCATGGAAGGCTTTAAGTGCAGTACAATTTAAGAAAATTCCAATCCCAGAGGCGTATGGACATTTGAAGTCTAATGTAGTAGAGCACTATAAAGAAGAGAAACCGGTTATCGCGAGATATAAGATGTTTGAGGACTTCGAACGTGTATTATTTCCTCAATCTTTGATACAAGCCACAGTTTATGATCTTGAAGACTTGCTACAAAATGGTTCTACTGCTGGAGCGCGGGCTCACATGAACTATTCAACCAAGATTCCGACTCTGATGTTCTCGTCTATCTTTGAGTGTGGAAATCTGCGCAAAGTCACCCAAGTGCGAGAGCGAGAGTATGACCTGGTTCTGAATACAGACACCAATTCTAGAGCATTCACTCAGTGGTTTTACTTTGAGGTCTCGAATATGAAAGCAAATGTGGAGTACAGGTTCAACATCGTCAATTTGGAGAAGCCAAATAGCCAGTTTAATTTTGGTTTGTAAAATTTTCATTACAGTATCAAGTTATCTAAGATTTCATTATGTATTTTTAGAGGATCTTCTAAATGCGTAGCATTATTATATGTGGCTTTTTTTGTGTTGGCAAAATGAGTTTGAAAAACAAATAATCAATATTGGATTTGAAGTGCACATCGACTTTAAAATTTTGTACTTTAATTCTGGTTTTGTCTAATGTCGACAACAGTTTACAATAGGATGCATTATAAAGAGCTGTGAAGTAGTATTTCTTCTAGGTATGCAGCCCTTGATCTACTCAGTGCAGGACATGTTGGACAGCGGAGTTGGTCGGTGGCAGCGGTCTGGTTTTTCCATCGGCTATTACAAGAACCAGTTCATCAGAAATGCTTCCGTTGCAGGAGGGAGGAAAGGCTGCACTTATTACACGTTGACTTTTTCTCTTGTCTTTACTCACACTGATGACATTGTGTATGTGGCCTATCACTACCCGTTCTCTTACTCCATGTTACAGGTCAGTTTTGTTGATCTACTGGACTGTTTGGTTGCACTTAAATTTATTAGCAAGCTGCTCGTGGTAATGGTATTAATTTTAGAATGCACCTGTTCGATGAAATCGATTTAATAAAATGAATTCCTGTTTTCTTTATTAATTTGATGTGTTTGCTTGTAGTCCAGGGTAAACGGCTTCTTTATCTGCGCATGAGTGATGGTGTAATACATGAGCTCTAACACAAAGATTCAAATATTTCTTTTTAATAGCCGCACAGCGATAGCTGGGGCTATTATTGGCCTTCTCTTGGTTTTTTACAATTCAAAGAATTTGAATTGTATTGGGGCGCTGTCTTTTTTTTTAAGATCTGTTCACACATTTTCATGATTTTTGAAGTCAAATTGGAGTAGTGATTTTGGTCACGCCGGAACAGGAAGTGGAGCGAAAAAGCGAGTGATTTTGCGACGTGAAATTTTTTTGCTCCAAATTTAAAGTAGAGTGAGAAAACGGTGTTGGAACAAAAATTCGGCTTGTCGGTAGTGGTTTTTTGTTCACATGCGGCAATTTCACTCTGATTTTTACTGTTTTTTCGATTTTTTAGATCGGATTTTTTTCTAAATGGTTTTTCCAATCCATTCATAGTCCGTTCTAGGTCTAGTTTTCTGTTTAGTCAATGAAAATTCTTTGAATTGTACGTCAGGACTTGTCCTGCTATGTTTTTTTTATTTCGTCGTCATGATTTTTGTTACGACCATATGACGTCACAGCCACTTTTTGTTCATTCGTTCATGCAATTTCAACTGAATTGCACGTGTGACGTCATTTTTCGCTCTTAGTGGAGCGAGTTTTTTTGCTCATGCGCGTGATTAAATTTTTGGTCACACTTGACTTACCTCACTCTCAAAAATGACTTCCTCAATTTGAAATTGACTTTAATTTACTTCAATTCAAAAAGATAAAGTCAAATGGGTGTTTGTCATTCTAAATGAAGGTTATTTGAGAGCAGCTAATAGAGGCAGCAAAAACCTATACAGATTTTTAATCAAAATATAACAGATCAGCCTTCAATGAAAAGACGAATTTTTTTGGTCTGTCCTTTTTACTGTTTTTTTAGACTGCCGATCTACAAATCTATTGCGGCTATTTTCTGGCAATCTGCCAGCTATGTTTATGTTTTTGCAGAAAATATTGAGACTTGTATTGGATCTGTTTATGGTTGCTGAAAACCATAAATGGCATCTTATGAATACTCAGTTCTACGTATTCATCTTATGAATACTCAG
Organism: Convolutriloba macropyga; assembly: GCF_964194025.1. Classification (NCBI taxonomy): domain Eukaryota; kingdom Metazoa; phylum Xenacoelomorpha; order Acoela; family Convolutidae; genus Convolutriloba; species Convolutriloba macropyga. The sequence continues at coordinate 38,901,928 of NC_134473.1, read as the reverse complement.
ATTTATAACGGAGTTTATCCCGAAGATATAGACCAACCTTCTTTTGGCTATCGAAAACTCAAGGTGTAATTTTGAATCAATTTTGATCTGTACAATAAACACATTCATCGAAGGGCTATGCGACAATTTCAAATTAAGTGTCGAGGTATCCCCAGTCGGTGTCGTAGTTTTACCTTAAGGCACGTTACGGTCGGTTTTGAATCGGTCGGTGTTTGACTGGGTTCACTTTTTCCAGGTCCACTTGGAAAAACTAGAGCGACACGCTGAGATGTCTGAGGACATCTACTTCAGAAGACAGAATCTGTGTAACACTATAAGTGGGAACGAGTGTCCTCTCATCACAATTACAGCAGCCGTCCCGCCACAGTCTCAAACAACTGGAAACGGAGGGAGTGGATCTATAATTCAGAGTACGGCATCAGGGAGCTCTATTGGGAATTCAAACGTTGCCAATATTGACGATGATACTTTAGCCAATGTGTACAGTGAGTTGTCCTTTTCTTTGCTATGAAACGGGATACAATAAAAGACGCTATTTTAGCATAGCTGTGAGCTTGAGCGTAGCTATATTTTCGTGTTAATTTGAGATGTATTGGAGCGCTGTCTTTTTACGACTCGAATCAGAGACACTTGAGAACGGGTCTTTGGCCCACTGGTGATCTGTTTGTAGTCAAATAATTGTGTTGTGTAAATGGGGGATTAACTCGTGACATTGCTGACTACAGAAAACAATTTGTTATTATTAAAGAGAAGTAATGGTGATCTATTTTTCAAAGTCAGTGACTTTTGTTTTCAGGGGATGTGTTTTAGAAAAATTGAAATGCCGAACGTGAAACAATGCCTTTAGGTCAATCTGCTGAACAAAAGTCAAAAGCAGAGAGAGAATTTAGAGTGTTCTTTTGCAATCCATTCACTGTCTATTTTGTGTGTAATATTTCTTTAGTCAATGAACGTTCTTTGAATTGTAGGTCAGGACTTGACCTGCTGTTTTTACAGTTCAAAGAATTTGAATTGTATTGGGGGCGCTGTCTTTTTTTACGACTCGAAGAGGAATATTGGTTTTTATCGATGTTTTTTTGTTACAGGAAGTAGTTTTGTTCATGCGGCATTTTGATCTAAAAGCGAAAGTTTGAAAAGCTGTAATGGTGAACAGATTCTTGCTTAGCGAGTGAAGTTTTCTGATCATGCGCTACATTCAATGAATGACTTTTTGACCTTGAAAAGTGTTTTTGACAGAATCCATTATATAGATAACGGTTTTTAGCTTTCTTCCAATTCGCTTTTGTTTGTAATTCGGTTTTTGCGGAGATGATTTTTAATCGATGCTGTTTTAATTTGTAACTGAAATTTATACCGCAGTATTTTTTAGGGCCTAACAATATATTTCCTTTCTAAAATGGGGACAGATTGCTCAAGTTTTCAGTTAATTTTTGGCTTATATGGATTTCTTCGTTTTGGATCTTTAAGAGGACTTATTTTCGAAAGTCTGTACATGTGGCAACTTCCTTTTGATGTTTCATCCCTTCAAAACTTCCTTCTAAAATGGAAAAGTTTTCTTATAGAATTTTACCATATGCTAATCCGTTTTTGGCTTTTTAATGTTTTTTGCAAATTACTTCCAATTTTTCGAATCTTTATTGTTTTCTCTTCTTTTGTTGCTCTTATCTGTACAGCATCAAAAATCTCTCAGCATCTCTCACCCCACTTACTATATCTTACTTTTCAGCATCGAATGCCAAATAAAGAAATGTATTCTCTCATTCTGCTAAAAGTGATTTTGAACATCAGTTGCTCAGCAAAGCAATTCAAAATGAACAGAGTCAGTGTAAAAAATTGAAGTCAGAAATAGAAACGGGATAAACCTATAAAGCCCAATTTTAGATGCCCGCTATTTGAACGTCGTTCCTATAAGTATTAGTTACCATCTGTAATGCTTATTGGTATTGAGAGTAGCCCCTGTAGCCTCTATCTAAGAAACAGAAGTATGTTCAACTACGAAATGCCATCAAAATAAATCGAACTTAAAAATTGTTTTTGTACAAAATTTTTTTTTCAATGTCTTCTATTCTTTCAATCCCAATTGTGCTTATTGGAATATACGGCGGCTATTTTCCAGCAATCTGCCGGGCATGTTTTTGTTTGCAATGTACTTTATATATTGCAGCTCTGAGATTTTGCTGGATTACTGTTTAAATGTTATGACTCACTATCATTTTCTGCCTAAATTTTTGGAGACTGAGTTTTACTTAAACTATTTTTTGCCTTTGTTTTATTCCGTTTCGTTTGAATTGTCCTTGATGATTTTTATTTTGAGTTGTTTGCAACAAGGGAATTATATCTAGTTTTTTGTTTTAATTGCTGCGAATCGAAAAAATCTTTTTCTAAGTTTTAGTCTCCTGATTCTTGAACAATTAAATACATTTTCTAAGAATTTTTTTCTGGCTTGTAATTTCACAATGTGTCTTTTGTCGCGCAGAGATGATTGTGGAGTTCTCGTTTTTTTAAGACTAGTATCATGATTTGTTTGATGATATTATTTAGCCCTCTGTTTTTTGGCGCATCAAGTTTTGACCATCCTATGAATTTTGGCTGTGTTGCAACGTTGCCAAATGTTTCATCATTTGAAACTTTGCGGTATCAAGATTTTTGAGACAAAATTATCTCCTGTTTTAAATCTTGTCATTTTTTTATTTCGTTCCAATGATGTGAATGCTCAAATAGTGTTGAGGTCAAGTCTGTTGAATTAAAAAAATTAAGTTTTAATTCGAAAGTTATTGTCTTTGGTGGCAAGTACGGTTTTTGTGAAGTTCTGACGTTTCGATTCGATTGGGAAAATGACTTTGCTTTCAAAATCTCAAACTTCCTTTTGATGTTTCATCCCTTGAAAACTCCCTTCTAAAATGGAAAAGTTTTCTTATAAAATTTTACCCTATGCTAATCCGTTTTTGGCTTTTTAATGTTTTTTATAAATTTTTTTCGCAAATTACTTCCAGCTTTTCGAATCTTTCTATTGTTTTCTCTTCTTTTGTTTCTCTTATCTGTACATCATCAATATCTCTCAGCATCTCTCACCTCACTTACTATATCCTGCTTTTAAGCATCGAATGCCAAATAAAAAAACGTATTCTCTCATTCTGCTAAAAGTGATTTTGAACATCAGTTGCTCAGCAAAGCAATTTAAATTAAACAGAGTCAGTGTAGAAAATTGAAGTCAGAAATAGAAACGATTAACACATAAAGCCCAATTTTAGAAGCCCGCTATTTGAACGTCGTTCTTATAAATATTAGTTACCATCTCTAATGCTTATTGGTATTGAGATTAGCCCCTGTAGCCTCTCTCTAAGAAACAGAAGTATGTTCAACTACGAAATGCCATCAAAATAAATCGAACTTAAAAATTGTTTTTGTACAAAATTTTTTTTTTCAATATCTTCTATTCTTTCAATCCTAATTGTGCTTATTGGAATATACGGCGGCTATTTTCCAGCAATCTGCCGGGCATGTTTTTGTTTGCAATGTACTTTATATATTACAGCTCTGAGATTTTGCTGGATTACTGTTTAAATGTTATGACTCACTATCATTTTCTGCAAAAATTTTTGGAGACTGAGTTTTACTTAAACTATTTTTTGCCTTTGTTTTATTCCGTTTCGTTTGAATTGTCCTTGATGATTTTTATTTTGAGTTGTTTGCAACAAGGGAATTATATCTAGTTTTTTGTTTTAATTGCTGTGAATCGAAAAAAATCTTTTTCTAAGTTTTAGTCTCCTGATTCTTGAACAATTAAATACATTTTCTAAGAATTTTTTTCTGGCTTATGATTTCACAATGTGTCTTTTGTCGCGCAGAGATGATCGTGGAGTTCTCGTTTTTTAAGACTAGTATCATGATTTGTTTGATGACATTATTTAGCTCTCTGTTTTTTAGCGCATCAAGTTTTGACCATCCTATGAATTTTGGCTGTGTTTTTATTTCGTTCCAATGATGTGAATGCTCAAATAGTGTTGAGGTCAAGTCTGTTGAATTAAAAATAATGCTGTTTTAAGTCGAAAGTTATTGGTTTTGGCGGCAAGTACGGTTTTTGTGAAGTTCTGACGCTTCGATTCGGTTCCGAAAATGACTTTGCTTTCAAAATCTCAAAACTTTTTCTACATCATTCGCAATGGTATTTTGGATTCATTTGAAGAAATGAAAAATGAAGCTTCAGAAAGTACCAATCAGATTAGGACTTGACTGGAGCGAACTTTCGCAATTCACAAGATGAGCCTTTTTGCGAGATAAAATAGTATAGAGTTGTAGCGTACAAATTTTTGTATCCTATGCATAAAAACAACGCGAATTGTTACCAGCCCACTCTCTTGTTTTTAACAAATGTTAACTAGATGCTGATACCATAGATAACTGGTTGATCTTAGAAATTATTTAACATCTCTATGGAGCCAGTGGATATGTTTTTTCTAAGTACATTGGCATGGTTTTTAAAAATTAGCTTCATTTTGAAGAACAAAATTTTAAAGCTGTAACTATGTCAAGCAATCGATAAATTAGACAACCATAATCGACCTGGTCCAGCATTTGTCAATACTGTGGCTGAAAAAGGTGGAACATATGCAATTGGAACACAATTGCTAAAACAGAGTGCTAAGCAGAGAACAGTTTAGTTTTTTTAAAAAATTGTCAACAGATGCTGTACTTTATCTCACAGAAATAGGATTTTCGAATTTGAAAAACAATATAGCCATAATTTTTGATCTTGCAAAGGCAGTCAACTTCATTACAAATAGAAATTTCCTCTAAAAAGCAGAATGCCAATTTTTCGATTTCCACAGTTGCTGACACAGATCACAGGGCTTCAAAATTGGTAACAATTTTATGAGAAACGTTAGTGTCTACTATTATTTTCCCCAGGGAACAGTTTGGGAACTCTAATTTTTCTTTTATAGTTTAATGACTTTTCGAAAAACAATAAAAAATGACGTTGATGTTCAATTCGTGGACGATACTCGTAATTTTTTGGAATCTGAAAGAGATGAAATATTTTTGAAAACAAAACAGACATTTGCTTGCAAGAAAGTCAATTAACATTAAATGTCGATGAGACAACTGCTTTATTAATTGCTTGCGAACTATTTTTGAGGCAATTATCGTAAACGTGTCTTTTTTGTCCAAAATTGTCGCTGGACTGTCTGTGCTCTTGTTCTAGAACATTTTTTGACTTGTTGAGTTTTTAACTTTGGACTGTTTTTGTGCTTTTGTTCTAGAACATTTCTTGACTTTGTTGAGTTTGACTTTTTAACTTCTCTTTTTACGCTAGTGGGTACGACGTGGGACTATTTTCCTTGAGGTTGCGGGTTGTAACCACTCTCGGGTCGTTATTTTTGCGACCATTAATTTCAAAGCAACACCCCTACTAAATTAAGTTATCCCGCCTGTCGTTCGAATACCGGATTTTTATTACTAAAAACATTGATGTTTTCAAAACTGTCGATATCTAGTTCTCCTCGATTCCAAATTTACTTTTGAAGCTCATTTGAACTTTGTTCTGCGGTATATATGGCCAAAGTTTTTCGCTCCTTGTAGTACATTGTAAGATCTCACGTTAAATATATTCAAGTCATCCGTTCTCTCCCCTCTCTCATTCAGTGGATTTTCTAACAAAATTCGTCGGCTAATAATCTACAGCGTATAAATCGACAAATAAACTGGAACACAAAAGTTTATATGCGCAGAGTTCTCATCACTGTCGAGATCTTCTGATGAAAGCTGATGTTTTGACAGCTGAAATAATTATAACAAATTTACCTTAGTCGAGTTCCGTACAGACTAGATGCATGGCGGAGCATCAATAACTTCTAGAAAAAGTTGACCTCGCTAGCAAAAACTTATTTCGCTAAAACAAAAAGGACATGGTGATGAATTGCTTTTGTTTCGCCCAAAGATGGAATAAACTCCCATGTCACGTATTGGCGGCTTCGAAAATGAGATATTTACTTAGATTAACAGAATTTTTGAGAACGCAGCATGAAAATATTCAATTGAACAGAAATTTGTCTTACTCTACGTTTAAAAACGAATTGTCAAACATGAAACCTGAATTATCCTTTTAATTTTGCAAATTATACTAAGTGATCTGAATGATTTCGTTTAACATGTAAATGTTCGACCTTCATTTCTATTCGTGCAATTTACAGGTATGAATTGAAATAAAAAAGGATTATTGTACGATGTTTCATTGGTTTTTGGTGTATAATTTGAAATAAATATTAGAATCTTATCCACTCCCCTCCCGCAAGCAGGATGCTACCTACGCGAGTCCAGCCTCTATTTCAAGATTTATTTGTTCTACATCAGTTGGTTATGTTTATGAAGAAAAATTGGTGCTAAAGAACAAAAACAATCATCAGACATCAATTTTCGCGTTTAATATCACCTGTTAAACTTCATTTTTTGCAGGTAACATGCCAGTGGTGTTTTTGTCGTCACGAGTGCATCCTGGTGAGAGCAATTCTAGTTGGGTAATGGCTGGTACTCTCAACTATCTCCTTAGTGAAGAGGCAAGGCCTTTGAGAGAGATGTACGTCTTCAAGATCGTGCCAATGCTCAACCCCGATGGCGTTATTAATGGCAACTACAGGTTTGATAATGAGCACACGAGATAATTTGACCACTGAGAAAAGTATTAGTTGTAATCTTTTTGATTGTACATAGACTATAGGTTTTTAAGACTACTTTTCAAAGAGACTAACTGATGCATGTTCGTGAGCAATAATCTTAGCAGAGTTATCGAAATGTGTGACTCACAGACTATCAAGCAGTGTAATTTTAAGATTTTGTTGCATAGGTCTTCCCTCACAGGACAGGATTTGAACAGAGTGTGGCTGAATCCATCTCCAGAGCTCCATCCGACCATTTACCACACTAAAGGACTGCTTCACTACCTCTCAATCACCGGCAGGAAACCATTTGTTAGCTCGCATCTATGCTGTGCATTAAAAAATCAGCGATTTAGGGAAGCAAAACTGGTACCTTTGTTTGCCTGTTTTTTGGGGGACACGTTTTTGGTGCTGTTTAATCCGAAAAGGAGCAGTACTGGTTTTTAATAACCGAGAAGTTATTAATTCTCATGAACTCTTGGCGAAATGTCAAAGTTTATTTTCAAAACGAAATTTTTGCAAACAACAAACCCTCAGTCTTTTGCTCACGCTTAGAATTACATAATCTCTAAATAAGTCTGATAAGTGGTTGCGAGTCGTTGTTTTAATTGCTCTCAAACGAAGTTTGTAGCCATTATATTAGTCCTGTTGGTTTTTTTAATGCGATTTTTCGCTTGACCGATTTTTCGTCTGAACAATTTGCCTTTTCGTCCTCAAAAATAGGAAAAACAGGTGGCGCCCAGCAGGCATTAAGTTCTCTTAGAGCATTTCAGCTCACTAGTCTCCAAGTATGCGATTAACAGAAACTGTTTTCGAAACTTATAGTGTGAAGGGCGGTTCTTTGAGGTTGACCCCCCCCCCCCCCCAAATTAGCCCCACTCACTTCAACCCCCCCCCCCCCCAAAAAAAAATCCCCACCCCTGCACATCGTTGAGGCCGTAAGGGCCCCGTGCAGCCAAAGACCCCCTCCCACCGCCCCCTCGCATCAGTCCCCCCTCCCCCTGGTGCACCCCCGCGCTGCGCTCACCTCACGACCCTTAAATTAAGCTAAAGCTAGCCTCACCAAACCGTGGCTAGTTACTGACGAAGCCAACCGCCCGCCGGTCATTTGAGAGCAATTCGCCCGACGTTAGTCGGTTATGTTTATCTCATTGCTTTTTCACGAAAAGTTTCAGGTGAAAATTGTCAAAATGCTCCCAGGCGTGTCGTTGGAGAGCAGTTCTTCCGAACTTTAGGTTGTAGTTGCTTTTGTTGTTGCCCCTTTTTCAACGTGCGTGACGTATTGAAAAAATATTAATGAGTTATTAAGACAATTGTGTGAGAAAATATAATTGTTTCTCATTTTTTATAGCCCCCCTCCCTCATCTTCTCAGCCGGCTATTATAGCGGCCATAATTTTCGTTTTTTGTTTTACTCGAAGAGGAGTAATGGTGATCTGTTTTTACGACTCGAAGAAAAGTGTTGGTGGAGCGTCTTTTTTGATCAATAATTTTTTTGGATGTTTTCTATGCAATTTTGAGCTGCTTTCGTGATTTGGCCGTGTTAGAAGTTTTTTGTACTGATTTTCTTTGTTTGATGTCTGTGATAATTGTTGTGGTTGAAACTATTTTGTCATGGTTTTCATGGCCTTTTGATTTTGTTATTATAAATTCAAGTTTCTTAGTAAAAAACAGACTAAATTTAAACATTTTTTCTATATTTTTCTGTTTTTGAAGTTTGTTGCGTAATTGTTGTTTTTTTTTCTGCGTTTCATTATAGTATTTCGAGCTCAATTAGGTTGATGATTTGTTACCAGTTGAAAATATTAAAAGATTTTTGTTGCACATATTTTCATAGAATAAATTAATCAGTTCTGCAGTCTTTTGTTGTTTATATCTTTTGCTCATTGTTTAAGTTTTTCCGGTGAATTCAAGTGTCGTGTGGGTGATCAATTAGAAACAGGAAGTTTTGTAAATTTTCTTGAGGAAAGTTGTTGAGACGTCGCAATTTTTAGAGAATATTGATTTAAAAGTTGCTTAGATTGTCCTCAAATTTTTTTTAAAAATGTTTTTGGTCACTTTGTCCTTTTTTAGATGTATCATTGGTTATATTTTTATGTTCAAGTTTGAACTCAATTAAATGTTACCGGACTATCTATTTTAAGCAATGCGTTTGGAATCGCTACTTATGAAAAGTTGCCATAAATTTTCATAATTTGGTTTTCCCTGATAATTTGTTTGCTTTTTATTATTTCAAATAGAATGGTGTAATGAATTTGATAAAAGTTTTAGTTAGTTGTTGGCTACGGTGTAACTTAAATTTTACTTCGATTCAAGTCTTCGCCCTGTTTTTTTTTAAATCTATTGCTTAGTTTTAGAGGAAGTCTAAATGTCACACCTGAAAAGAACGGTTTAGGTCAATCTGCTTCACAAATATCAGTCAGAGAGAGAGAGAGAGAGAGAGAGAGAGTGTGTATTTAGGATGGGTTTTTTGTTATTAAGCATTTTGAGATGAGCGAGAAGTGTGTGAAAAAATGTACGCTAAGCAAGAAATATTTTATGAGCAGGTGCGGTTTTTTAGTTTCAACTCCAAAGTTTTCAGCCAAAGGTGTTTCTCCAATTTATCTAAGCTAGTGGTAGTACTCTTGGCAGGATTTTTGATCATTTGAAGCTATTTTTGCCGTTTGTCCCCCCGTTGGATGCCTTTTTAAAGAGGTATACTGTTAAAGAGAATGGGCTAATTTCAGTCGAGTTTTGGCAGTTCTCATGTTTCTTTTGCCTACATCTTCTTTCAAACGTTTTTCTCGTTCGCTAAATAGTCTAGAGCCTTTCTTCAGGTGGTACTGCGCAGAAGGGACACTTCAAGGTTAAACGGGGCAGTTTTCATTGAAATAAATGGCGTTGTTTATTTTTATGGAGTGCTTTTTTTAGTTGTTATTAAGTGTACCTCTGTAAGGAATTGGGCTTATTACTAAGGGAGAATTTCTAGAGCTTATTTCTAGGTATTTTCAAGTCTTTTCCAGAACAAATGTTGTCAAGTACCGCGTCAGCATTTTCTAGTGATTTTTTTTATTTTTTCACTTTCACCTTCCTCGGTTTTCTCTGTATGTACCGTTTCTTTGGTTTTTTCTATCAGTTGGTTTTCGATAATTGGATTGAAACAAAATCATTTTAATTAATAGTCGCGAAGCGATAGCGGCTATTATTGGGGACGTCGTGGTTTTTACGACTCGAAGAGGAGTATTGAGATTCTACAGGTTTTTTTTTAGCAGAAAGCAAGTTTGTTCATGACTTGAATTTTGACTTCTTTCTGTTCGAGCATTTACCTCCGTTTTTGATTGTTGACTTCTGTTTTCGAACATTAGCTTGGTTTTGTAATGTGTAGCTTGGTTTGGAATTTAGCTTGGTTTGGACTTTAACAGTAGCTTGATTTGTAATGTATAGTAATTAAGAACTGCTGGTAATGTTCAAGGTGATGAGTTCATTTTGAGATTTTTTGTTCCTCTATAAGTCATCCCTAATTATCTAAACTACACCGCGCAACCACCTATATACCCCCCCCCCCCCAACACCTACCTACACCCCCCCCCCCCCCCCAACACCTACCTACCCCCCCACCGCCCCGCACCCCCCCCCCCCCCAACTTATCCCCCACCTACCCCTACCCCCTCCCTTCACCTAGCTACCCCCCCCCAACTACCCCAGCACTACCCACCTCCCCAACCTATTTACCCACCTAGCTCCCCCCGCACCTAAAAAATTGTCGGCATTTTTAAAACACTTTACTGTGGTTTGTTGGGCTACTTTTATTTTTTTTCTCTTGTCTATTTTGATGTTCTGATTTTGATAAGGTTAGGTTAGAGATTATAATGCACGACGATTCGAGTCGTTTCCGGTATTCTACCGGCTGTTTTTTTTTAATTCGGCCTCTCCATCGATGACTTCTTTGAATTGACTTTTTCAATGAATTCAGTGACTTCTACTGCTTTGCAGATAAAATTTGTGTACGTGACGTCAGTTCTGGTTATATATCAATTGCGTGACTTACCTCACTCAAAAAAATGACTTCTGAACTCACTTATGGAACTTTAAATTTTATGAACATTTACTAGTTAAAGATCAATAGTGTGCATCTAAGTAGTGCCAAACTTATATGCCCTAATTCTTGTATTAGTTTTTGATTGAGTTTTTGCTTTCGAATATTAATTTTGAAAAAGCTATTTTAGGGCTTTTTCGTTTTAGACAGTATGTGTCATAGAATTGAAAGTCCAAATCTAACCCTAAAAGTCTAGTGGTCTCCTAAAGGACTGGTGGTCAAATGTCTATCCTATTTCTTTAGTTGTTTCAATTCATGGAAGGCCATAAGCGTCTATCGCGGCTATTTTCCGGCAATCTGCCGGTTATTTTTTGATTAATAGTCGCTTTCATCTCAGCCGGCTTTTATAGCGCTCCTATTTTTTTTTAATTCGTCGAACAAATAAATCTTTTTGACTTCTCTAGTCTAGTTTCTCTCTTCTCTCATTCTGCTAAAAGTAATTTTGATTATCAGTTGCTCAGCAAAGCAATTTAAATTAAACAGAGTCAGTGTAGAAAATTGAAGTCAGAAATAGAAACGATAAACATATAAAGCCCAATTTTAGATGCCCGCTATTTGAACGTCGTTCCTAAAAGTCTTAGTTGCCATCTCTAATGCTTATTGGTATCGATAGTAGCCCCTGTAGCCTCTCTCTGAGAAAAAGAAGTACGTTATGTTCAACTACGAAATGCCATCAAAATAAATCCGACTTCAAAAATATTTTTGTACAAAAATCTTCTTTTTTGAATATCTTCTACTCTTTCAATCCCAATCGTGCTTATTGGAATCAACGGTGGCTTTTTTCGGCAATATGCCGGGTATGTTTGGACATTCTTTTGTCGATAGGTGTTTCAGGTTCCTAGCTTGTATAGACAGTAATTTAGATATTTTTAATTGCTCTTGAACGAAGTTAATAGCAATTATTGTAAACGTGTCTTTTTTATGCAGATTTTTCGCTGGAGAATTTGCGCTTTTCTTCTAGAACATTCTTTGACTTCTCAAGTGACTTTTTCACGCTTTCGTTCTTTATTTTGAGTGATCGCTATTGTTCTCACTCCGAAGTAAAGCTTGTTGGTAATATAAATGGTTGCAGCAGAGCAAGAAAAAAGTTCTGATATGGAGCAATTGGAAGTGCTTGGGGTCACGGTTCGGGAGGTCAATGGTTCGAATCCCGGCCGCGGACAGGTTTTTTTGCACCCATCAAGAAAAATTGATCTAGGTTTCAGCCCTTGAATTAACAGACACTTCCTCACCTGTTGTTCAAGAGCAATTCTTCCGACATCTGTGGGTTTTTATTTTAAATGCTTTGGTAATGAGATTTGGCTCTTCTCATGTCAATTTTACCAAAATTGTTATTGTTACCAAATGATTAGTGTTATAAAGTGAGAGGTTATCTTTGTGTAGTGAGCTTTTGTGTTGGGCCTAAATGAATATCTACTTCGAGTCAGTTCCGGAGTTTGTCGCCCATGTTGTTTATTTCATCGAATAACAATTCGCTGTACCGTGAGTCAGTTTGTTGAACATTTTGTGTGACATCTTTTTGACTTCTCCATGCTAGTTTTAGTTTTCGCTCAATTTTCTAAAACTGCTTTTAGAAAGCAGTTGTTCACGGTAGCAAACTAAAATGAACAGAATCAGTATCCAAAAAATTTGCCCGCTACCTGAACTTCGTTCCTATTAGTCTTAGTTACCATCTCTAATGCTTATTGGTATTGATACTAGCCCCAGTATCCCCTCATTAAAAAGCAGGAGTATGTCTAACTAGGGAATGACATACAGGAGTATTTTTAACACGGAAAGTTCGCACTTCAAAAATATTTTTGTACAAAAATCAATTTTTCCTTTTGTTCTTTCAATCCCAATCGGAGTTACAGGAATCAATTGCGGCTATTTTTGTCAATCTGCTGGGTTGTTTCACCTTAGTTCACGGCTTTTTCAATATGTTGCGTGGAATCTGTTTATAGCTGCGAAGCTGTAAGCTGAGCGTAGCTATATTGCGGTGCTCTTGGTTTTGTTTCGTCGTCTGACGCTCTTTTTTCGTTTTACATTTGTTCACACAGCAAAGCTGAAAAAGTCAAATTTTCTGAATGACTTCTTCCTCTCACTAACGGCATTTTCGCGCGTGACGTCATTTCTCACTCGCGTTAGCGAAAGTTTTTAGGTTATTTGCGTGATTAGATTTTGATCATACGTGACTTAACTCACTCACAAAAATGACTTTTTGCACTTTGAAACTTAAGTTTAATTTGAATTTGTTTAAGATCAAAGGAACTCCTATGTGCAGTAAAGTTTCCTAATAAGAGGCGTCTGTTGAATGAATTTTAGCAAGCTTTTTTAACTTATCGCTGGATGTTTTTTAGCCTAGTTTTTTGAGCTGCGTCGATTTTTTTTCAATTTAGATCTGTATCTGTTTCTATCTCTATTATATGGCACGCAGGTCTATTCTTTGGCAGCTATTCTGGCAATCTGCTGGCTATGTTTAACTTCTCTAGGCTAGTTTCACTCTTTTTTCATCCTCTGCAAAGTGCTGTTAAACAGCAGTTTCTCAGCAGAAAATCTAAAATCAACAGAGTCAGTATTGAAAAACGAAATCAAAAATTAAAACAAGATAAACTCATAAAGCCCAATTTTAGATGCCCGCAAGTTACCATCTCTAATGCTTATTGGTATCCCAATTTATCACCTTAGAAAATAGGAGTATCTCTACTACGAAATGACATTAAAATAGTTTTTAATCAATTTTACAATAATCGATTTTTGTTTTTTTAGTTAATCTTTTTATACATTCATTGAATTGTTCCACTTTTGTGAGTGACGCCATTTTTACCTTTCTAGGTGTGAGCTTTTTGTCCATTCGAGTGGATTTTTTGGCCTCACATGACCTCCCTATTCGTAATTACTTTTGCCTACTTTAGTTGGATGTGTCTAGGTCAGCAGAGAATCTTTCTTGCTAATTGATGTTTATTTGATATCAGTTTTTAGGAACAGTTAATGGAATAACAATCGATGGAAATGATTTAGTTGCAGGTCTTCATTCTGTTTTTTGAAAATATGTCTGCCACGTTTGCCTTCTGTATATTTGTTTTTATACGAATAGAGGCATGTGTATCGCAACAAGTTCGGGCGTTTCCAACTGTCTCGGGTGTTTCCAATTCTTGCTCGTGCTTTAGTTACTAAAGTGACAGTTAAATTTCTCGGCTGTTTTTGAGTTGATTCCCCCTTTTTCGGATATTTGATCTTATGGATACATGACAATTCTACCGTGCCGTTGCGTAATCCTTGGAAAATAGAGTTGGAAGATCTTTGAAACTTTTATTGTTTGAAGAAGTTTGGCTATAACACTATTGGCAACATTTTTTGTCAACGTTTTTCTGGAAATATTTTTTGACACTTCGTCATACAAATAGCAGAGCGTTTTAATAAGCTTGTGTTGGTTTTTGATTCGTTGTCAAAAAAAACTTTGATTCTAATTGCCGTTGTTCCCGGAAACCTCGAATTAGTCTTCCACTGAAACTTCTGAGATGATATTTCAGTTCTCGGCTGATTATCGAATGTGACGTAGCTTCTGAACTGTTTTTGCTGAAAATTTTTCTTTAAATCATTTTGGATCCCCGTGGCATGATATTCTTAAGGACATGTTTGAGTTAGAAAATGTTATGGTAGCCCGGAGTGGTCTTGTGATTCGTTTGACAGTAAAGGTAATTTGATAGAGTGATTCGCTATCGTATTTTGCAAATTTTTTGTTGGCAAGATTCTTGTTTCGACGTCACGTTCACTTCAAATCTGCTCTTTCTTTCTTTCATACAATTTTGACTGAATTGCGTATGTGACGTCATTTTTCATTCATATTGGAGCGCGAGTTTTCTTGTTCAATCGCGTGTTTAATCAATAATTGTTTGTTTACATGTGATTTACATCACTCAAATAAATGACTTTCCCATGGCTTAGAGACTTTGACGCTTACCTTAATCGAAGGAGGTAAGGTCAACCGAGAGTATATCACTCTAATTGAAGTCTCTTATAATAATAATAATAATAATAATGAATTTCGCTAAAATTGGTTTTGCCAAGCTTATTAAGTCCCTAACGGGGCTTGAATTTGATTTCCCTCAAACACTGTCCATCTATATGGGTATGATTTGTAATTAAAATTCTTCTTAGCTAAATCAAATAGATATTCTTTGACTTCTCTTTTGAATTTGGGAGGACTTGAATATGGGTTATAGTTGGGAAAATCACGCGCCAGTGACATCGAATTGTTGAAGTTTGTAACTCGGTAGAAAAAATTAGATCGGCAACGCTGGCGATTACATTCGTTTGAGTATAAAAATATTTTCTCGTTTGATCGTGTTTTCGGATGTCCATTCCTTATTTGCCAAAATTGCTCTGCCTCAAGTGGAAGTTTTCTGGTCAAAATTCTGTTTAAAACTACGAGATCCAAAAAGACAAATTGATATGTGATCGGAAGTAAATTTACTGATCGAAGACAATCATTGTATTCTTTATCAGTAAAATGACTGTTTGATTGTATCCATTTTAAACTTTTTCTCTGAAGCCTTTCCATTTGCCTGACGACAGTTTTTACTGGCATACCAAACATCTGATCCATAAAACAAGATCAATATTATGTAAGTTTTGACTAGGTTGCATTTGACTAACAATTTTGTTTCACTTGGAATTATTCTCTTTTAGATAAGCAAGCTTCTGGTTTGCTTTTTGTAGAACAAAATTTAAGTGATGATCCCATGATAAATTTTCTGAAAAATATATGCCCAAGTCTTTGAGGTGTGTTTCCTGTGAGATGGCTTCATTGCTGGGAAGACGCAAAATTTGCTCGTTTTGGTTTTTACGTAATGAAAATTGCACGTTTTTAAACTTATCGAAATTGAAATTTAACCGATTCTCCTTGCTCCAAACAATAGCATTTTCAATATCTTTTTCCAGCTGTATTCCATTGTCTACAGTGCTGACGATTTTTGTGTCATCCGCGTATAAATAGCACTCATTGACAATTATTTCGGGTAGGTCATTTATATAAACGGAAAAAAGAAACACTGTAAAAATTGACCCTTGAGGCCCACCGCTGGTGATTGGTCGAAAGTCCGATTTTCCGCAAGATATTACAACTCTCTGCTGTCGATCAGTTAAATATGACGCGAAAAACCTCAAGAAAACACTGTCAAATCTCATTCTACATATTTTTAAAAGTATGATTTTATAATTGATGGTATCAGAGGCAATTTTGTTTGCTTCAAGTAACTCATACAACCTATTACAGTAGAGAAGTAATTGAGTGATGGTTGAATGATTTTTTTCTAAAACCATGTTGCTCTACGCAAAGCTTTTGTTGCAGAAAGATCGAGAACTGTTTATACACCATACGCTCAAATAGCAGTGACAAGGAGCTAAGCATGGCAATCGGTCGGTAGTTCTTGATATCTAATTTGCTACCGCTTTTGAAATGGGGTCGTACATGCACTTTTTTCCACAAACTGGGAAACTCACATTTGCTAACTCAGCAACTGAAGATAAACAAAAGTTGATTCGAAATGTACGGTAAAGCAGACTTCAGAAACTTAGGGCTGATTCCATCAAAAGAGTTAGCACCACTACGTATGTATTTGATTTCCTCACTCAGAGCCGCTTTGCTAAACTGATTGTCATCAAGAAATATTTCTGGACTTTGATTCAATGGAATAACAACTTCAGAATCGTCTTGTACAAAAACAGAAGCAAAATAATTGTTAAAACATTCTGCAATGCTCTTGTACCCAAAAACTTTTCTTTCCATGTACACCATTTTCTCATGCAGAGCTGGCTGTTTTGGTATTTGTCTCATTAATTTATATGCATCGTTCGCTGACCAGACTTTGCTTTTTTCAACGAAATGTTTCTTGTCATTATTTAGAGAAATGGATAACTCTTCTCTAAGTCGTGAAATTTTCTCTGCGCTTTGTGTATTTTTCAAAGCTGTTTTGAGTTTTTTTTCTAAATGGATACTGTTAGAGGACATGTAAACAGGCGCATTGGTTCTTCTAGAGGTTTTGAGTGGAATTGCAATGGAAGACGCTAGTTCTAATTTATGGTAAAACGAGTCGACAATATTATCAATTGAGTCAAAAGAAGACATTGGAAAAGTAAAATTGATCGTAAATTCGTCCCAATTAGCTTTGCCAATATTTAAACGTTTCATTTTAGGCAAGGCTTCTTGCTCAGCATATTCAATCGAAATTTCAGCTAACAAATACTTGTGATCTGAGAACGATTTCTCCTCTAATATTTCGCTACAAAAGTTAATATTGTTACTAAGAAAAATATCCAGCGAGCTTGCATGGGATTGCAGTGATGACATATTTAATTTTTTGAATTCGTTCAAAACTACTTCTTCGTATGAACAATTACTACTTAAAGTAAGCCAATCTGTGTGAGTAAAGTTAATGTCACCATTCAAAAAGAAAGTAAAGGATTCAATGGATCTTTGATATTCTTGGACATCTCTGACAATCTCCTGAATGGTTTTGCAGAACAAATCTGCACTGAGTCTATATTTGCTGTCAGCTGGGGTATTATAAATGGTGATAATAACGATTGTAACCTCCTTGAAGAAGTATAAGCAACAACAAATGAAATCTGAATATGTTCGCAAAACCTCCATTTTGCATGATAATGTGTTTCGGTGTGCAATTAGGACACCCCCATGCGGTCCAAGTTCTCTATCTGATC
The DNA here is from genome assembly GCF_964194025.1 of Convolutriloba macropyga. Taxonomy (NCBI): domain Eukaryota; kingdom Metazoa; phylum Xenacoelomorpha; order Acoela; family Convolutidae; genus Convolutriloba; species Convolutriloba macropyga. The sequence goes on along the minus strand of NC_134473.1, from coordinate 38,884,499 downwards.
GCGACTGGATTGAATAAGATTGACTAATTAGGACTTGTTGGTTTCCAATAATTGGGTTCAACCAGGTTTCTGTGAGGCAAACAATATCGGGATTAATAGTTTTCAGAAGGATATCCAACATCACTCGTCTATCCATACTTAATAGTGAACGACAATTCAATGATAGTACACGCAAAATTTTACTTGATTTTAGTCAACTGAATTCAGGAGAGTTCGTTAGTAGGCAACTATTTTCGTCTATAGATAAGTTAATATCAATCGTTTTGTTCCTGAAAAACAGCCTAGCTGATCTAATTTTAATGTCTGAACGGTTGATATTCAAGGTTTGAGCAATTTTAAACCGATACTCTAGAGCTTGTTTTTCTTTTTCCCACTCATTTTTCGATAAAAACTTTTTTATAAAAATATTGTCGGCCTTCATTTTTGCGTTTGACATCAGCATGATTCCGCAATTCAAGTATTTGAGAGCTTCACCACCAGCGGTCGCGGACGAGTTTGGGTTGAGTTAAATTTAACCAGACGAAAATTGTCTTCGATATTTAATGTCTGGATTCCAATTTTTCGAGCAAGTTCTTCAACTGATTTTTTGTCATGACTGATTCTGTCCAATACGGTTATCATTGTATCACTCGTTTTCTCTGAAACTCCAAAAACTATGATTTTGTTTTCTCGCTCTGATTGACTAGTTAGATCAGCATTCGCTCTCAAGTTCTCAGTTAACTTTTGAGGTTCATTCTCATATCGTGAACTTTTAAGCGTCAATTTAATTTCTTCTATGCTGTTAAGCATTTCACTTTTAAATTCAGTAACTTCTTTTTGTAAGTCGTCTCTTATTCCAGCAAGGCTCTGTTGAAAATTATTTTGCAAGTTTTCTATTTCGTTGTTTTGGTGACCTATGACGTTTGCTCTACAGGCTACGCAGGCCCAAAAAGCACCATTTATCTTGTCCAATGCCACAAAGTTCTCATGCGACAAATCTGTACATGCAACGTGAAACCATGAATTGCATTTAAAGCAGTTAATGCAGTAATTTTTGCAATTTAATTTGCAGGAGCCACAAGGAAAATATTCAGAGGCGTTGTTATTTGTTTTTGTGCCTTTCTGTTTTCCCATTTCTGTCTTGTGCATAAAAATAGGCGTTGGGGAATGGTTTTCGATTGTTTTCACAGGCAAACCGCCACAGAAAACTTGGGGGGGGGGGGGGGGGAGATTGAACCTTCACAGTTAGACCACCCCGGAAAATTGAACAAAGAATAGGTACGATCTCACCGGAGAACTGATATTGAGCTTTTCGGTTAGCCCCCGTAGACCCATATAAATAAACTGCACTCCACTTGCACTCCACAAAAAAATAGATTGTAGCAAAGGTGTGTAAGTTTTTCAATAAGAATTTTCAGTTTTCAAGTTCAAGATTCCATCAACTCAGCAACTCAATCATAAGCACGTGCACCTAAAAGAGACAACAAATAAGCTCTACAATTACTTCTAAATCGAAATATGGCATCGCGGCAAGTAGTAGTTAAAACTAAATTTCTCGTCTTTGGTCCTCTTTTTTTTTGTCTTTGAGACTGCAGGTCTACGAAGCTATCTCAGATATTTGCTGGCCATCTACCAGCTATGTTGCTGTTGTTCAATTCTTTGTTATTGTTAATAGCCGACCTCATCTTCTCAGCCGGCTATTATAGCGCTCCTATTTTTTACAATTCAGAGCATTCGAATTGTGTTGGGGCGCTGTCTTTTTATTAAGATCTGTTCACACATTTTCATGATTTTTGAAGTCAAATTGGAGTAGTGATTTTGGTCACGCCGAAACAGGAAATTGAGCGAAAAACAAGTGGTTTTGCGGCGTGAAATTTTTCCGCTCAAATTTATAAGTAGAGTGAGAAAATGGTGTTTGAACAGAATTTCGTTTTCTCGCTAGTGGTTTTTTGTTCACATGCGGCAATTTCACTTCGGTATTTACTGTTTTCAAGTTTTGGGATCGGATTTTTTTTTCTAAATGGTTTTTCAATCCGTTAATAGTTCTTTCTAGGCCTAGTTTATTTTAGAATCAAATATACATTTCTCGCTAGTGGTTTTTTGTTCTCGTCAAAGGCTTTTTGACATTGATTTTCTGTTTTTTCGTTTTTCTGATGGTTTTCCCAGTTCACTTATAGCCTGTTCTAGCTCTAGGTCTTTTTTTTGTTTAGTCAATGAAAATTCTTTGAATTGTAAGTCAGGACTTGTCCTGATATGTTTTTTTACTTCGTCGAACAAAAAAATGTTTCGCCATACCTCATTTTGCCGCTTTTTCAACATTTTGCGTGAAATCTTTTTGACTTCTCTAGGCTAGTTTCTCTCTTCTCTAATTCTGCTAAAAGTGATCTTTAACATCAAAATTTAACAGTGTTTCAAAATGAACAGAGTCAGTATAAAAAATTGGAAGTTAGAAATAGAAACTGGATAAACCTATAAAGCCCAATTTTATATGCCCGCTATTTGAACTTCGTTCCTATAAGTCTTAGTTACCATCTCTATTTATTGGTTATTGGCATTTGCTTATTGGTATTTATAGTAGCCCCTGTAGCCTCTCTCTAAGATACAGAAATATGTTCAACTACGAAATGCCACCTAAATAAATCGACTTAAAAAATGTTTTTAAAAATTGTACAAAACTCTTTTTTTTTCAATATCTTCTATTTTTTCAATCCCAATCATGCTTATTGGAATCAACGGCGGCTATTTTCCGGTAATCTGCCGGGTATGTTTTTTATGGGTTGTGTCTATGGCCTGCAGAACTATAGCAGCTCTTATTTGGCAGCTTGCAGACGATTGTCGCTTGGAAAATTTTTGTTAATATTCAATTTTTCGTCATTGTGAGACCACTCATTTGCTGATGAAAAATTTGGTTCCTCTCATCAAAGACAGTTATTAATTCTAAAATCGTTAAATGAAGCCTGCCGATTTTTGGACCCATTCGGCCACCAGGAATACTGAATATAATAACCCCTTAATTGCTTATGTCCAATTTTTACATAGTAGTTGCCTATATAACAACGCATAAGCAACTGCAACGAATTGTAATGTAGTTGGGAGTCATAAACGGCAGGGGCAGCATCAAGATTTGTCTGAGTTAAAATGTGTAGTCCTCAGTTGACTTTTTTCGCTGTGCTTTAGATCTATTGCGACTACCACGGGCATTCAAGACGCAAGAACATCTTCATGTTTGGGTGCAGCAATGCCCTGAGCTGGTATGGACCTGACATTCTCAAGGGACCCAACGAAGATCAAGGCTTCAAGGTGAGTATAGCTTAGAATTGTGATCGGTAGTCTTTGTTGATTATTTACATAATTGAGCGAAGTCTCATATATTTTTGGAGGTAAACTCAGAGTTGAAATGACGTAAAACGAGGCATGGTAATTATCTACAAAATGCTAAAATTTGAAAAATAGAATATTATTGGTCTTAACTGATGTCAAGTATTGATTCATGCATTTCAAGTCATAAGCGAGAATGGTCTTTGCCAAATTTGTTCAGAATAATAAGTTTATGAAACGTTGTCTTCAGAGTTATCTTCCTTTTACTTGGGCTTGTTGTTTTTACTCTTTGAAATATGCCCATAGCAACTTAAATCATTATTTGGTGGAACTCAAATGTTAAGTGATATCTTTTGTTATGGTACTCTCGTTAAATGAAGTAATGGTTTTGAATATCTTGATATTTTTAGTGTCTGCCCAAATTGCTGTCCTACTCGACTCCGTCGTTCTCTCTGACCAACTGCTGCAACACAGTTGAGAAAGTGAAGGAGAGCACTGCGAGGGTGGTTGTGTGGAGACACTTGCAGGTGTTGAGGAGCTACACCATGGAGAGCACTTTCAGTGGATTTGACCAGGGGCCATATAAAGTGAGTTAGAACTCTGATGGCTTCTTCAGAAATTGACTCGCAGAAACTGCTGATAATATCTGCCATGAGTTTCCTAAATTTTAATCTTTTCAATAGCTTCATTTTGAAAAGATTCAATTATCTGTTCTTGTTTCAGGGAACTCAAATAGGAACGAGAGAACTGCAAGAAATGGGTGCCAAATTCGTCGAATCATTGACTAAAATTCGACTTCTATTAGGAGACTCAAAGTGTCCTAGAATCCCAACTATTCCCCTGTTCGCTTCATTGTATTCTACTCCTTCCATGCCCACTGACCGGAGCAACTTCATGATGCAACTCTCAGAGGAGAATCTGGTGGATGCTGTGAACAACGAGGTCTTAAGTGCCGATCAGAATGGAGTTGTGAATGACTCTAACTCCCATTTGTTATCGCATGTGCTGATACACCCTGATAGCAGAAGGGGTATGGGAAGCAGTGATGAGATCGGAGTGAGAGAAAGTGTGTTCCTTGGCAATTAGTGAGTTTACCTCCGTTATAGCTTCCGTTTTTAACAGTTATTATTTAGTTTTGTTGGAATTCAATTCCATTTGTATCTTGTTTTCAATTTCTTTCGGTTTTGGGTAGCAATTCGATAGACTGGGAAGTGAAAGATAAATGCTTTGAAATCCGTACAAACATTTTGAAAGCCAAGTATGCTAATTTTGTAAATTATTTGTTACTCTTCAAGATTTTGTACCTCATATTACGACCAATAAATCAGAGCTTTTGTGCAAAGTTAGCATAATGATATCCTTGGTGGTGAACGTTGGCGTCACTCAAAATAACAATTACCCGTATTTGCTTTTATTATTTCCATAACAGTTGAATTTCGAAAACTGAAGTTGTCTGAGATCTTACTTGTGTGTGCCTTAAAGGTTTTCTGCATTAAAATGGTGTTTTTAAGGCAGCTGATGCGAACATAGTAGCAAGCAATCGACCAGGCAAGTCTTCAATTAAATCAAATTAGTTAGACGACAATGCACGCAACTAGCATGTCATGGAACCGAAAAATTACAGTTGTACTTGTGTATTCAGTTCCTAAATGAATGAAAAGGAGCTAACACTTCTGAATTTTCACCAAATCCTGAAATCATGTTTAAAACTGCATTCGCTATTCATTTAACAGAACTTATTGTTTCCCTAATATCGACATGTTTGAGATTAAATGACCGCTGTAACTCAGACCAGCTGTTTATCATGGCTTAGCGATTTCAAGTTTCTCCTTTTAAATTTTTTGATCTCCTCTTAAACATTCCTCTGAGTATTTCTAGTAATAATATAATTCAAGATCACTATCATTGCACATAACTTGAGTTGCTTGGTACGTGGTCACTTATTTGCATGGCCGTAGACAAATACTTTTTGATCAGATACAGAACTGGTACACTGCTAAAATTGGCAACATTCTCTAGCACGCATAGAATTATTTGAATCGTTCATTTTATTCGAGTCGTCAATTTTTGGTTCATTACTCAAATTGGTCACTGATGTTTTCTTAGTAAATAAAATTGCCGACCAGTAACTATTTATGTTGTGCCATCCAAATTTTTTTCAAACTGATTCTTAAGAATCTATGTGAGTGGTGATTGGCGGTTGCGTAGTAAAGTTAGAGCACTGAGTTCAATACATGTAGTCTCAGTACTCATCAAAATTTATAATTTTAGTCCGTTATAAACTTTTTTCACTGTTTATGTTATTTCCTTATGTTTCTAGCCTTGTTCTGCATGTACAAAAAGGTTTTGAGTTATGTTCTTATATTTTGGTGGCGTTGTGCGCCTTTCTGTAGCTCTTCAGTTAGAACTTGCAAACTGTAGTTCTCATGTTATTTTTAATTAACTGTCGTTGTCATAAAACATATATACGCAGTTTGGCATGTTCACTCCCAATTATCACTGAAAGAAAGTTGATCCAACTCCCACTTAACCTGATTTTTATGGCATTTTTTAATTGCTCGCGAACGATGTTTGAAGCAATCGTTGTAAACGTGTTGGTCTTTTTTATGTAAAATTTTTGCTTGATCGTTTTTGTTTTAGAACATTCTGTGACTTCTGAAGTGAATTTTTCCGCTTCACTTCTTCATTTTGAGTGATGCCAATCGCTCTCATTCTGAAATGAAATTTGTTGCTAATTATAGCCGCTATCAGCCTCTCAACGGCTATTATTTAGGCGCTGTGCTTTTTCTTTAATCCGCTCTACCTTTTGATCATGTTTTTCGTTTTACATAAGTCACGATTTTCCCGTTTGACTTCTGACTAACTTCAATCACTGTTTCAATTGAATGGATTTTAAGTTCTTTCACGCACTGAATTAAGCAATGTGGTGAATGTGGTCAATGTCAAAAGATCACAATCAAAAGAGACGGGATAAACCGATAAAGACCGGTCATTAAGTCATAGTGCATTAGGTTATTTAAGTTCATTTGAGTGTATGATAGCTGAATGCCTTGTATTGATATTATTAGCTTTCAGTTTAGAAGCCCGAATTAAGTATAGTCCTAGAATCTAACTGAACCTGCATGCCAAATTAGAACACTTTTGACATTGAAAAAAAAAACAGAAAAAAAAATCGGTCAATTTGTCTTTTTTCTTTTTCTGTTTCAATCCCGATGTGCATCAAGCGCGTCAACGGCGGCTATTGTCCGGCAATCTGCGGCTATGTTATAAAAGTGGTTGTGAGCGGTTGAGTAACAACGCAGTTTTGGCTTAGTGGTAAAATGTCGGGCTGATTTTCGGGAGGTTGCCCGGGCAAACCCCTGTCAGGTCGTTTTTTTTGCAACCAAAAAGCTGCAGCCACAAATTACGCATCACTCCCCCTCCTGTCGTTCGAGAGCAATTCATCCGACGCTCGTCGGTTTTTTTTCAGTTCTTTTGGTTTTTTTACATACCTTTTTTGTACTAACTATTTTTTGTCTCACCATCGAGTTTGCGTGACTTTAGTATTGAGAAACGGGATAAACTTTTTCAGCCCTATGGCTTCGAGTTACTAAATAGCGGCTCTCTAAAGATCCACTAGTCTCTTAGTATGTGGCTCAATAAAACGTACTGAGGAGACTGAAGTCTGAGATCAGTTTTTATTGTTTCAGAAAAATCACAATGTTTACTTTAAATTTTTGACTACCCTTACTTGCTATTTCATTTGAATAGATTTTCATTTCAGTTCACAAATTTAAACGATGTTTTGCATACTTTCAAGGTCATAAAATTTAAATGAAAAACACACAGATAAAGATTTGCTTAAGTAGTTTTTCTTAAGTAGTCGTCTTGCGTGTTTCGAAGTTGATATTATATTTTAATACTTGTTTCCTTGCTTAAGCTCACTTTTGTACTACGTGATATAAATTGCGGAAATGACTGAATTCCCCCGATGAAACTTTGTAAGAAAAGTCCTCATGCGTCTTAAGTCAATCTTGTTGGAAAATGTATATGGGAACACCCGTCGCGACTCAAGTGTTCCAAATATTTTAATCTTTTCTCCAAATATATAAAGGTTTTCGCATACACCAGAACAGCTGAAGCAACAGTTGAAGTGTTGGCTACTGAAGGTATGAAGATTCTCATCGGCGAGTAACAGAACGGGATAAAATGGGGCGAGTATTGGTCATCTGAGACCTCTACGTGCATTTGGGTGTAAACATTTTGGGTCTAGATTAGTTGGTGACCACAAGAGCCGTCGGAAAGTCGTCTGTCAAAAGTTGTTATTTAGGCGCTCTCTTCTTTTCTACCATTGAAAGAGTTTGAATTGTTTTGGTGCGCTGTTTTTTAATAGCCGCACAGCGATAGCTGGGGCTATTATTGACCTTCTCTTGGTTTTTAATTGCTCTTGAACGCAGTTCATAGCAATTATTGTAAACGTGTGTGTCTTTTTTATGCAAAATTTTCGCTTGACGGTTTTGACTTTTCGAGTGACTTTTACGCCCTTGACTTTTTGCATTTCGCGTGATCTAAAATTCTCTCTCAATCACAATTTCAAGCAGCTGAACTCAATTGGCGGCAATTTAATACTAAAAGTCAAATAAAAAGTGCGCCGAAACTGGTGTCATTTTTTTCTTTAAATCTTAATAGTGGTATATGTTAACCTCTAATATGGTTATTTGAAGCCCACTATAGAACTTCTTAGTCCCATTTAGGCTACCCCCCCCCTCCCCCCCCCCTCCCCAACTGAAGCAGGCTGCAATTGATTAGAGCTCCCACTAGTCGTTCAAGAGCAATTCTTTCGACGTTTAGTCGTTTATGTTTTACAATTCAAAGAATTTGAATTGTATTGGGGCGCTGTCTTTTTTTAAAGATCTGTTCACACATTTTCATGATTTTTCAAGTCAAATTTGAGTAGTGATTTTGGTCACGCCGAAACAGGAAATGGAGCAAAAAAGCGAGTGGTTTTGCGGCCTGAATTTTTTTCGCTCTAATTTTAAAGTAGAGTGAAAATGGTGTTTGAACAAAAATTCGATTTCTCGGTAGTTGTTTTTTGTTCACATGCGGCAATTTCACTCTGATTTTTACTGTTTTTTCGATTTTTTGTATCGGATTTTATTCTGACTGGTTTTCCCAATCCATTCACAGATCATTCTAGGCCTAGTTTTTTGTTTGAATTAAGTTTTCATTTCTCGCTAGGGGTTTTTTTTGTTCACATGCGGCATTTCGATATTGATCTGTTTTTTTCTTATTTTTTGTTCTGATTTTTAAAAAATTGTTTTCTGAATTCACTTATAATCCATTCTAGGTCTTGTTTTTCTGTTTAGTCAATGAAAATTCTTTGAATTGTACGTCAGGAGTTGTCCTGCTATGTGTTTTTATTTCGTCATGATTTTTGTTACGACCATATGACGTCACAGCCACTTTTTGTTCATTCGTTCATGCAATTTAAACTGAATTGCATGTGTGACGTCATTTTTCGCTCTTAGTGGAGCAAGTTTTTTGTTCATGCGCGTGATTAAATTTTTGGTCACACTTGACTTACCTCACTCTCAAAAATGACTTCCTCACTTTGAAATCGACTTTTATTTTAATTCAAAGAGATAAGGTCAAATGGGTGTGTGTCACTCTAAATGAAAGTTATTTGAGATCAGCTAATAGAGGCAGCAATAACTTATACAGATTTTTTAATCAAAATAAAACAGATCAGCCTTCAATGAAAAGACGAGTTTTTTGGTCTGTCTTTTTTTACTGTTTTTTTAGACTGCCGATCTGCGAATATATTGCGGCTATTTTCTGGCAATCTGCCAGCTATGTTTTTAGATCTGTTCACACTTTTTTCGACGTTTTGTGAATGAAGTCAAATTAGAGTGGTGATTTTAATCACGCTGCTGGAATCGTAAAGGGATTGAAAAAGCGGGTAATTTTAAGTTGTGAAATTTGTTTTAACTGCGTTTGAAATGGAGTGACAAATAAGGGTTTGTACAAATTTTCGGGTTTTAAAGAGATTTTTTTATGTGCGGCTATTTGACTTCTTTTTTATCTAAATTGTATTCTAATGGTTTTTTAATTTTTCGACTGGTAACTGTTTATATGACTTAGACAATTTTTTCCCATAAAATATTAGTGCATCTTTGAGCTTTGCCCTTCTTGTGGTTCTCCTTGTTTCAAAGAAACCAAAGTTCGACAAATTGTTATATGTTGTCCTTTTTACTTTGTTTATATATTCTTTTCTGCAGAGGTAGTTTTTACTGTCAGAGGTCCCATTGTGTAAAAGTGTACTAGAGATACTATCATTGTTTATTAAAAGTCGCACAGCGAAAGCTGGGGCTATTATTGGCCTTCTTTTATTCCGTCGTCAAGATTTTTGTTACTACCATATGACGCCACAGCCACTTTTTGTCCCTTCATTCATGCAATTTCAAGTGAAACGCGCGTGTTTGACGTAATTTCTTGCGCTTTGTGGAGCAAAGTTTTTGTTCATTCGCTTAATGAAATTTTTGGTCACACTTGACTTATGTGACTCTCAAAAATGGTTTCCCCACTGTGAAATTGACTTTTATTTACTTTAATTCAAGGTTGTTTAAGATTTTACTAGAGATACTATAATTGTTTTTTTATAGCCGCACAGCGAGAGCTGTGGCTATTATTGGCCTTATCTTGGTTTTTTACAATTCAAAGAATTAGAATTGTACTGGGGCGCTGTCTTTTTTTAAAGATCTGTTCACACATTTTCATGATTTTTGAAGTAAAATTGGAGTAGTGATTTTGGTCACGCCGAAACAGGAAATGGAGCGAAAAAGCGAGTGGTTTTGCGGCGTGAATTTTTTTCGCTCCAATTTTAAAGTAGAGTGAGAAAACGGTGTTGGAACAAAAATTCGGCTTGTCGGTAGTGGTTTTTTGTTCACATGCGGCAATTTCACTCTGATTTTTACTGTTTTTTCGATTTTTTGTATCGGATTTTATTCTGACTGGTTTTCCCAATCCATTCACAGCTCATTCTAGGCCTAGTTTTTTGTTTGAATTAAATTTTCATTTCTTGCTAGGGGTTTTTTTGTTCACATGCGGCATTTCGATATTGATTTTCTGTTTTTTTCTTATTTTTTCTGATTTTTTAAGAATGGTTTTCTGAATTCACTCGTATTCCATTCTAGGTCTTGTTTTTCTGTTTAGTCAATGAAAATTCTTTGAATTGTACGTCAGGACTTGTCCTGCTATGTTTTTTTTATTTCGTCGTCATGATTTTTGTTACGACCATATGACGTCACAGCCACTTTTTGTTCATTCGTTCATGCAATTTAAACTGAATTGCATGTGTGACGTCATTTTTCGCTCTTAGTGGAGCAAGTTTTTTTGTTCATGCGCGTGATTAAATTTTTGGTCACACTTGACTTACCTCACTCTCAAAAATGACTTCCTCACTTTGAAATTGACTTTTATTTTAATTCAAAGAGATAAGGTCAAATGGGTGTGTGTCACTCTAAATGAAAGTTATTTGAGATCAGCTAATAGAGGCAGCAATAACTTATACAGATTTTTAAATCAAAATATAACAGATCAGCCTTCAACGAAAAGACGAGTTTTTTGGTCTGTCTTTTTTACTGTTTTTTTAGACTGCCGATCTACGAATATATTGCGGCTATTTTCTGGCAATCTGCTAGCTATGTTTTTAGATCTGTTCACACTTTTTTCGACGTTTTGTGAATGAAGTCAAATTAGAGTGGTGATTTTAATCGCGCTGCTGGAATCGTAAAGGGAGCAAAAAAGCGGGTAGTTTTAATTTATGAAATTTTTTTTAACTGCGTTTAAAATGGAGTGACAAATAAGGGTTTGTACAAGTTTGCGGGTTTTAAAGAGATTTTTTTATGTGCGGCTATTTGACTTCTGTTTTTATCTAAATTATTCTAATGGTTTTTTTTAATTTTTCGACTGGTAACTGTTTATATGACTTAGACAATTTTTTCCCATAAAATATTAGTGCATCTTTGAGCTTTGCCCTTCTTGTGGTTCTCTTTGTTTCACAGAAACCAAAGTTCGACAAATTGTTATATGTTGTCCTTTTTACTTTGTTTATATATTCTTTTCTGCAGAGGTAGTTTTTACTGTCAGAGGTCCCATTGTGTAAAAGTGTACTAGAGATACTATCATTGTTTATTAAAAGTCGCACAGCGAAAGCTGGGGCTATTATTGGCTTTCTTTTTTTATTCCGTCGTCAAGATTTTTGTTACTACCATATGACGCCACAGCCACTTTTTGTCCCTTCATTCATGCAATTTCAAGTGAAACGCGCGTGTTTGACGTAATTTCTTGCGCTTTTTGGAGCAAAGTTTTTTTTGTTCATTCGCGTAATGAAATTTTCGGTCACACCTGACTTATGTGACGCTCAAAAATGGTTTCCTCACTGTGAATTTGACTTTTATTTACTTTAATTCAAGGTTGTTTAAGATTTTACTAGAGATACTATAATTGTTTTTTTTATAGCCGCACAGCGATAGCTGTGGCTATTATTGGCCTTATCTTGGTTTCTTATTTCGTCAAAGTGTGTGTGTTACGACCATATGACGTCACAATCCCTTTTTGTTCATTCATGCAGTTTCAATCGAAACGCGTGTGACAAAATTTTTCGCTCTTTGTGGTGCGAAGGTTTTTTGTTCGTTCGCGTGATTAAGTTTTTAGGTCACACGTGGCTTATGTCACTCTCAAAATTGGTTTCCTCACTGTGAAATAGACTTTTATTTACTTTTATTCAAAGAGATAAGGTCAATTGAATGTGTCACTCTAAAATGAAGGTTTTTTAAGAGGCAGCAATAACTTAAACAGATTCTCAATGAAAATATAACATCTCAGCCTTGAATAAGAAGATTTTTTTGGTCTGTCTTTTTTCTGTTGATTAAATTATAAACTTTAAATTTGTTAATTATGTGTTAAAATGACCATGTTGGAAATTGACGTTCTTCGAAAAATTTTACAGAGACACTGAAGTTCGACAAATTCTTATCTGTTGTCCTTTTTACTTTGTTTCTGTATTCTATTCTGCGGAGGTAGTGTTTACTGTCGTATATCCCAGTATGTAAAAGCTTCCTAGAGATGCTATTATTGTTTATTAATAACAGCACAGCGATAGCTGTGGCTATTATTGGTCTTCTCTTGGTTTTTTTATTCGAAGCGCGTGTGACGTAATTTTTCGCTCTCTGTGGAGCAAAGTTTTTTTTATTTTTTTGCGTGATTTAATTTTTGGTCACACGTGACTTACCTCACTCTCAAAAATGACTTCCTTACTTTGAAATTGACGTATTTACTTTAATTCAAAGAGATAAGGTCACTTGAATGTGTCACTCTATATGAAGGTTTTTTAAGAGGCAGCAATGACTTATACAGATTTTTAATCAAAATATAACATTTCAGCCTTCAATGAAAAGACTTTGTTCTTGTTTTGTCTGTTTTGAGACTGCAGATCTACGAAGAAATTGCGGCTATTTTCTGGCAATCAGCCTGCTATGTTAGTTACTTCATTAACAATTTTTTTCTTTAAAGTGAGAATTGTGATTTTCTTTTTTGTTCATGTTTCTTTTAGTATGTGCTCTGTTGACTATCTGTTCTGTTGATTTTTTAAGACCGTTTTTCTAATGGGATTGATGCTTGGGCATTGAGTTTTTATTTTGCTCGACTGTAATTCATGATTTGTCCTGCTATGTATTTTTAATTCGGTTTTACCTTTCTATCACGTTTTCTTCGTTTTACAAATGTCATGAGTTTTACGTTTGATTTCTGAAGTACCCCACTTTTTGAAATGAATGGAATTTAAAATTCATCCAGCAATTTTACGCCTGTGTTCAAGGTCAAAAATGTAATCAATAACGGGATGAACCAATAAAAGTAGGGCACTAAGACCTAATGCATTACGAGATTTCCTTAGAGTATACGTCTATCAGGCATTAGTATTAAGCTTATTGTCCTCTAACTTAAGAGGCTGAATTCACCCTATTTATCAAATCTAATACAACTGCGGACGAAAAGAGAACTTTTTGACACAGAAAAAATTAGGCTGGCGTCAATTGTTTTTTTTTTGTTTGCTCCAACTCTTTCAATCCCAACACCCGCAGTGGGGTTAACGGCGACTAGTTTCCGACCATTTGGTGAAATGTCCATAGTTATTGCGGACAAAATTAGAAACTTTGTGATGCTCAGAAAAACGTAGGCAAATATTTCTTTTGTTCTCTACATAGTTTAATCCCAATTTCGGCCGGGGTTCAATTGAGTTCAAGGGAGTTGTTTTTCAGTTCTCTCCGAGTACTTAAATTGTAAGTTTATTGTTTAACCTTTGTTAAATGAACTAATGAGTTTTCAAACCTCTATTATTGTATATAGACAATAAGAAGCTATTAGATCTAGATGTTCGATCCCCAAGCACTTGAGTTACAAACATTAATCAAAGCCGTTTTAACAAAAAGTGATTTGAGAAAAAAATATTTCTTGCCTGCCTTTCTTTTTTAGTTTTTTAGATAGCTGACATTAAGTAAAAGCTTCATTATCATGCGTTAATCCTAAACTTGAGTGTGTTTTAGTGGGATATCACTACAAAGTCATCACAACAGCCGTGTAAATTCTAGTCACCATCATCATAACACTATCAATACCAACAGGGTGTCTTTAAGTAGAGAGAGGTTGACTAGAAAGAATAGCAGTCAAATTAAACTCGAATCGGATCTGGAACGTCTCAAATTCGCTCTTAGAAAACCTTCACCTTCTTCGGGAAACTCAGACGATGATGAGTCACCAACATCAGTACAATCATTCCAAACAAACAATAACAACAAAAGAACAGTTGAGAAAACTGTTATCATTGAGAAACATATCACAGATGCGGCATCTAACAGCTCTATATATCCGGCATCCTTGAATAGAGAAAACGAACCGAAGACATTTATTAAAGCGTATGCTAGTTATCCTCATTTAGCAAATAGTGGGACCGCTGGTTCCACTCATAGAACATACGCAAATGGAGTTTTTGCCGGAACAAAATCACGAAATCAAAGCGGTCAAACTGAAGGTCTAATAACGAAGTTAAATTATGAAGAGGCAGTTTCACCGGAATATAGCTCGCCTATTCCACCGGCCATACGTTATAACTCAGCTCAAGCCGCAAGCGCCTCAAGGCCATCTGGGAGCCAGTGTTACACCAACGGCATTGCTGTGAAATCAACGTTCAAATATACAACTAACTCAAATAGCACAGCTGTCTCAAAAACCGTGGTTCATTCTGCTTCTGGTGCAACGGAAAACAAAGCAAAAGTCGTATCTGAATCTAGCCAAATAGTTCCAGCTAATGCGAAAGCAAAGTCATATGGAGTTGAGGACGTTGTGAAGGTTCCAATTAAAAGTCAATCCACTAACCTGTGAATATCTGTCGCTATCCTAATCGGATGTTAAAGATGTAATGGATGGTTTATTTTTGTATAATTGACGCGCAAGTGCTTTCCCCTTTCTAACATTAGTGTTTCAGCTCTCTGTGATCTTTCCTCATTCAAAATTTTCTCTTGTTCCAAACTAAAGCAGTTTTATCAATGTTTTGAGTTCTGAATGTATATTTGTAAATATACTTTTAACAAAACTGATGAATGTTATGTTTTCCTGATATTAAGTTGCTAATTAACGCAAGCTAAGCTGGTGCCATTTTAGAATCTATTTCGTTGTTTTAGTTGCCATAGATTTATTATTTTACTTTGAGTTGTCCTCGATGTTGTTCTTTAGTTTCCCAAGTAACCTACGTATGTAAATATGCAATAACTATTTTCGTAAAAAGAATTCAAATAAATGCTTTGTTCGTATTGTTTCTAGTTGTGATGTTTATACGTATTTCGCGACCAGGATATCCTATGAGATGAGAGCAGCTATATGCCCGAGAATTTTGATCTAATTTTGTTCGCCCCTTTCTATGCTCCTTCGGGGAAAGGAATTGGTGCCGATACTGTCCGCTTTTTAAATTTCTTTCAGCAGATGCTTTTGCATACAAAATTTGCTTTTATGGTCGGATAATTCTGCTTTTTAATTGCTCTCAGACAAAGCGATTTGTAGCGATTATATTACACCTGCGTTATTTTTACAAGTCATAGAGGATTGTTGGTGTCCTATAGGTCTTTTAAAGCTGAAGCAAGTTCGCTCATGAAAGGAACTTATTAGTAGCTTATTAATAGCCGCCGTCAGTCTCTCAAACGGCTATTAATTAGGAGCTCTCCTTTTTTTTACAATTCGAAGAATTAGAATTGTACTGGGGCGCTGTCTTTTTTTAAAGATCTGTTCACACATTTTCATGATTTTTGAAGTAAAATTGGAGTAGTGATTTTGGTCACGCCAAAACAGAAAGTGGAGCGAAAAAGCGAGTGGTTTTGCGGCGTTAAATATTTTCGCTCTAATTTTGAAGTAGTGAGAAAACGGTGTAACAAAAATTCGCTAGTGGTTTTTTGTTCACATGCGGCAATTTCACTTTGCTTTTTACTTTTTAATTGCTCTCAAACGAAGTTTGTAGCAATTATATTAGTCCTCTGTCGGTCTTTTTGTTATGCGATTTTTCGTCAGACGGTTTTTTGACTTTTCGTCCTCAAAAACGGGATAAACAGGTAGCGCCCAGCAGGCACTGGGTGCTCTTAGAGCCTTTCAGCTCTGTTTCAGCTCGAACTGTTTTGGTGACTTATACTTTTGGTGTGAAGGGCGGTTCTTAGAGGTTGAAGATCGGTTGTTCGTCACCCCCACTGTTGCCAACCCCCCTACCTGGTGCACCATAGGTGTCAAAGAACCTCCCCTTGGGTTTTATAATAAGTCACTGCATAGTTTCTAGTGGTAGTAGAACGGTTTCAACATTTTAACATCACGAATTTAGCATCTTTTTGACAAAACGTGCAATTTTCTCAGTTTTTATGACCTTTAGTTTTCATTATTCCTGTCTTTCCAGAAGTAGGGGCCAGAAAGCGTCCTTAAAGGTTGGATAATAAGTTACTGAAAAATGCTTTTTTTGCCATGGAGTTGCTTTCAATTTTTAATATGACAAATTTTAGCAATTTTTTTAATGCATTTTTTCAACTTTTTGAAAATTTTTGTCTGTTTTTAGGTTTATCAAGCCTCAAGAGCTACATAACCTCCTCTAGGGTTTGATTATAGGTTACTAAATAGCTTCTAGATGTAATGGAGTGTTTTTCAAGTATTTAATATCAGCAATTTTTTTTAAAAATTCAATTTTTTAAAGTTTTTTGAATCTTTTTCACTTTTCAACATTTTTTCCCGCACCAGGGTCCTAGGGACCTCCTCCAAGGCTTGATGATAATTTGTCCTATAATTTCTAGAGTTATTGGAATGGCTATCATTGTCTTAATGACTCCAGCTGAAGCAATTTTTTGAAAAAATTTAATTTTTAAATTTTTATAAAATTATTATCATGTACCAAGTTTACGGATCTTTATGAGCCAGTGAAGGTATTTGGAGCTAGAAAAAGGGAAACTGGATATCTTCTTGAGACAATAAAATGGTTTGAAGGTTTTTATATCCTGAGTTTTAGTAGGATTTTTATGAAATTTGCGATTGTTTTCAAAATTTTTGTCCTTTTCTGAGTTTAACGATCATTACTGGCCAACTAGGCTTGTCAGGTCTTGCAGATGGTTACTTGACATAATTCCAGAGACAAAAAAAATAGTTTTGAACATTTTTCTTCGAAATCTAGAAGCTTTTATAAATGCTGCAATTTTTTAAAATATCAGGTCTTTATTTTATTTATTTATAACAAGGCTAGAAAACTAAAAGTTGCAGAGGCGAATCAAGCTGAGGCTAGCAGCACTAAACTGTGTCTAGCTACTGACGAAGCCCACCGCTCGCCCATCGTTTGAGAGCAATTTACCCTAAGTTAGTCGGTTCTGTTGTCGATTTTTGTGATCCGATTTTTTTAGAGTTTTCTCAATCCATTCATAGTTCATTCTAGGCCTAGTTTCTCTGTTTGAAACAAATTTCTCTTTCTCGCTATTGGTTTTCACATGCGGCATTTTGACATTGATCTTGTTTTTATTTTTGTTAAGTTAATGACAATTCGTTGTATTGTACGTGAGGGCATGTCCTATGTTTTTTTTTAATTCGCTTCACCTTTTGATCACATTTTTCGTTTTACTTAAATAAAGATTTTTACGTTTGACTTCTGACTTACCTCACTCACTGTTTCAACTGAATGGATTTTAATTTTTTTCACGCATTAAATTACGCAATGTAGTGAACACGGTGAATGTCAAAAGAGCAAAGTCAAAAGAACCGGAATAAACCGATAAAGCCCGGTCATTTAGTCATTGTGCATTAGGTTATCAAAGTTCATTAAAGCGATTGCTAGCTGATATAAGTATTAAGCTTAATGCCCTTCAGTTTAGAAGCTGAAGTAAGTGTAGGTTTAGAATCTCACCGAAACTGCACACTGAATTAGAACAATGTTCGAAACTTTAGAAAACCTTGTCAATTTCGATCTTTTTTCTTTTCTTCAGTCCCACCTCTCTATTCAAACTGCAGAACCACCCCCATTCCTACATGCCTCCTCCCCTACCACGGGTCAACCGTTGTTTGGATCCCCGTATTGCATGAGTTGTTTGCGCGTATTTGTTATCACATATAATCTCGATATGTGCAATCGCTGCGCAGTTGAGACAACAGCTGCAAAAACACTTTTGTTACTAATAGCCGCTCTCAGCTTCTCAGCAGGCTATTACTGTGCTCCTATCCTTTTTTTACTATCCAAAGAATTTGTATTGTATTGGTTGTTGTCTTTTTTTGTAAGATGTTTTTACAAAGTTTGCTGAACAGGTGGAGTGTTGAAGCAGCTCTGAAGGGCGAAATTCAAGGTGAAGAAAAATTCATTTTTTGTAATTTTTACTCACAAAGTGGTTTTTGTCATTTTTGAATTGTTTGGTTAGCAGGACAATAGTAATAACGCGTTTCAAAGTTCATAAAGTTCTTTTACCAGCCATAAGCTCTTATTATGTTGGTTTTTGTGCTATATGTATTTATTATAGAAACTTAAACACCCAAAACGATTTTGATTTTTGACATGGGGAAGTTTTTCTCATTTTTTAGTTTGTCCATCTTTAGGGGGTCAACGAAAACTTTACATGAATATGACGATGGGTTACTGAATAGTTTTTAAAGACATCGAAATGGTTTTGAGGATATTAATATTAGTGTTTTTAGCGACTTTTCATTATAACTTGTTAAATTTTTTCAAGTTTGTACAGGTTCTTGTAATTGTTTGAGTTTTTCGATATAAAGGAGTCAATTAGACTTTTTGGCTTTTTTATGGGTAATTCGATAATTTGGAGAGACCTTAGATATTAGAACGAAACTTTTTTTAAAAATATTTCGGTTGTCAATTTTTAAAAAAATTCTCTTTTTTTTTTGAGTATATTAATCTTTAAACCCCAGCGATCCTTTTCTCGTTTTTATTTTTTTTAGAAGTTTTTGCGGTATTGTTTTTTTCGGGTTTTTGTTTGCAGTTTTCTAATTTTATTGGTCTTCGTTGGTTTTTGTGCTATGTTTTTGTAATTGAAACTTAAACACCCTAAACGATGGTGATTTTTGCAACTTTTTTGTCATTTTTTTTATTTTGTCCATCTTTTGGGGGTCAAGAAAACTTTACATGAATTGACGATGAGTTCCTGAATAGTTTTTAAAGACATCGAAATGGTTTTGAGGATATCAATATCAGTATTTTTAGCGACTTCATATTAACTCGCCAATTTCAAATTTGTAAAGGTTCTTGTAATTTTTGATATAAAGGGGTCAATTAGACTTTTTTAGGCTTTAATATGGTCAACTCGATAATCTTTAGAGACTTCAGACCTGAAAACCGGAACTTTTTTGAAAGAATTTTGGTTTTCAGTTCGAAAAAAAATTTTTTTGAGTTTTTAAATCTTTAAACCCCAGCGAAACTTTGCGGTTTGCGGGTTTTTAAAAATTTTCGAAGTTGTAGTGGTTTTTTGTTTTTTTTTCGGTCTTTTGTTTGCGGTTTACTAAATTTTGCGGTTTTTTTTTTGCGGTTTTTTCATTTTTGCGGTTTTAAATATTTGCTGTTTTTGAAATTGTTGCAAATTTTTATGCGGTCTTTTAAATTTTTGTTTTGGTTTTTTAATCTATTAGAATTTTTGGAGTTTCTGATTTATATAGGCGATTGGAACCTATTTAACAGAAGAGTTACTCGATAGTTTCTATTGAAAAAGAAATCGTTTCGAAGTTATAAATATCACGAATTATATCCACTTTTTACTATTTTTTAAACTTTTTCAAGTGTTTGTCTTTTTCGCTTTACCTCATTTTGTCGCTTTTTTTGACATTTTGCGTGGATTCTTTTTGTTTTCTTCTAGTTTGAAGCTGCACTCATTTTAATCGAAGTGCGTTTAAGCAGCAGTTGCTCAACAAAGCAATCTAAAATGAACGGAGTCATAAAAAACGAAGACAAAAATAGAAGCAGGATAAACCCACAAAGCCCAATTTTAGATGTCCGCTACTTGAAGTTTGTTCTTTGAGTTGCAGTTACTAACTCTAATGCTTATTGGTATTGATAATAGCTTCTGTATCCTCATAAAGTAATATGAGTACGTCTAACAACAAAATGAAATCAAAATAGTTCGCACTTAGCAGTTTTCTTTCATCAATCATTTTTTCTGTTGTTACAGTCCCAATCGGTGTTATGGGAATCAATGGCGGCTATTTTGCGGCAATCCACTGGTTATTTTAATTGCCAAAATCTGAGCTTTGGTTTATCTTTGTTATCATAATTGGCTTATTCTGGTACAATGGGGTACTGAGGAGACGAATTGATTTGACTCTGCCTGCGGTTCAATTGAACGAAACCCGAATTTTTTGTTTTTCGTTTAGTCATGGGTTTTAAAATTTGGTTATTTAAAATTTTATTGAAGATTATCATAATGCTGTATTTGGTTAATTTATATGTGATGCTTTAAAGATATTCCAGGGGAGTTCTTAAAATAACAGATGAGACGATCGATTGAAAATAAAAGATTGAAGTTGGGAAAGCGATGGGATAATTTTCTTGCAAATGCATAGCTGTGAATTTGTTCGTTCTTGTTACTGTCCTGGTTTTTGCGAGGAACTCCATTTTCAGCTGTTGATAAATCTGCAATTATCTAATGCACGCTTTTCTGATTTGAGCACGCGGCTTTTAATGAATGCTGCTGTGTTTCAGTGCATTAGCATTTTCTGAAATAATTTTCACACGCCATCAGTTCTTAACTGCTTTTGAAATTATTGCTTTTACGGATATATCTCTGAAACTTTTGCAATCGATTGTGCGGTGATTAATTAGGTTCTTTCGATTATTTTAGTAATTCATTTTTGTCTTGTTTTGAGTTGCGTCTACGACTTTTTCTCAATGTCTGATTTTTCTGTTTTTCTTTACTGTTGATTTGAAATTTAACTTGCGAAGCGAATGTTTGGGATTTTTATATCTGGAGGTTTCGAGATCAGCATTAAATTTATGGAGACGTGACGTCGGATCACAACTTTTAAATCATATATTTTGAGCTGTCATGCTCTTTTTATTATTTTTGCTAATAATCAAGACTAATATATCTGACAATTAAAGGGATTATCCAACTAAAAATCCAGGGATTGATGTAATTTTTCTCAGGTGCTAACAATTTCTCGCTGTTTAAACGTTCGATCATGATGTAAAACTTTTAATTCGCATTATAAATTTTCGTTCAACGTATATTGAAATGTTTTGAACAATTTGGGAAGAACTCTCCATTGATCCTTTTATGTTGATTTGAAGTTCCCTCAAAAATTTTCCGTTTGAAATCTCTATCCTATCAATCTTCGATGTTCAAACGTTAATTGAAGACTTTCATCGTATTAGATTTTGGTTGAGGACAGAAATCGGCACATTATATGCAAACGCTTACTAGCGATCCTCTGTTTGGATCCTTTATTTAAAAAAAAACACTTGAATTCCAAACACAGATATAGTTATCATGCCAATAGAAATGTAGGGTAAAGGTACGCTGAGTTGGGGAAATAGTATCAATTGAGGTAAATAATTGCTCTTGAACGAAGTTATGGCAATTATTGTAAACGTGTGTGTCTTTTTTTATGCGAAATTTTCGGTTGACGGTTTTGACTTTTCCAGTGACTTCCACGCCCTTGACTTTTTGGGTTGCACGTGATCTAAAATTCTCTCTCAATCACAATTTCAAGCAGCTGAACTCAAATGGGGGCAATTTTATACTAAAATTCAAATGAAAATTGCGCCGAAACTGGTGCCATTTTTCACTTTAAATTTTAATAGTGGTATATGTTAACCTCTGTGGTTATTTGAAGGCCACTAATGAGCTTCTTTGTCCAATTTAGGCGAAGAATGAAGAATGGGAGTCGTTACCCCGCGACTGAAGCAGGCTGCTATTGATTAGAGCTCCCACTAGTTGTTCGAGAGCAATTCTTCCGACGTTTAGTCGGTTATGTTTTTTGTATTAAATGTTAACGTAAACTGAATTTGAACTCTCTCCATGAGAGGCTTCCATAATATAAGTATTGTAAAGTTTGAAATTTCCCATAGAAGTGAGTACTCATTTTATTTTCACAGTTTTGAGAATTTTAATAATTGAGTTTGGTATGATGAAGATTTGACCCCGATTCTATGGCTCTAGAGAAGAAATAATTCTGTTTTTTTTTTGGAAAGTCTGTCTGCTTTATTTATCGTTGCTAACATACGTTCAATGGTCGCATAATATTAACAAAGATGATCGGTAATTTTCGTTTGCGCATTAAGTTATGTTATTAATAGCGACGAAGAGAAAGTTTGCCTTAATTGGATATCGTGTTTTTTTTTAATTCCTCTTCTACATCGATGGTTTTTGCGACCAATGACTTTTTCAATTTCTGCTACTTTGCAGGTAAAATTTATGTGCGTGACGTCATTTTTTCTGCTTTTAGGTCATTTGCGTGACTTACCTTACTCAAAAAAATGACTTCTGAACTCACTTAATGAACTTTAATTTTTTAAAACATTTTCTAGTTAAAGATGAAAGGTGTGCATCTAAATAGTGCCGAATGTATATGCCCTAGGTCTTGAGTATTAGAGTCTCGTCTTTTGATTTCGAATATTAGGTTAGAAAAAGCTCTAAGGGCTTTTTCCTTATAGAGCGTATGTCAACTCCATGGACCACAAGCGTCTATTGCGACTTTTGTCCGGCAATCTGCCGGCTATGTTTTTTTTTATAACCAAGCGTTAAAGCTGTTATTCAAACAGTTTGCTCATACCGTTAGAAGTATATGACAAGATTGACAGGGTCGATAAATAAAACATTAATAATTCAGTTTTTTTCTTAAATGAGCTGAGCTTGATCAAAAACCGGCAAGTAATGCGATTAGGTATATAACCTCAACTTGATATTTAACAATATATTTAATGTAAAAAGGGGGTTGTAACTGCTGCAAAGTAGTTTAAGTCTTCTGGTCGTAAATATGTTAATTATTCAATTAAATCATGCAGGCAGGCAACCAGATTCTGCTTCAATTGGACATATATTTTAAGTTAGTAAATGCCATTTTTTGTTGAATAAAGGTACGTACATTTTCTGGAAAAGACATTTATCTCTTATAACTTAATTATTGATACTTAATTATTGATTAGTCATCAGAACTGAAGACGACGATTTGAAGACTTTAACTGACACAATATTTTCCTACTTCGTTTGCAGGCCATTACTTTCAATGCTGGTGTTTATAGCGTTGTTGGGTATATTATTTGTTCAAAGCAAAAAAATCAATGCAAAGCTTTTTATTTTTTTTTCATTTTGAAGTACCTATATGTTGACATGACCCGTTTTCTTTATCCGTCTTAGTCTCAACTAATCAACCGTTCCTCTAAATGATATTGGAATTACAGATACAGCTGTATCTCGGGTTGAAGGTTCTTTGACTTTATACACGGATTAACTATGATTTAACTCTGTCCATACTTGATTTCTTAGTATGATCCTAGTACGAAACCAGGAGATCAAATCTGGTCCATGTATTATAACTAATAAACATACATTTTTTGATTTTATATTTGCATGTTCATCGATGAGGTTTCACTCGTGATTCCCCGGTAAAACTTTGTGATCCGCCAAAAGACCCTGAAGTGCAATAGGTAGTACAAAAATGGGTGATATGCGGATGATCAAGTCTATCTATATGGCTAAGGTTTTCATATTCTCTGAAGAGAGTTCATACCGATAAGTGCTCTTTCTTTAGAAAATTGCAAAAAAAAATTTCATCTAAGTTTTAACTCACTTATCAAATACGTAATGTGTTATTGTGTTAGCGCTCTCAAATAGTCAGTTGTGGACTGGAGATGGGACATATTAAAATTAATTGGCCTCTGACTATATTATAGGTAAAATTTCTGTATCAGTGAATCATTTATCTATCATATTTGAACTTGTTTGATTTCCAATCATTTCGAAATTTACCGAAAATGGAAATTCTAGATTTTTGGCCTTCAAATTTTTTCACCTAGTAGTAAATCAAAAAAAGTGTTATGATTGGTGACCCGGGATTTTACAAAAATGGGTGATATGCGAATGATCAAATCTATCTATATGGCTAAATTTTTCATATTATCTGAAGCCAGTTCATACCGATAAGTGCTATTTCATTAGCAAATTGCAAAAAAAAACGTTGTATCTACGTTTTAAATCACTTTTCAAAAAGGTAATGAGTCCAAAGTTATTGCGTTAACGCTTTCAAATTGTCAGTTGTAGACTGTAGATGGGACATATTAAATTTAATTGGCCTCTGACTATATTATACGCGAACTTTCTGCACCAGTGATTTTTGTATCTACTATATTTGGACTTGTATGATTTCCAATCATTTTTTTCTCGAAATTTACCCAAAGAAAATTCTAGTTTTTTGGCCTTGAATTTTTTCAACTGATGATAGATCAAATTAAGTTGTCTGATCGGTGACCTGAAATTTTAAAGAGGTTTTCTCAAAATCTGTTATTTAAACCACTCCTTATGGTCAGAACCGGAATGCTATACTTACTGCATTTGTTTTTTAATGTGAAATTTAATTTAAATTGGTAATTGCCTTTTATTTTTTGTTTGAAAACATGTACATACATTTTCTGGAAAACAAATAATTTTATCATCCAATTTAATAGTTGAAGTATTCAAAACTGAAGAATACGATTTGAAGACTTTAAATTGACGCTACAATACTTTTCCAAATTGTTATTAGGACATTACTTTCTTGCTAGTATTGTTAGAATGATTGGGTATATTATTTGTTCAAAGCAGAAAAATCAATGCAGGCTTTAAGTTTTTTATTTTACTGTTTTTTTTCTGCTGAATATCAATTTTTAATCCATTTGTGATTATCTGACCACATAAAACCTAGAAAAGCTAAGAAAAACGGTAGATGGAGTCACTTCCAAAATGTCTGAAGTAAGAGGTGAAAAAAATCTTTCCCAAGTATTTTTAAGTACCTAGCTCTTGTTATTGTTCGGTTTCTTATTACGTCTTACTCTTAATTAATCAACTTTTTGTCTAAAATGCAATGGGATCTGCAGATACTGCTGTATCCCGGTTTGAAGTTCCTCTGACTTCATACAAAGATCCTTCATGATTTCATACTGTTCATACTTGATTTTTAGTTAAGGTTCTAGCGCGAAACCCAAAGAAATCATATATGCTCGTTGTATGATTAACAAGAATCGTAAATCTTTTTTTCTTGATTTTATTGTATGTTTACCGGTGAGGCATCACTTATGTGATTCTGCGGCATCACTTTTTTGATCCGCCAAAACCCCTGCAGTTCAGCGAGTAATGCAAAATTGGATGCTATGCGAAAGATCAGGTCTATCTATAAGGCTAAAGTTTTCATATTCTCTGAAGCCATTTCATACCTATAAATGCTCATTTATGAGGAAAATGCAAAAATGCATCTAAACTTTAAATCATTTTTCAACTGTATTGGGTCCAAAGTTATTGTTTTAGTGCTCCCATATAGTCAATTGTGGACTGGATTTGGGACATTATGTTTAATCGCCGTCTGACTCTATTATACGCGAATTGCATATGTCAATGTTTTATCAACCTTATTTGAACTTGTATGATTTCCAATAGTTTTTCAAATTGTACCGAAAAGTAAAATTCTAGTTTTCTGCCTTCATTTTTTTCATGTAGTATTGAATCAAAGAAAGTTCTATGATCGGCCTTCTATTTAAACCACTACTTCAGTTCAGAACCGGAATGCTGTACTTACTTAATTTGTTTTTTCAACGGAAAATTTGAATTACATTGGTAAATGACATTTTTTGGTTGAAACAAACATTTGTCTCTTACAATTTAATAGTTGAAGTCTTCAAAACTTAAGAAGACTGTTTGAAGACTTCAGCGAAGACGGCAATACTTTTTCAATTTCAATGCAGGGCATTGGTTTTAATGCGAGTTGTTTTTTGGAGTGGTTGGATGTATTATTTGTCCATTGCAGACAAATCAAAACAAAGCTTTTTCCACCGTTTTCGCTTAATATAAATCTTTAATCCATATGTGAATACTAGTTGTTTGCTGTCTTTGTTATCTGCTCATGTAAAACCCAGAAAAGCTTTGAAAAATGGTACCTTGAAGCAGTTCCAAAATTTCTGCATTAAGAAGTCAACAAAGTGATTTCCAAGTAATTTCAAGTACAAAACTGTTGGCATGACCCGATCTCTTTTCCCGTCTTACTTACTCTCAACTAATCAGCCGTTCTTCTCAAATGCAAGTGGAATTACAGATACTGCTGTATCCCGGGATGAAGTCTCTTTGACTTCATACAAGGATCATTTTTGGTTTTATACTGTCCATATTTGATTTCTTAGTACGATCCTAGTATGAAGCCAAAGAAATCATATATGATCCTTTGTATGATTACCAAGACTATTGAATTTTTTTTTCTTGATTTTATATTTTCATGTTTACTGATGAGGCATCACTTATTTGAATCTCCGTAATCACTGTGGTCCGCCAGAAAAACCTGCAGTGCAATACGTAATGCAAAATTGGGTGGTATACGAAACATCAAATCTATCTATATGGCTAAAATTTTCATATTATCTGAAGCCAGTTCATACCGATAAGTGCTATTTCATTAGAAAATTGCAAAAAAAACTTTGCATCTACGTTTTAAATCACTTCAAAAAGGTAATGAGTCCAAAGTTATTGCGTTAACGCTTTCAAATTGTCAGTTGTAGACTGTAGATGGGACATATTAAATTTAATTGGCCTCTGACTATATTATACGCGAACTTTCTGAACCAGTGATTTTTATATCTACTATATTTGGACTTGTATGATTTCCAATCATTTTTTTCTCGAAATTTACCCAAAGAAAATTCTAGTTTTTTGGCCTTGAATTTTTTCAACTGATGATAAATCAAATTAAGTTGTCTGATCGGTGACCTAAAATTTTAAAGAGATTTTCTCAAAATCTGTTATTTAAACCACTCCTTATGGTCAGAACCGGAATGCTATACTTACTGAATTTGTTTTTTAATGGGAAATTTAATTTAAATTGGTAATTGCCTTTTATTTTTTGATTGAAAACATGTACGTACATTTTCTGGAAAACAAATAATTTTATCATACAATTTAATAGTTGAAGTATTCAAAACTGAAGAATACGATTTGAGGACTTTAAATTTACGCTGCAATACTTATCCAAATTGTTATTAGGACATTACTTTCATTCTTTGTTCAAAGCAGAAAAATCAATGCAAGCTTCAAGTTTTTTATTTTACTGTTTTTTTCTGCTGAATATCAATATTTAATCCATTTGTGATTATATAACCACATAAAACCTGGAAAAGCTAAGAAAAAGGGTGCATGGACTCACTTCCAAAATGTCTGAAGTAAGAGGTGAAAAAAATCTCTTCCCAAGTATTTTTAAGTACCTAGCTCTTGTTATTGTTCGGTTTCTTATTCCGTCTTACTCTTAATTAATCAACTTTTTGTCTAAAATGCAATGGGATCTGCTGATACTGCTGTATCCCGGTTTGAAGTTCCTCTGACTTCATACAAAGATCCTTCATCATTTCATACTGTTCATACTTGATTTTTAGTTAAGGTTCTAGCGCGAAACCCAAAGAAATCATATATGCTCGTTGTATGATTAACAAGAATCGTAAATCTTTTTTTCTTGATTTTATTGTATGTTTACCGGTGAGGCATCACTTATGTGATTCTGCGGCATCACTTTTTTGATCCGCCAAAACCCCTGCAGTTCAGCGAGTAATGCAAAATTGGATGCTATGCGAAAGATCAGGTCTATCTATAAGGCTAAAGTTTTCATATTCTCTGAAGCCATTTCATACCTATAAATGCTCATTTATGAGGAAAATGCAAAAATGCATCTAAACTTTGAATCATTTTTCAACTGCATTGGGTCCAAAGTTATTGTTTTAGTGCTCCCATATAGTCAATTGTGGACTGGATTTGGGACATTATGTTTAATCGCCGTCTGACTCTATTATACGGGAATTGCATATGTCAATGTTTTATCAACCTTATTTGAACTTGTATGATTTCCAATAGTTTTTCAAATTGTACCGAAAAGTAAAATTCTAGTTTTCTGCCTTCATTTTTCATTTAGTATTGAATCAAAGAAAGTTCTATGATCGGCCTTCTATTTAAACCACTACTTCAGTTCAGAACCGGAATGCTGTACTTACTTAATTTGTTTTTTCAACGGAAAATTTGAATTACATTGGTAAATGACATTTTTTGGTTGAAACAAACATTTGTCTCTTACAATTTAATAGTTGAAGTCTTCAAAACTTAAGAAAACTGTTTGAAGACTTCAGCGAAGACGGCAATACTTTTTCAATTTAACTGCAGGGCATTGGTTTTAATGCGAGTTGTTTTTTTGAGTGGTTGGGTGTATTATTTGGTCATTGCAGACAAATCAAAACAAAGCTTTTTCCACCGTTTTCGCTTAATATAAATCTTTAATCCATATGTGAATACTAGTTGTTTGCTGTCTTTGTTATATGCTCATGTAAAACCCAGAAAAGCTTTGAAAAACGGTACATTGAAGCAGTTCCAAAATTTCTGCATTAAAAAGTCAACAAAGTGATTTCCAAGTAATTTCAAGTACAAAACTGTTGGTATGACCCGATCTCTTTTCCCGTCTTACTTACTCTCAACTAATCAACCGTTCTTCTCAAATGCAAGTGGAATTACAGATACTGCTGTATCCCGGGATGAAGTCTCTTTGACTTCTTACAAGGATCATTTGGTTTTATACTGTCCATACTTGATTTCTTAGTATGATCCTAGTATGAAGCCAAAGAAATCATACATGATCCTTTGTATGATTAACAATACTAATAAAACTTTTTTTTTCTTGATTTTTTCATGTTTACTGATGAGGCATCACTGATTTGAATCTCCGTAATCACTGTGCTCCGCCAAAATTGGGTGGTATATGAAAAACTTTTTGCATCTACGTTTTAAATCACTTTTCAAAAACGAGTCCAAAGTTATTGCGTTAACGCTTTCAAATTGTCAGTTGTAGACTGTAGATGGGACATATTAAATTTAATTGGCCTCTGACTATATTATACGCGAACCTTCTGCAACAATGATTATTTTATCTACTATATTTGGACTTGTATGATTTCCAATCGTTTTTTTCTCGAAATTTACCCAAAGAAAATTCTAGTTTTTTGGCCTTCAATTTTTTCACCTGGTGATAAATCAAATTAAGTTGTCTGATCGGTGACCTGAAGTTTTACTTAAGAGATTTTCTGAAAATCTGTTATTTAAACCTTTCCTTATGGTCAGAACCGGAATGCTATAATAACTTAAATTGTTTTTTAATGGGAATTTTTTTGCGTTGGTAAATGCCCTTTATTTGTTCTGGTTGAAAACATGTACGTACATTTTCTGGAAAACAAATAATTTTCTCATTCAATTCAATAGTTGAAGTCTTCAAAACTGATGAAGACGATTTGAAGTCTTAAACTGACGGTACAATAATTTATTGTATGCAGGGCATTACTTTAATATTATTGTTTTGGAGTGGTTGGGTGTATTATTTGTCCAATGCAGACAAATCAATACAAAGCTTCTACAAAGTTTTTTCTCACCAATTTTGCTTAGTATAAATCTTTAATCCATATGTGAATACCAGTTGTTTGCTGTCTTTGTTATATGCCCATGTAAAACCCAGAAAAGCTATGAAAAACGGTACATTGAAGCAGTTCCAAAATTTCTGCATTAAAAAGTCAACAAAGTGATTTCCAAGTAATTTCAAGTACAAAACTGTTGGTATGACCCGATCTCTTTTCCCGTCTTACTTACTCTCAACTAATCAACCGTTCTTCTCAAATGCAAGTGGAATTACAGATACTGCTGTATCCCGGGATGAAGTCTCTTTGACTTCTTACAAGGATCATTTGGTTTTATACTGTCCATACTTGATTTCTTAGTATGATCCTAGTATGAAGCCAAAGAAATCATATATGATCCTTTGTATGATTAACAACACTAATAAAACTTTTTTTTCTTGATTTTATATTTTCATGTTTACTGATGAGGCATCACTGATTTGAATCTCCGTAATCACTCTGTGCTCCGCCAAAATTGGGTGGTATACGAAACATCAAATCTCTCTTTTTGGCTAAAATTTTCATTATCTGAAGCCAGTTCATACCGATAAGTGCTCTTTCATTAGAAAATTGCAAAAAACTTTTTGCATCTACGTTTTAAATCACTTTTCAAAAACGAGTCCAAAGTTATTGCGTTAACGCTTTCAAATTGTCAGTTGTAGACTGTAGATGGGAAATATTAAATTTAATTGGCCTCGGACTATATTATACGCGAACTTTCTGCAACAATGATTATTTTATCTACTATATTTGGACTTGTATGATTTCCAATCGTTTTTTTCTCGAAATTTACCCAAAGAAAATTCTAGTTTTTTGGCCTTCAATTTTTTCACCTGGTGATAAATCAAATTAAGTTGTCTGATCGGTGACCTGAAGTTTTACTAAAGAGATTTTCTGAAAATCTGTTATTTAAACCATTCCTTATGGTCAGAACCGGAATGCTATAATAACTTAAATTGTTTCTTAATGGGAATTTTTTTGCGTTGGTAAATGCCCTTTATTTGTTCTGGTTGAAAACATGTACGTACATTTTCTGGAAAACAAATAATTTTCTCATTCAATTCAATAGTTGAAGTCTTCAAAACTGATGAAGACGATTTGAAGTCTTAAACTGACGGTACAATAATTTATTGTATGCAGGGCATTACTTTAATATTATTGTTTTGGAGTGGTTGGGTGTATTATTTGTCCAATGCAGACAAATCAATACAAAGCTTCTACAAAGTTTTTTCTCACCAATTTTGCTTAGTATAAATCTTTAATCCATATGTGAATACCAGTTGTTTGCTGTCTTTGTTATATGCCCATGTAAAACCCAGAAAAGCTATGAAAAACGATACCTTGAAGCAGTTCCAAAATGTCTGCATTAAGAGGTGAGCGAAGTTATTTTTAATGAATTTCAAGTACATAACTGTTGACATTACCCGGTTTCTTTTTCTGTCTTACTCTCAACTAATCACCCGTTCTTTTCAAATGCAATTGGAATTACAGATACTGCTGTATCCCGGGATGAAGTTTCTTTGACTTCATACAAGAATCTTTTTTGATTTTATGCTGTCCACATTTGAGTTCTTACTTTCGATCCTGGCATGAAACCCAAGAAATCATATATGATCCTTGTATGATTACCAAGAATAATAAATCTTTTATTCTTGATTTAATATTTTCTTGTTTACTGATGAGGCATCACTTATGTGAAACCCCGGCATCACTCTGTGATCCGCCAAAAGATCCTGCAGTGCAACACGTAATGCAAAATTGGGGTGGTATGCGAAAGATCAAGTCTATCTTTATGGCCAAAGTTTTCATTTTCGCTGAAGCCATTCCATATCTAAAAATGCTCATTTATGAGAAAATGCAAAAAATTTTTGCATCCAAGTTTTAAATCATTTTTAAAATAGGTATTGAATCCAACGTTATTTGTTTAGGGCTTCCATATAGTCGATTGTGGACTGGAGTTGGGACATATTAATTTTAATCGCCCTCTGACTATATTATACGGGAATTTTTTGCATCAGTCTTTGTTTTACTTACCATATTGGAACTTTTATGTTTTCCAATATTTATTTTCAATTTTTAAGGAAAATGAATATTCTAGTTTTCTGCCATCATTTTTTTTTCACCGAGTATTAAATGAAAGAAAGTCTTATGATCGGTGACCCGGGATGTTACTCAGAGATTTTCTGAAAGTCTTATTTAAGCCACTAAGTCTGGTCATAACCGGAATGCTGTACTTACTTAATTTGTTTTTTAATAGGAAGTTTAATTTGCGTTGGTAAATTCCATTTATTTTTTTGGTTGAAAACTTGTACGTACATATTATGGAAAACAAATATCTCATGCTATTTAATAATTGAAGTCTTCAAAACTGAAGAAAGCAATTTGAAGACTTTAATTGACCCTACTAGACTTATCCAAGTTGTATTTAGGGCTTTACTTTTTTTGCTAGTATTTGAAGAGTGGTTGGGTATATTATTTGTTCAAAGCAGGATAATCAATGAGAGCTTTAAATTTTTTATTTTATATTTTTTTCTTATCAATCTTTAATCCATTTGTGATTAACACTTGTTGGATGTCTTTCTTATATGACTACATAAAATCTAGAAAAGCTAAGAAAAACGGTACATGGAGTCACTTCCAAAATGTCTGAAGTAAGAGGTGAACAAAATCATTCCCAAGTATTTTTACCTTACTGTTGGTATTGTCCAGTTTCCTTTTCTGGCTTACTCTCAACTAATCAACCGTTCGTCTCAAATCCAGTGAGAATTGCAGATACTGCTGTATCCAGGTTTGAAGTTCCTTCGACTTCAAACAAAGATCTTTTTTTGAATTTCTACTGTCATGCTTGACTTCATACTTGACTTCTAGGTACGATCCTAGTGCAAAGCTGAAGAAATCATATGCTCTTTATATGAATAACAAGAATCGTACATCTGTTTTTCTTGATTTTATTTTATTGTTTATCGTTGAGGCATCACTTATGTGATTCTGCGCATCTTTTTTTGATCCGCCAAAACCCCTGCAGTCCAATGAGTAATGCAACCCTGGGTGGTATACGAAAGATCAAGTCTATCTATATGGCTAAAGTTTCCATATTCTCTGAAGCCAGTTCATACCTATAAATGCTCATTCATGTAAAAAATGCGCAGAAAACTTTTTGCATCTAAGTTGAAAATCATTTTTTGAAATACGTATGGAACCAGATTTTTTTGTTTTAATGCTCCCAAATAGTCCATTGTGGACTTGAGATGCGACATATCAAATTTATTTGCCTTCTTTCTATGTTCTACGGGAATTTTCTGCATCAGTGAATATTTTGTCTACCATAATTGAACGTGTGTGATTTCCAATAATTTTTTCGAAATTGAAAATTCTTGTTTTTTGGCATTCAAATTTTTTCACCTAGTAATAAATCAAAGAAAGTTTTTTGATCGGTGACCCTGGATTTTACTCAAGAGAAACTTTCTGAGAGTCTTCTGTTTAAACCACTACTTCAGTTCAGAACCGGAATGCTGTACTTACTTAATTTGTTTTTTAATGGGAAATTTGAATTACATTGGTAAATGACATTGTTTGGTAGAAATCATGTACGTAAGATTTCTGGAAAACAAACATTTCTCTTACAGTTTAATAGTTGAAGTCTTCAAAACTAAAGAAGACGATTTGAAGACTTAAACAGACATGGCAATACCTTTTCAGTTCGTATGCAGGGCATTAATTTCAATGCTAGTGTTTTTAGAGTGTTTGGTTTTAATATTTGTTCAATGCAGACAAATAAATGCAAAGCGTTTAAGTTTTTTGTTTAACAATTTTTTGCTTAAGATAATTCTTTAATTCATTAATGATTAAGAGTTGATTGCTCTCTTTCTTATGTGCCCAAATAAAACCTAGAAAAGCTAAGAAAAACGGTACATGGACTCAATTCCAACTCCAACATATCTGCAGTAAGAGGTGAACAAAATGAATTCCAAGTGTTTTTAGGTACCTAACTGTTGACATGGCCCGGTTTCTTTCTCCGTTTTAATCAACCGTTCTTCTCAATTGTATATTTTTTAGTAGTTTTTTTTAAATTCTTCTATTTAAACCACCAGTTCTGGTCGAAACTTGAATGTTGTACTTTTGGTCTAAACTATTTGTTCCGACTCCCACTTTAGTGGGGATGAGGAACTATATACTTAACTGGGTTTTTTTTGTTCAGTCAATTTTGGCCGATTGATATGTTCATCGTAGAGAATTGGAGAATGGTGAGTGGTAATCATTGAAAAGCCCGTCCAGCGTAGAATACGGAGTTAAAAAGATTTTTTCGATTTTTGTTTTTTACAGGGAGTTATCGAGGTTTAAAGTTTTGTGAACATTCGATTGTTTTTGTTCACATTTTCAGTAATTTTTGCTAAAAATTTGGCACAATTTCGCTAATATAGTTAAAATTAAGTTAAAATTGTTAACGGCAGAGTGTTATTGTTACCGTTAGATATAGAAGAGCGTTGCTGAATTGTTCGATTGAAGTTTTTTTTGGCTAAAATTTTTGATACAATTTTCAAAATTCAAACTTTTACAAAAATGGCACAAAATATGCTTTTTTGGTCCACTTTGTTAAAATTTGCCAGACTTAGTGACCTAAGAACCTTAAAACAGACTCCCTAATCTCAAAAATAATGCTAGTTGCAATTAGGTGCCGTATGAAAGTCTTCTGGAATTAAAACTTTGCCGTTTTTTGCAGATTTAACTGGATAATTATACAAAATGCATCGTTCTTTTTTTTAATATTTGAAGAATTCCACGCAACAATTGGTCTGTTTCGCAAACACTTGGAACACTTGGTCGGTTTGCTGGCGCGAGACCAAAATCAGGGAGAGTTTTGACAATATCATGGACTCTTAGAATCAGACTTTTTGGTTTTTTTTGCTGCTGCCTTTTTTCAAAATATTTCGCTTTTGTTTTATTTAATGTTAATTACTGACAATTTTTTTTATTCACGCTCCGTTAATGACAGCTCCATTTTACGTAAATTTGATGCCGAATGTAGATACAGTTCGTTTTCAGAGAACCAAAGGGTTTTTATGACTTTGAGGAAGAGTTTTAGTAAAATTTAACTGAATTCTTGTCTTTTGCCTTCACTTGTTATTTTTTTGGCAGTCTGATTTTTAAATTTTAATCACTCAAAAATCTAAATTTCTTCCTCAAGTGGTGCAAGGGAACCTTTTAGTTTCATTCGGTTTTTACCTAATGTCTCTTATGTTATTGAATGTATTTGTTTTAAGGAAATTTCTGAATTGATTTTTTGAACTTGTCAATTTATTTTATTATTTTAGTCAGTCAGTACAATTTTTCCTCCGTGTAGAATACAAACTATTTTTGTGGCCGATTGTTTTAACGGAAGGTTTTCTTGTTTTTGGTACTACGAGTTTTCATACAAAATTTTCTGATTTTTGTGCATAATTTCCCATTTTTGTTGTTTTTGTTTCTTTTGTAAATTTTAACATTATCTAATAATCTAACTGAAAAAAGCTTTACAGCATTTGGAACTAAACATGTTTTTTGTTTTCTTAACATATGGTTTGAAGGGCTGTGACACCGTTCTCTTGGAGAAATTGATGGAGCTTTTTTTTGCCTTTATTTATTGTTAATTCTTGTCATATGCCAATTATTGTGTAATTAAAGGTCTCAGTGGCCAACTGTAGGTAAACAGATGAACTTAATAACTGATATCGGTAAATCGCTAATGGTTGTTTTGCCTTTTCTAAAAAAAGGGTAATAGTATTCTTCAACTTATCCTTTTTTGTTCTGGTTTGCGTTTTCTTTCGTATTTTGCAGTGTTGCATCTTTTTCGTAAATCAGCCTCATGATTTAGAGCTCTTTTTAATGTTTTGTTGAATCAAACAATAATTTTTCTATTGTTTAAACGTTTTAAATGATGTCTTCAGGGCTTATACAATTTGTTTCAGAAGAATTTTGTGAAGTTTAGATACTTTTCAGTTTTTGTGGTTCTTTTTGCTGTCATTTTGTAATAGTTCTTTGTACAAAAAGACGTTATGATGGGGAAATGAAGATGTTAAATTCTCGCGATTAATATCTTATAAATCTAAGGCTTCAAAAGTGTGGTTTCGTAAAGTTGTTTGTTAAACTTATTAGTTCAGCTTGTATTTAATGTTATCTTATAGTCTTATGATTTAGTCTCATTAATAACAGTCCCAATTAATTTTCCGAGTAGTTGCAAGACAAACTGTCTACTCTTTTAGTCGAAAGCTTTTGTTGGCTATGAATTTTTAAAATATTTGTTTTTAGTTTTTTTTATTAGATTTTGAGATCTGCCAATTTTATTTCTGTTAAATTGTAGCTAAGCATCTCTATAATCAATTCACATCATTTATCTATTGAATTAAACTTTGCTCTTCATAACGTTTTTTTTCCTCAAATGGTCTTTCTTCTTTGAACAACCAGTTTTCATAAAACCAATATTCGTGATTTTTGCATATTTGCCACTTTTTTGTATTGGGCGTCATTTGATTTACAAATTTTGTTACCTTCAAAAAATGCAAAAGAAGATTTTTATTGTTTTTAGTGATCAGCTTAATATTTAATTGATTGGGGGACATCGTTTTCGTGCATAATTTTTTGTGCAAATTTTTAGTTTTTGCCTGTACTTGTCGTTTTTTTATGTAATCGTATGACGTATCCTGGATAATGAATGGCCTCAGTCGCTCTCTATTGAGGTATAAAATACTCTCTCAATGATTTCGTTTGATGCGTAATGTTTCTAATCAGTTCGAATTTTATTTTTTTTTTAAAAAAAGCAATGTTTTACTAAACTTTGCACCTTTTGCTTATTTCTAGTCGACGTTGCCAAGTCGCATTGCAGAAAAGTCCCATATTGTGTTCCGAAAAATTGCCGGTTAATCTTCTGAGTATAAATTTTATCTGATGCCATTTTGATTTGGTTGTTAGTGGTTTTCAAAAAATGGACAAGGAGTTTTGATCGTAATTAATATTTGTAGCTATTTGATTTTTATTGCCGTCCTTTCTGGTTGTCATATTATGGTAGCCACAGGTCTCACAGGCCCTCTAGAGTAGATTGTTTTGTTCTTTTAGTAGTTTATTGAACGATATGTTGATATGTTAATTTTTTTTCTCTTCCTCATTTGGTAGACAATTAAGTGAAAAATGTAGATGAGCGGGGTCGGAACTTTATGTGCAAATGCACATTACCGAGACTCCTTGTTGTTTTTAGTACTCATTGATGCAACAAATTTTATAAAGCAACTCGCGGGTTTGGAGATCGCATCGCATAGCAATGTTGAACAAGCTAAAGCAAGATTTAACAATCAAACTTGTTGGTGAGCAACGGCTCTGCTAGGAAACTGTTTTGATCACCCTTTTGTTTTGTTCAGTTGCACAAATCAAGATTTAACTGAAGTTTCTAAGACTTCAGCTGTAGCTCTGTTTTGTTCTGTATGAAAGAAGATCAACTGACTGAAACGAAATAACGAAAACAGCTTTGGTGTTTCCCGCGAATGGTGATTGATTGAAAACTTTGTAAAGAAACAGTAAATGGTAAACAGTTCGGTAATTTTTAATCGTTAGAGATGATTCCGCGTTCATCTTTTAAGGAAAATCCAATAACTAAAAAAATCTTGAACGAAATTCTGTTAAATCCTTTTGGAAAATCTAATTTGTGTTTTTCTGACTAGCGGTTGATTTCGCAGGCATTAACGTCACATTTTTATGATAAAACATTTATATTTTATTTAACGTGATGCTTTCATCCATGATTGTTGTACACGGTTAGTAATAGCTAGCATATATTTCATGGAGCAACTATAGACTTGTTTTACTAGCTTCTACTTATCGAAAGCGATTGCATTGTTTTAGGCAGTCTTTTTAAGGGAACAGTTTCATAGTAAATTATAGGATTTTCGTGGGATAGTCGCATTGCATCTAAAACTTGAAAGATAACTTAGAGCTTAAGATTCTGATTTTGGTTCTCTCTACCGTGAGTTAGCTGCGTTTCATTTCTGCTTTTTTGAGATCTGGATATATTCTTCAAAATTTGGTGCGATTGGAAGAGATTTTAAATTTTTGTTTTACAGGTTTTCGTTTTACATAAGTCGCGGCTTTCATTTTTGACACCTGACTTAGCTCGCTCACTGTTTCAACTGAATGGCTTTTAAGTTCTTTCACGCATTGAATTAAATAATGTAGTGAATACGGTCAACGTCAAAAGAACAAAATCGAAAGAAACCGAATAAAGCCCGGTCATCAAGTCGTTCGTTGTGCATTAGGTTATCAAAGTTCATTGGAGCGATTGATAGCGGACATTAGTTTTAAACGTGTTAGCTTTCAGTTTCGAAGCTGAATTAAGTGTAGTTTTAGAATCTAACTGAAACTACACACTGAACTAGAAATTGGCATAATTTGAACAATTTGACAGTTTGAAAAAGTGTTCTAAATCCAGTGTGCAGTTTCAGTTAGATTTCAAAACTATATTTAATTCAGCTTCGAAACTAACTAAAAGCTATTAAGCCTAATACTAATGTCAGCTATCAATCGCTCCAATAAACTTTGATAACATAATGCACTATAACTTAATGACCTGACCGTGCTTGATACCGTTTTCTCTTTTTTTTCTGTTTCAATCCCGATGTGCATCAAGCGCGTGAACGGCGGCTATTTTCTGGCAATTTTCCAGCTTTATTTTTACAATTTACTTTTACTATACAACCGCATAGATATCGTTTCAGAATAATTCTTCTTTCAATCACATTGATTCAAAGTAGTGTGTCATATGCTAGACAATTGTAATATGAGACTTTTAATTTATTGCAAAATATAAATGAAAGCATCAATAACATATTGGAAGTTTGACCTATCGCAGGAGCAAGATCTGCGATTTTTTGTTTACTAGCGTTTTGACTCATGTAATTGCGCGTAATCAGCAGCTTACAGACCTTTAGAACCTTTTCTAAATTAGCTATGTAATATGAGTTATCAAAGATCTTCACTTATTCCTGCGCTGCTGATGGACTGTCATCCCTATACAGGATGTTTTCACTAGTGATGTCAAAACGCGCTCCTGATTATATGAATTTTAACCTATCTCAATGAAAAATTTGTTGAAAGTTTTTGGGATTTCCCATTTAATGATTTCGCGGAGAGTTTTGAAAAAAGCCTTATCTGATGTACATTCCGTTAGATTTATTTCCTTCCCAATGCCCCGAAAATGCCTTGTTCATCAGCAAGATTCTCTATAGCGTTCAAGAAATCGGTCACCTCTTTCTTCTGTTCAGCCGTGAACGGCGTGAACTCCGCCTGATCGGTTTTGCTCAAGTAGGACGGCGTGTCTTTATCATCGTGTTTCACACGAATCAGTGCCCGGACACTATCGTCATCAGCCGTGTCGTCGATTTTGGGTCTATTGATAATAAAATCGCCGTCGGTATCGTCAAAATGAGGATCGATATTGTCGTAAAACTGTTTGATATAATGTGTTGGTTTGTCGTCCTTCGCTTTTTTGGGAGTTGTAGCTTTTGAGTCGGAATTTGCAGCTTCGTCATCTTCGGGTTTTGCTTTTTCCTCTTCTTTGGTGGAAGTTTCGTCCTCGGCGGGTTCATCGTCTTCGGTTTTCTTTTCGTACTTTTCTCCCTCCTTTTCTTTGCTGCTAACGCATCCCATTATAAAAGATTGCTTGTGAAATTGTCTATTTGATTGGGAATATAAATAATGCAATAAATTTGTCGTTTGATTTGTTAATGATGTAAAGTTTAAAAGATATATAAGAGGGTTTAAGATTTGTCAAGTTGGAATTTTGAAGTGTCGTAAATGCAGCACCTCAATATAGTTAGGAATAAAAGAGGTTTAAATCCGATATTGGTCAAAGTCAAAGTGATTAGTAGTAGTAGTTTGCGTTCTACAATCAAATGGGTGACTAACAACTAGCTGTAATTTCGATAAAAGTTGAGAACAGATGTTTGCAAATGAATTGTGAAAGGACTTTTACTAAGAACGTTTCTCTCTCAAATGTTTGTCCATCAACAGCGAGCGATAGTGCCAACAAATGACCGCTCTTAGACTACCACGTATGCCGTGTGTTCTCTTTGCTGTACTGAATTTGAACTGAACTAGCGGCTAGATAGAACGATAGCTAGGCTGATCGAAAAGTACCGTAAACTGAACGCAGGAATTGTTTTATGCACACAACTCACTCAAGTGAAACAGCTAGAACTGAAGAGTTAGATTCTCTGTTTGTATTTGGAATAAAACGCGTGGACTTTTCTTATTCCATTATGCTGGAATTATTATTTCAAAGCAAACTGTGTAATACATAATGCTAAATAAACTAAGCCAGTGCTGGTTTAACAGTTCAGCAAGACGACGACTGTTACCCCCCCCCCCCCCCGCGCAACGTAACAGCATTTTATTTTCAAGCGATCTGGGGAAGTATGTTGAAAGTGGATTGAAAAGGAACGCCAGTGTTGGCGGAAAGCAAATAAGGGCGCCCGTGTTACGTTTTAAAAGGAAATAGATGTTAAAAAGAAACGGGATAAAATGAGGAGCAGCCAATTTTTGTCATAACCGGAATGTTGCCCGCAATGGCGTCTGAGCTATAAAAGCAAGGAAATCAAAAGACTTCATTTGTGTTTGCATTCTTCTAATTTTTCTGCTCTAAATTCGCATCTGGCGTGAAAATTCACCCACACATAGATGAAAATTGTTAGGGATTTGTTCGTTCTTTCAAGTGTTATCTTGTGTGCTGCTTTTTACTCCACAACTGACGCGTGATAGATAAACCACTTGTGAGGTTTTTATGATATCTCAAGGGAATTTATTGATTTGTTATGCACGCATTGCACATCTCAAGGTCACCAGAGTGTCCTTCAGCACTTGGTGTAGTTGGAGCTAGGAATTAGAGCCGAAAGCGCGCAGTGCCAAATAAAAAAAAATGAGAATCGGAGAGATGCGTAAATTTGATTGACCAAACAATCGGATTGGTTTAAGTTGAACAACAAATGTAAGAAAAGGCGAACAAATCAGTCCTCATGTCGTTATCATCTATGGTGTGATGTCCGGTTACGTCCTCTCGCGAGACCTTCGTTGCGCTGTACTGTAGGCGTTTTCCTGCTCTACTCCAGTTGGGCTCTACTGTCGTCCTTCAGTGTAGCTACAGTGAATGAGCAGTTGAGTTTTATATTCCAAAATGCGACGATGTTTAGATTAAAATGTCCTGAAAAGATGTTGAAGCTCAAATAAAATTGCAATGTTGATCTTACTATCTTCGCCGCACGAGAAAAAGATTGCAGCATGATTAAGAAAGTGAATGAAATGGCGATCGCCTTCGTGATAACTTTTTTTGGCTCCCTGCTCCTACGGGTCTCTTTAATAAGTATGAAATATCTTCGAATGCGCTGATTTTGCTCAAATTTGATATCAGGTGGTTTTAACAAGATGTGATATTTTTGGGGTCTGTTCAAGTAATGCTAAGTTTGCACTTGTATTAAACATTAGAAAGAGAAATGATGTGAATAAATTGTGATTTTGTAACAAGTTCCTTTTTATTGTGAACTTTAAATGCAGTTCATCAACTTTACATTGGGATTTCTTTTATGCGAACGTTGCGTTTTATCTGAACTTCAAAGGCAGATGAGAAGACTAGTGTAGGGGATCAATGGTGTAAAAATTGTTTTCGAAATTTGATTTTAAGTTGGAATAATATTGCCTAAAAATTGAAATTTTACTTCGTGAAAATATAGGGAGTGCTAACTTACTTTTGCCGTTCAGTATAAAACTGATCGTGATAGAGGATAGTTCATAGCCCGTGCAGCATAGTGGATACTGTCCAAGACTCTCATCCGAACCCCTCCCTAGTTAGATGTTTTTGCATCGTGAGAGTTTCTCCAGTCTATGGCCTCTTCTAAATTAATTGCCCCGCCAGCCGTTCGAGAGCAATTCGTCCGACGTTAGTCGGTTTATGTTTGAAAGTTCAAATGAAGTATCTGCTAGCTGGCTAAAAATCCATTTTAAAGAATTTTGATGGAATTAAAAGGGTATTGCTTTTTTATAGTGTTTTGGCTCTGGTCTTAAGGGACCACCAAGTTTTTGCGTTTTTAATTGCTCCCTAAAGAAGTATGCAGCATCTCATTTAGACAATTTTTATGTAAAGTTTCATTTGACCATTTTTTAATTGTTGAGTAGCAGCTGAACTTTAGCGCAGTTAATTCCTTAATGTCAAATAAAACGGGCGACAAAATTTTGTTCTTACTCCACTGTAAATCTTACTAATGGTTTCTATGATCAGTGACCACATAATCTGAGGGCATTTTTCTCTTTTTCAGCTTAAATTTTTTGTTTGGATTTTTGATTCTTCTTTCCTCTTCGGATTGAATTTTGGATTGCAAAAAGTTGAATTTCACTTCAGGGCCTGTGCTTTTAAATATTTGGTCCAATTTTTGCTAAATTTTTAGACAGTTTTCTTATTGTTTTTACCGCATTGCTAAAAAAGCGTAGAGAATTATTTAGCCTGATTTTTATGGTTGCTCATGTAACACATTGGAAATGAAGCGTAGGTGACAGTTCGGGACAAGTAAACTCTAGTTGTAGGTCGTTAGTGCGCGAATTTCTTTGAAGCTATTAGTTCGTCTTTTGACGAATGTTGATTGTTAAGATATCATTTTGTTGCTTTACTTCATTTTATCTCGAACAAAGTTGTGAGCAATTATTGTAGCTATGTGCTTTTTTATGCAAAATTTTTGCGTCAAC
Organism: Convolutriloba macropyga; assembly: GCF_964194025.1. Classification (NCBI taxonomy): domain Eukaryota; kingdom Metazoa; phylum Xenacoelomorpha; order Acoela; family Convolutidae; genus Convolutriloba; species Convolutriloba macropyga. Next base: position 38,842,261 of record NC_134473.1, on the reverse strand, counting down.
GTTCTGACTTTGCGATCTTGGTTTTTGTGCAATCTAAATTGTTATCTCTTTCACAATTTTGAAATGCTGAACCCAATTGGCTGCCGTTTATGGCTAAAATTGAACGAATTGGTTTTTTCACTTTCAATCGAACTGTTGGGTTATGTAAACTCTACTAACATTATTTGAAGCAACCTCTTAGTAAACCTATTACCCCGATGCTGTCACCCCTCCCCGGATACAAAAAATTGAACTCCTGTCTGTCGTAGGAGTGCAATTCGTCCGACATTATGTCAGTTTTGTTTTTTCAAGAAATCGTTCTGTCACTCTAAAGCTTAATCAGGCAAACAAGCGTTTCATGACGGTGGAAATTTCTATAAACTGTGGTGGCTGTTTTGTGTAATTACACTATTATTAGCAGAGATTTCCATATTCATCTGGATCACATCCGATTATTTTGATTTAAAATTTTGGTGGAAATTTCAGGGTTTCATGTCAGGGACTTCTGTGCCTGATCTGGTACCTGGATGTGATTCCTCCTCCAGTCCTGTCCCCATTGATATCAGTTCTCTTTCATCCAGTTCCAGTCATATTTCTACAAATGGTCATCAAACCGAACATGAAATTCCAACTCAAAACGGGCACGCACAAGATTCAAGAAGCACCAACGGATACTTTCTTCAAACCCCGCCAAGCAACTATTGCCAAAATGGAACAACAAACAATTCCGAATACGATGGGGTTAATGCGAGATCCCAAAATTTAATCAACTCGTTCATGCTTTCACAGAGTGCCAATTCAAACGGCACGTGTCCGATAGCAGACAGTGCGATCACGACAACACCATGTTCGCTAAATTTTTGTGCTCATTGCTCAAGAGCATCACCCAATCACCTCAATGGAAGAGTTACGGAGGGTTTAACTGTTCAAAGCTATCGGCCAATCAGCAATCATCAAGCTTTGAGTACTTCGCAAGCTAACGGAGATGGTTCCATTTTGTCTAATGGAGTATCAGAGAATGGAGAGCTAAGAAAAACAGCCAACAATCATCCTGGTAGCAGTCATAGCAGTAGGAAGCCAAGCCAATGTAGCTGTGACTGGGTAGATTTGAATGTGGGTGGGCGTATCTTCAAAACTACCCGGTTGACTTTATCAAAGGTGCCTGGATCCTTCTTGGACTGCCTTTGCAACAATCAGAACTTGCTTTCAAGCCATGTCGATCAAAATGGTTTGTATAAACTAAATTATCGTTCTAGCATCTATTTACTAAGTCATACCAACAAACTCCTTTCAATACCAAAATTGACGAGGAAATTCTGTTATGCACGCCTGGTGTCAATTTTTCAAACTTTTCAACGCGAATTTCAGGTTATGATGAGATTTCGGAAAAGGCTGAAAACCTCGGCTGTTAATTTTCCAAGTTCTCAGACAATATACATATATTAAAAATATATCAAACAAATTTATATGTTTATGTTGCTTTTAGAGCCTTAAATCTTACTAGTCTCTAAGTGTCTCTCAAGGAAACTGTTCAGGAGACTTGAATTCCTTGTGTAAAGTGTGATTCTTTGAGTTTGACCCCCCCCCCACCCCCACACCCCCCCCCCCAAACACATACTCATACCGCCGCCTTCACTTCATTCAACCTGTAACTCGGTAACACTGTAACTCCACCACCTGATTCCACCGTTTACTCGAGACTCTGAGTAGCACAGAATGTTCCAACCTGCCTCTCAATTTTCTCAAAAACTTTTCTCTACGTACTAATGTATTCCTATTATATCACACCTGAGGAGATCTGCTTTTTGATTTTTGAAACAGTGATAGCAAAACTAGATCGGGCCGCTATGCTAGGGCCGAAAACTGGACAAAAGATTCAATGAAAACGAGATTCTATATAGCACTTGCTGCTTCAGGTGCGCTTTTATCAAATAACTTAAGAATAGTTAGCTAAGTTGGACTGCCTTCTGCTTTTAGCGCCTAATGATTTTTTTAATAGCCGCGCAGCGATAGCTGAGGCTATTATTGGCCTTCCCTTGGCGTTCACACATTTTCATGATTTTCGAAGTCAAATTGGAGTGACGATTTTGGTCACGCCGAATCAGGAAGTGGAACGAAATGCGAGTGGTTTTGCTGCATGAAACTTTTCGCTCTTATTTTAAAGTGGAGTGAGAAAACGGTGTTTGAACAAAAATGCGCTTTCTCGCTAGTGGTTTTTTGTTCACACACCGGAATTTCACTTTAATTTTTACTGTTTTTTTATTTTTTTTGGATCAGATTTTTTTTGTTAATGATTTTTCCAATCCATTCATTGTTTATTCTAGGCCTAGTTTTTTGTTTGTACCAAATTTCTTTCTCGCTAGTAGTTTTTTTTGTTCACATGCGGCATTTTGATCTTGGTTTTCAGTTTTTAATTTTTTACCTGATTTTTTGGGAATGGTTTTCTCAATTCACTCATAGTCTGTTCTAGTTCTGGTTTTTTGCTTAGCCAATAAAAAATTCTTTGAATTGTACGTCAGGACTTGTGCTGCTATGTTTTTTATTTTGTCAAGATTTTTGTTACGACCATATGATTGAATTGCGTGCGTGACGTCATTTTTCACTCTTTGTGGAGCGAATTTTTTTGTTTTTTCGCGTGATGAAGTTTTTGGTCACACGTGACACCCACACTCTGAAATAGGCTTTTCTTTACTTTAATTCAAAGAGATGTTGTTAAATGGGTGTGTGCCACTATAATCGAAGCTTATTTGAGAGCAGCTGTTAGAGGCAGCAATAAGTTTGAGATATTAGTAATCAATATGTAACATCTGAGCTTTTAATGAAAAATATTCTTTGATCTGTTTCTTGGTGCTATCTTTTTGAGGTTGCAGATACACGGAGCAATTGCGGCTTTTTCTGGAAACTATGTTTTGACACTGGTTCTCTACGCACATTATAGAAGGCTTACTTTTATCTTATAGCGGACTTGATCAGATCAAGCAAAGTAGTTTAAGAGATTTCTATTTTTATAAGAGTTGAGCTTTCTAAAATATTAGGTTATTGTTTTGGCAATGCCAGAGAGGAGAGTGAAGTGATATATTTCATCCTCTAGAGAAAAAAAATTAAAATGAACTTGATAGTTTGAGAAAACAAAACATCTGGTTCCGCATCTGTTCTAGCTATTTTCACTAAGGATTTCTAAAATTTTTTGGGGACGTTCCCTTAATGGGCATTGATATATAGTAGGGGAACGCGTTCGGTTGCATCTTTTTCTCCCAGCTATTAGCACTTAAATAGGGCTGATTCGACGTTTTTTGATTTGATGTTAAGGAATGCTGAATTATTCAAGAAATTTTGATCTAATCCTCCTGAAAATTAATGCCTGCAAACGAATTTTGCTTCTTCTGAAGAAGAATCTAAAGTTCGTGGAAATAAAAATTTTTATTGGTATTGTTTTTGCTGAATCCTTATGCCCAATTTTTGTAGACCATTTTTTTGAGGAAGGACTGCTCCGATCGGCGTGAAAATTGGTAGGTAGTCTAATTCGTTCACGGGGAATCCAAATTTAATATAATTTTTGACCGCCCACAAATCCCCGCCACTGGTGCTGCGGACGTAAAATTTGAATTGATCGTGGTGTATGGGTTGTAGCTTTTAAATGACAATGTTTTCAATCTCTGGGTGCGACCGGACGTTGGTGCTTCGGGACGATTACGAAAACCGGACATGAGTTTTTGAGCAGCAGACTGACTTGGAAGTGATAATAATATGATAAACTGAGACAGGTGATTTTGACCGCTATACAAGGAGATATGATATGACTAAGAATTGACGATAATCAGAAGTGTACGCGACCATCAGAAGTTGGTCGACTTTCCGCGACACTAGTTGTTTTGATCAATTTGACCCCTCCCACATGGACGTGTGACCGCTTCAAGTCAATATCTGGGATTTTGGAAAATTCCGTTTTTATTATGTACGAGGAACTGCAGGAAATTGTTTAATATTGTAAAGAACACATAATCTGTTTTTGGGTTGTAATTAGTTAATTATTCAACAGATGTCATTTGACAGGGATTGATTACAGTTAGTTTATCTTGATGAAAGAAATAAAGTGCTAAGAGCTTTTCAAAGCAACGTTTTTGTTAATTGAGCAAGCGGTCATGAAAATGACATGTGAAATGAGTGATGAAGCAATTGGGTTTGAGCCCAAAGGTAGTTAGTTTGCTTATGAAAAGGAGAAAGTCGAACAATTGTTGACTGTAGTTATTTGATAAATTTTAAGCGAGTAATGAAATGTTTGCACAGTAAACAGCGGCCTCCTGCTGAATGCGACAATTTTGAAATGTGAGCTGAAATATTTACACGAGATTAATTTTTGTTTGCTTAAGATAAGAACGTGTTGATTGAAAATAAATTGAACCGAAGTACACACACACACACACGCACACACAGAGGGAGAGAGAGATAGAGACAGTTTGTGTTTTTGTGACCGAGAACGAGAGTTAGCAGAGAGCTTTTTTGAATTAGGATTTGATCGAAACAACTTGAAGTTGAATCTTTGAGAAGCCTGACTGATTTTAAAAAAAATAAATTTGTGGAAAAAGTTTGTAAATAGAACAGCAGTTGGAATACTGGGAGCATTTTGGTTAAATTCATTGGAGAAGTGAACCACAGATTTTGTGTTATTATCATCTTAATTGCTATTTGAAATTGTCTTGAGATTGTTCTTTCCATTGAAGTGCAAATAATTCTCTTCTTTGTTATCTATATAATATTACGCGCCTCATTGAGAATTAACTTTTTTCGAGACAATCTAAGTTGCAGCAGCGTACTACCAATGATGAACTGGCAGAGTAACAAAGTTGCGCTTGCTTAGCCAATTAAAATACCCTTGGTTTGTTTTCTTTGATCCATCTTCTGGGCGACATAGTCCCCTCACTGTTGAACCTAGCTGAAATTCAGAAGAGGAGGCAGTTATAGAACGAAATTATTTTTTTAAAAAAAATCTGAAACATGTAAATTAAACTAACCACTTGGTTAATGTTACATGTTAGAAATTTGTTAACCAAACTTCATTATTTTCTAACTCATAACAAACTAAGGTTCGGTTTTCTTAAAATAGTTTAATAAAAAATATGTTTGAATCCTGCTACCCTTCTGTCTATTGGAACTCTTTCGTGTCGTTTAAGCATTTCTGATGTAACTTTTTTTGGTTTAAATTTGTTCTTCGACGTTTCTTTTCTAATTGTAATTGGAAGCGTGTTCCATTTTCGAATAAAGTTACGAACAATTGAACCATTACTCCATTTTGACTTACATTTTTGTTCTAAGAAAAGGTTTTGGGTTTGTTTGTTTGCAACAATTGGCACGTTATCTAAAAACCTGAAATGTTTATTAGAGCGTTTTCTTGTTTGTTGGAGAATATTGAAAAACCTATTTAATGACATCCGTGTTATTCGGAGCTCCGCTGGAAGGATTTTAGTCTCCAGAAGTACATCTCTGGCAGTATCCTATTTGGTTTTCATAAAGCAAACTTTTATGCCCCAGTAGGTAACTTTTGAAAAAAAATCGAACTAAAATCTAAATGAGACAGAACTAGTGATTCAAAAAGATTTTTTCTTGTTTTTAGCGGTATCTGATAACCAACCAAATATAATGATCTGGTTGCTGAAGCCATTTTTTTGATAACCTTATTTAGTTGATTTTGGTATGTCATTTCCCTATCAATTATTACACCTAAGTATCTACATTTTTCAGAGGCTTCCAATCGGTGTCCCATGTTATCGACAGTTTCAAAGATGGGCAATTTTTCATTCCTGAACACCATTAACTCTGTTGTTTCCTTTTTCAAGGTTAACCTGTTTTGTTTCATTTATTGATCTGTCGGCAAATTTGCTTCTTTCTTTGCATGACATAGAATTGCTGTATCATAGGCAAACTGCGATACATCACAATTCTTTGATACAGCTTCACTGAAGTCGTTGACATAAAGTATAAAAATTAAAGGCCCTAAAACAGTTCCCTGAGGAACACCGTGATTAATGACAACCCAATCTGATTTTGCCATCCCATTTTTTACACACTGTTTTCTATCGTAAAGGAAGGAGTTTAATATGATTCTTGCATTCTCTTCAGTTTCATATCTTTTTATTTTGTTCATAAAAACATCTATAGATTTTGAGTTGAAAGCCTTTGCTAAGTCTAGAAAAAGTGTGACAACAATTTCGTTTTCGTCAACGCATTGGTTTTTTTATCAGTTAATGAAATGATAGTATCGAGACCGGACTTTTGCTTTTGAAATTCGAATTGATTCTTGTTAATCAGACCATTAAGAGTTAGTTGTTCAAGTAGTAATCGCTCAAAAATTTTTGCTAGAGTTGGTGTGACTGATATGGGTCGATAGTTTTCTGGTTCTAGTCGGTCTCCTTTCTTATAAACAGGTGTAACATGGGCTGTTTTCAAAATATTAGGATACATCTTTTTGTTAATACATTCATTGACGACAAATTGTAAATGAGTTGCAATAGACAGTTTACTATCTTTTAGCCCCCATGCTGGTATATAGCCCGGTCTGGGCGATTAAGGCTTAGGTAGATTATCAATAACATTATACAATTCTTTTCTGGTGACTGGTCGGAAGCTAAATTCCGGTCCCTCAAATGTTAGGGAAGAATGATTTGGAGAAACGTCTTTGCCTTTGTATAATCCGAGACTTGCAAAACAGTTATTAAGAATATTGGCAATCTTTCTGTCATCCTCAACAAAATGACTACCTTCCCTTAATTTCTCAATTTTTTCTATTTGACTGTTGGTGTTGATCCTGTTTTTGATGAATTTCCATTGTTCTCTTGAATTTGGTAGCTGCTGGAAAAAATTCTTTGTATAATCATCTGAAGCTTTTTTCAGTTTTCTATTCTCTGAATTGCGTAACGATTTGTAAATATTATAAATCTGATTTTGGGTTTTTCATCCACGCATTAAAGAGACAGTGTTTTTCACTTATGAAACCACGTAATTCCGTTGTCAACCATTGCTTCTGTTGTTTTTTGGCACTACTTTCTACCATCTTCATGTTGTATTCATTAATTTCATTGCTATTCACATCTCTTCCATACAGACTTCTTTACATTCGGTATTTTGCAAATGGCACCTTTATGTGGTTTGAATTTTTTTAAACATTTGCCAACCAGGTCACAATTTGCTCTGCTGCATTTCCGTCAGTACCCTGATCAATAGTGTTATGCCCAAGGTGAAATATAAGGCTTTCCGACTTTGTTCCGTTTGAATACGAAGCAATGGTACTGTTGACGTCATTCATGGTTGCAGATGGGTAGGAGTGTATAGCTGTTTCGCTACTGATATCGCTTTGTTTTACAAATTTGAACGTGCTGTCCGAAATAACTAAATTTTTAGCAAACCTAGGTACAAATTTGGGGGAAAACTTTCATAGCACTCTCAGACGCTTTACGTTCATTGTCATCGATACAATCAATAGTTTTTGTCAGCATTTTGTCATTTTGAGCTCTCAAGTGAATGATTTCCGACGTTGACTGATCATATAATCTTTTTTCGTTGTCTAAATCTGCTCGAAGTTTTTTGTTTTCTTGTTCAATTAACGCAGCCTTTTCTTTATATAATTCTACATCTTTCCTGAGCTCATCTATTTCACAGTTTTGCAAACTACTACCAAGTGATGTTCTTTTATTTTCTCTTAGTTTCAAAATTTCTTGTATCAGCTTTTCTTTATTTCATTTTGCTAGTGCAGTTGTGTCCATTTTGATGTCGGATACTTTGGGTTTTTCTGACAAAGTCTTAGTTATACATAGCAAAAAAAAAGATTGTGACCTGAAAAGAAAGAAAAAATAAACTGGTTTGATCTCACTGGCTGACGAAATACAATAGTCAAGATAGCTCCAGTAACGTTTTCAGATGCCAAGTAGAATACCCAATCAATTGTCGATAAAATTGTTTTCCAAAAAAGAATTTATCTTGTTTGATAATATGAAGATTTTTGAAGAAGTCTATACTGAGCTAATATAGCAGTTAAGTTGTCTAAATATATATATATATATATATATATATATATATATATATATATATATAATAGACAACTAATCTGTATATATATATATATATATATATATATATATATATATATATTTATATTTATATTTATATTTATATATATATATATATATATATATATATATATATATATATATCTCAAGAGCTTATATGTCTCAACTAATCAACTTATTTCCATATTTCTTGTAATGTAATCCTTACGGACTGGCTAATTCTGAGCGTCTCGTTATCGTTAAATTTTATCGTTAATTCAATGATTCACTTTTCTGTTTCAGGTGCCATATTAATTGACCGTGAGCCAGAGTACTGGGCTCCAGTGCTCAATTGGCTCAGATGCGGCAAACTCATCTTGAATGACGGAGTGTCTCTTGAGGGTGTGCTTGAGGAGGCAAGCTTTTGTGGCCTGGCCCCTCTGGTCTCTCTTCTCAAAGACAGAATACGTTTCAGGGACAACAACAGTAAGATGTAGCATTAAGTTGTTCATAGACATCAATTATTGTGTTGAATTCGCGAGGCTTGAGTCGATGGTTATTGAGTGAAGTAATTAATGGCTGCGCAATTACTGGCTGAATTTTTCTGAGAAACTCGACTTAACTGAAATTATTGGAAGATTTATCTTCGAGCAATTCTGCACAATTCTGTAACTTCTGGCATATATATTCTTGAGGTAAAGAATGGCGGATGTCTAAAAAGTTTTTGCTTTTGTCATGTAGTTTAAATTGGAAAGGATTTGTGCAAATTGAGTATAGACAAGTTAATCGAAGTTTGATTTGGTTTAGGGGACATGGTTTAGACAACATGCTTAAGAATAAAATTTACTCTTGTTTCAGCATTGGGTCATTCGCATGTATATCGTATACTACAGTGTAAAGAGAAGGAACTCACACAGGACTGTCTCTACATTAACAGATGGATGGAAGTTCGAGCAGCTGGTGAACACGGGAACATCTTACAGGTGCGTGAACAGAATGCAACCAAATGCTTTCTTCTTTCTTGAGTACTATTCTTGGATCTTTAATCTGTTTTTGTACGGCGCTGAAATGGCATAAAAATTTTTATTGTAATTTCCATTTATAAATTTATAATTTCCTGTGCTATAAAAACTGTTGGTTCGGTTCTAACTTGCTCATACAAAGAGTGTGAGAGAAGATAAGATATGAACTGAACTCTGAAGCATTTAGCCGTATTTGTCCATCAAATAGACACTTCACCAAAATGTTTATCCATAAATCGTTGTTTGAGCAATTTACGTTCAATTAAATTGACGATGAGTAAAATCATTAAAGGCCTTTGGCAACAATTTCAGGTGCACTTATAAGAGCTTTTCTATTGTATACTTGTTGTGACGTTGCAATGATGTCGGCAAATAAATATTGCTGCAATTTTTTTAAAAAATCCAGTGAATTTGTGAGATGTGTTCACATATTGCGATAATTTCCAATGGAAAACTTTGGCACTATTTGCTGGTGAAGTATTTCTTTTAATAGTCATGAGTTTAGGGATGTCGATATGCTTTCACAAGTTATCAATGTCAAAAATTATGAGATAAATATTTTTTGCTCTCATTTCTTTTGGAAATATGCTGTTGATTCTTTAAAATGTTGTGTATTTGTTCGAAGGGCGCTAAGATTGAGCGTATACGTAACATTAACTTAATTGTTTTGGTGAATTTAACATCAAGTTGTTCAATGAAATTCAGATATTTTCAAAATTTAAATCATGATAGGGTCCTATGCTTTATTCGACTTTTGTCTTTTCCTTTTTTGTTGCAACGAGTTTATTGCACGCCAGAAAGACAAACAATTTTTCTAGGGCTTACGACTCAGAAGCTAAATTTGTTGCGCCTACCGCCATTTGTTACTCTGTTTTGTGAGTTTTCGGGTCAATTGACCTTACAAGTTTTGAGCATACTTGACTTATCTCACTCATGAAATAACTTCCGCTTGAACTTACTGAATATAATGTTTATACAGATGGGGAAAGATGTCAGTTTATGATTATATTTTTTTGAAAGATGTCAGTTTTTTATTTTTGATCGGTAAATAATGACGGAATTAGAATTTCAATTTTTGTTCGCAGCATATCGGTGACCTCGGAGGTCTCTAAGGCTGAGCATTTAAGTAGGGCTGCTCCCAATAAAGTAATTGATTTCGTGTTTTTTTCCTGCTTTATCATTCATATGTTTTCATACTTTTTAAATGGTTTTTGATTCTTTTCCGGGAGCAGATCATTCATTAAATAAAGCGTTGGTTATCAATGAGCTAATGATATTTAACTTGATTTAACATCTGATGAGAAAGAAAAACTGTATCAAAGCGGAATCAAATTACCAAAGTTCATGACTTATTGATCTCCGCGCACAGTTTTCTCAAATCGTCTCATGAAAACCGTCAATTGAGAAAAAGCGCCTCTGCTTATAGGATAGTCGGTAAACTCGGGGGCGGCAAGATACATATATAAATTCTAACAGTAGTCAAACGTCAAAGCATCGTAAATAAATAAGAATAGCTTCTGTAGGAATGAGAAAGGGTGTTCAAGATGATTTTAAATCGAGATTTGAATAATTTACAAGGTGATTTAAGACAGCAACCGCCCGTTTTCTACTATGGCTGCAATGGAAGCTTCAACAACGGGACGCCGGAGCATTGATCGCGCGCCACAGAGCAAGAGCGCGAGTCATCTTATTAAGTTTTTTGTACATTTTCGAAGCCATTTAGTTTTTAAATAAATGCCCAAGAAGTACACGTGACATTTTTTTTTACATTATTTTGAGTTTTTGGTAATTTGAATGATTGGTAATTTTAGATATTTTTTTAGGAAATACAATTTGGGCTAATCAAAAAGGGACAATGTGTTTGGTCGCTTAAACAACTGCAGCACGTTCCATACTCAATGGC
>NC_134473.1:38729021-38831118 GCF_964194025.1 Convolutriloba macropyga | reverse complement strand
ACTCTTTCAACTCCCTTTCATCAAGTGAGGAAAGATCTCATCAGTGGGTATCAAAGTATCTCCAGGGTTTAGCTTGGGAGAGTGGGGATTACCCATACTCTTATATGCATCAGATTGTTCAGAGCATTGTGTTTCGTTTTCCAATATCAAAGTTTTATGCCAAAGGAACAGAAAAAACTGGGACTTTGAAAAAACTTCTCGAGAAAGAAGTAGTAAACTTAGAAGAATTGTTGTGTCCAAAATTCGAGAATTTGAGATTTTATAAAGAGACGCGGGTTTGTGATCTGCACGCTATTCGTTGTCCAAGACGTCAATTAAAAAAAACATTAAGCCAAAAAGAAAGCGGAGCTTCTCTACTACTGGCTAACGAATGAATCGTCGATCAGACAGAACATCAGCTCCGTCAATACTTGGAGTGAATTTGTCTCCAAATTTGACTGTTTACAGTTGCATAACGTCTGAAAACCATTTGACCGTCACTTTTGTCAGGCAGGAAAAAAATTGATTGGCGTCGACAAATTGTACTGAGGAAACAACAAATCAATTGCTGGGGCGCAGAAATAGAATTGTTTAAAAGGTACCTTTCGTTATTAGAGCACTTTCAATTATATCATGTATATAGAGGCGAAAAAGCAAAAACTAAAACTAACCCGTTTACTTGTGCCCAAGCGGCCAATGCCAATTCAGATCTCTCTGAACGATAACATTCTTCCAGAAAAAAATCGGCAATTGTGAACGAGGGAAACGTGGACTCAATTACTTACTATGACAATGCGCTGGGAACGAGAGCAAGCAATACAGTTGTCTACAAAAGAGAAGACATAGACTCACAATTTATTCATATGACTTTTTTATTGTTGATTAAATGTTTTGTGCAATTGATTTCGAATAACCAATTTTTTATTAAACGATTGTATGCTTACTGAATTTATTTTTCTTTAAACGTTTTTTCAAATGGACCAAGATGTAAATCAATTGGATGCTGGTGGGGGTGTAAGTGATTTGGTTTTTGATGAAAAAAATCATGAGAGAAGATCATGGAAGTTTTGTAATTCACGAGTACCCAGATCAGAACTTGTGTACTTTACCCAAATGTTCATCATATTGTTTCTTATTGCTACATCACTGATTAAACTAGTTTTTTTAACCTGATTGTGAAGAAGCAACATTTTGGTTTTCGCATCTTTCTTGTACAGTAGGATACGTTCTACGCAACCCAAAGTTATGAATAAAATTATTTCGACAAATGATCGTCTCTTTATGGCTGTCTGTGGTCCGTCATGTTGTAGGAAAACGGAGCTTATTTTCAATATGTTGCTGAATGACACCTTTTCACCCAAGTTTCAAACAATTTTTTTTTACCAGTATGACCAGCCTAAGTTTCAGTCTCTTGAGAGAAAACTTAACATTCAATTGACAAAGTTTTCAAGTTTTGATCTAAAATCAGAACTTGAAAACTGTCTGTTGGTATTTGACAATTCTTGTGAAGAAATTTTCAACGATAAAGAATTCTCTTAGCAACAGCAGGACGTCATAAAAACTTGAGTGATATATACGTTAAGCACAACCTTTTTAAACAAAGTAAATGGTCTAGAACTATTGATCTAAATACGACCCACATTATTTTATTCAAATCACCCCGTGATGTTCAAAAGATTAGTTTAATTGGGAGAAAACAGAATAATAGTCAATTTTTGAAAGATAGTTATGAGTGGGCAATAAAACAACTTTTTGGGCATTTATTGATTGATTTGGACCCTAAAAACGTCTGAAGTTTTACGTTACTGCTCAAAAATTGTACCAACAGGACCTTCTGTATTTTATCTTCCTCCGGCAAAGGCAGTTGTTAGAAGTTTAGCTGATGAGAGAGAAAGAAGTATGTATGCTGCGGCGAATGCTAGAATGTTGTAAACGGAAACGTTCCTACCAACAAAAATTTTCCAAAAAATCACAAAAACGAGTCCAAATTTATACTGTCTAAAGAAACCAAGCTTAAAGAAAAAAGACTAATTCTTGCAAGAAGACTTGAGCTACTGAAATCTATTGGTCTTTCATGATATCTTTATTTAAAGTAGAAAAATGCACACTGAAGAATTTATATTAATTCTCAAGCGATTGTTTATCTCCCAACAACCAGCAAAATGTGAGATACTTGACAACCCCATATATAAAAAAAGCAGCTCAGTTATCTCTTTTTCATAGAAACCAGTCGACTGACACAGAAAAACCAGCACAAGAACTGGGAACCGCTGAACCTATCAGAGACAATAACGAAATCACAGAGGTACCCAAGGAATAATGATTTGGAGAAACGTCTTTGCCTTTGTATAATCCGAGACTTGCAAAACAGTTATTAAGAATATTGGCAATCTTTCTGTCATCCTCAACAAAATGACTACCTTCCCTTAATTTCTCAATTTTTTCTATTTGACTGTTGGTGTTGATCCTGTTTTTGATGAATTTCCATTGTTCTCTTGAATTTGGTAGCTGCTGGAAAAAATTCTTTGTATAATCATCTGAAGCTTTTTTCAGTTTTCTATTCTCTGAATTGCGTAACGATTTGTAAATATTATAAATCTGATTTTGGGTTTTTCATCCACGCATTAAAGAGACAGTGTTTTTCACTTATGAAACCACGTAATTCCGTTGTCAACCATTGCTTCTGTTGTTTTTTTGGCACTACTTTCTACCATCTTCATGTTGTATTCATTAATTTCATTGCTATTCACATCTCTTCCATACAGACTTCTTTACATTCGGTATTTTGCAAATGGCACCTTTATGTGGTTTGAATTTTTTTAAACATTTGCCAACCAGGTCACAATTTGCTCTGCTGCATTTCCGTCAGTACCCTGATCAATAGTGGTTATGCCCAAGGTGAAATATAAGGCTTTCCGACTTTGTTCCGTTTGAATACGAAGCAATGGTACTGTTGACGTCATTCATGGTTGCAGATGGGTAGGAGTGTATAGCTGTTTCGCTACTGATATCGCTTTGTTTTACAAATTTGAACGTGCTGTCCGAAATAACTAAATTTTTAGCAAACCTAGGTACAAATTTGGGGGAAAACTTTCATAGCACTCTCAGACGCTTTACGTTCATTGTCATCGATACAATCAATAGTTTTTGTCAGCATTTTGTCATTTTGAGCTCTCAAGTGAATGATTTCCGACGTTGACTGATCATATAATCTTTTTTCGTTGTCTAAATCTGCTCGAAGTTTTTTGTTTTCTTGTTCAATTAACGCAGCCTTTTCTTTATATAATTCTACATCTTTCCTGAGCTCATCTATTTCACAGTTTTGCAAACTACTACCAAGTGATGTTCTTTTATTTTCTCTTAGTTTCAAAATTTCTTGTATCAGCTTTTCTTTATTTCATTTTGCTAGTGCAGTTGTGTCCATTTTGATGTCGGATACTTTGGGTTTTTCTGACAAAGTCTTAGTTATACATAGCAAAAAAAAAGATTGTGACCTGAAAAGAAAGAAAAAATAAACTGGTTTGATCTCACTGGCTGACGAAATACAATAGTCAAGATAGCTCCAGTAACGTTTTCAGATGCCAAGTAGAATACCCAATCAATTGTCGATAAAATTGTTTTCCAAAAAAGAATTTATCTTGTTTGATAATATGAAGATTTTTGAAGAAGTCTATACTGAGCTAATATAGCAGTTAAGTTGTCTAAATATATATATATATATATATATATATATATATATATATATATATATATAAAATAGACAACTAATCTGTATATATATATATATATATATATATATATATATATATATTTATATTTATATTTATATTTATATATATATATATATATATATATATATATATATATATCTCAAGAGCTTATATGTCTCAACTAATCAACTTATTTCCATATTTCTTGTAATTTAATCCTTACGGACTGGCTAATTCTGAGCGTCTCGTTATCGTTAAATTTTATCGTTAATTCAATGATTCACTTTTCTGTTTCAGGTGCCATATTAATTGACCGTGAGCCAGAGTACTGGGCTCCAGTGCTCAATTGGCTCAGATGCGGCAAACTCATCTTGAATGACGGAGTGTCTCTTGAGGGTGTGCTTGAGGAGGCAAGCTTTTGTGGCCTGGCCCCTCTGGTCTCTCTTCTCAAAGACAGAATACGTTTCAGGGACAACAACAGTAAGATGTAGCATTAAGTTGTTCATAGACATCAATTATTGTGTTGAATTCGCGAGGCTTGAGTCGATGGTTATTGAGTGAAGTAATTAATGGCTGCGCAATTACTGGCTGAATTTTTCTGAGAAACTCGACTTAACTGAAATTATTGGAAGATTTATCTTCGAGCAATTCTGCACAATTCTGTAACTTCTGGCATATATATTCTTGAGGTAAAGAATGGCGGATGTCTAAAAAGTTTTTGCTTTTGTCATGTAGTTTAAATTGGAAAGGATTTGTGCAAATTGAGTATAGACAAGTTAATCGAAGTTTGATTTGGTTTAGGGGACATGGTTTAGACAACATGCTTAAGAATAAAATTTACTCTTGTTTCAGCATTGGGTCATTCGCATGTATATCGTATACTACAGTGTAAAGAGAAGGAACTCACACAGACTGTCTCTACATTAACAGATGGATGGAAGTTCGAGCAGCTGGTGAACACGGGAACATCTTACAGGTGCGTGAACAGAATGCAACCAAATGCTTTCTTCTTTCTTGAGTACTATTCTTGGATCTTTAATCTGTTTTTGTACGGCGCTGAAATGGCATAAAAATTTTTATTGTAATTTCCATTTATAAATTTATAATTTCCTGTGCTATAAAAACTGTTTGGTTCGGTTCTAACTTGCTCATACAAAGAGTGTGAGAGAAGATAAGATATGAACTGAACTCTGAAGCATTTAGCCGTATTTGTCCATCAAATAGACACTTCACCAAAATGTTTATCCATAAATCGTTGTTTGAGCAATTTACGTTCAATTAAATTGACGATGAGTAAAATCATTAAAGGCCTTTGGCAACAATTTCAGGTGCACTTATAAGAGCTTTTCTATTGTATACTTGTTGTGACGTTGCAATGATGTCGGCAAATAAATATTGCTGCAATTTTTTTAAAAAATCCAGTGAATTTGTGAGATGTGTTCACATATTGCGATAATTTCCAATGGAAAACTTTGGCACTATTTGCTGGTGAAGTATTTCTTTTAATAGTCATGAGTTTAGGGATGTCGATATGCTTTCACAAGTTATCAATGTCAAAAATTATGAGATAAATATTTTTTGCTCTCATTTCTTTTGGAAATATGCTGTTGATTCTTTAAAATGTTGTGTATTTGTTCGAAGGGCGCTAAGATTGAGCGTATACGTAACATTAACTTAATTGTTTTGGTGAATTTAACATCAAGTTGTTCAATGAAATTCAGATATTTTCAAAATTTAAATCATGATAGGGTCCTATGCTTTATTCGACTTTTGTCTTTTCCTTTTTTGTTGCAACGAGTTTATTGCACGCCAGAAAGACAAACAATTTTTCTAGGGCTTACGACTCAGAAGCTAAATTTGTTGCGCCTACCGCCATTTGTTACTCTGTTTTGTGAGTTTTCGGGTCAATTGACCTTACAAGTTTTGAGCATACTTGACTTATCTCACTCATGAAATAACTTCCGCTTGAACTTACTGAATATAATGTTTATACAGATGGGGAAAGATGTCAGTTTATGATTATATTTTTTTGAAAGATGTCAGTTTTTTATTTTTGATCGGTAAATAATGACGGAATTAGAATTTCAATTTTTGTTCGCAGCATATCGGTGACCTCGGAGGTCTCTAAGGCTGAGCATTTAAGTAGGGCTGCTCCCAATAAAGTAATTGATTTCGTGTTTTTTTCCTGCTTTATCATTCATATGTTTTCATACTTTTTAAATGGTTTTTGATTCTTTTCCGGGAGCAGATCATTCATTAAATAAAGCGTTGGTTATCAATGAGCTAATGATATTTAACTTGATTTAACATCTGATGAGAAAGAAAAACTGTATCAAAGCGGAATCAAATTACCAAAGTTCATGACTTATTGATCTCCGCGCACAGTTTTCTCAAATCGTCTCATGAAAACCGTCAATTGAGAAAAAGCGCCTCTGCTTATAGGATAGTCGGTAAACTCGGGGGCGGCAAGATACATATATAAATTCTAACAGTAGTCAAACGTCAAAGCATCGTAAATAAATAAGAATAGCTTCTGTAGGAATGAGAAAGGGTGTTCAAGATGATTTTAAATCGAGATTTGAATAATTTACAAGGTGATTTAAGACAGCAACCGCCCGTTTTCTACTATGGCTGCAATGGAAGCTTCAACAACGGGACGCCGGAGCATTGATCGCGCGCCACAGAGCAAGAGCGCGAGTCATCTTATTAAGTTTTTTGTACATTTTCGAAGCCATTTAGTTTTTAAATAAATGCCCAAGAAGTACACGTGACATTTTTTTTTACATTATTTTGAGTTTTTGGTAATTTGAATGATTGGTAATTTTAGATATTTTTTTAGGAAATACAATTTGGGCTAATCAAAAAGGGACAATGTGTTTGGTCGCTTAAACAACTGCAGCACGTTCCATACTCAATGGCATACTTTGTCGAACTAAGCACTGCTACTCAATTTATTTCTAATAGCCGCGAAGCTATAGCGGCTATTATTGGGGACATCGTGGTTTTTACGACTCGAAGAGGAGTATTGAGATTCTACAGGTTTTTTTTTAGCAGAAAGCCAGTTTGTTCATGACCTGAATTTTGACTTCTTTCTATTCGAGCTTTTACCTCTATTTTTGATTGTTGACTTCTGTTTTCGAACATTGGACTTTAACAATAGCTTAGTTTGATATGAATAGCAATTGTTAGCAGTCTGTAATTCAAGGTGAAGTGGTCAATTTGAGAAAATTTGATCCCATTTAACTACCTACCCCCCTAAAAATGCCCCCACGTACCTACACCCCCCCCCCAACGTACCTACCCCCCCCCCCTCCACCGCCACGTACCGCGACCCCCCCCCCCCCACCCCAACGTACCTACCCCCCCCCCGTACCTACCTACCTACACCCCCCCCCCCACATACTTACCTACCCCCCCCCCCCCGCAACGTACCTACCCCCACCCCACCTACCTACACCCCCACTACCACCTACCTGCCCCCACCTACCCCCCCCTCCAGCACCTACCCACACCCCTGAACTGAAAAAATTTTAACGCTTATGTTATATAGGTCTACTATTTTTGTTTTTTCTAGTGTTTTTTCGATATTCTGATTTCGCTCAAGTTAGGGTAGAGATTATTTTGCACGACGAATCGAGTCGTTTCCGGTATTCTACCGGCTATGTTTTTTTTAATTCGTCGTCTCCATCGATGATTCTTACAACCTGACTTCTTGGAATTGACTTCAGTGACTTCTATTGCTTTGCAGTTAAAATCTGTGTGTCTGACGTCATTTCTGCTTTTAGGTCAATTGCGTGATTTACCTCACTCAGAAAAATGACTTCTAAACTCACTTATGGAACTTTAAAATTTTATGAACATAAAATAGTTTGCATCTAAATAGTGTCAAACTTATATGCCCTAGTTCTTGAGTATTAGTCTTGAGCTTTTGATTTCGAATATCAATTTTGAAAAAGCTCTCTTAGCGCTTTTTTCTCTATAGACTGTATATGTCAAAAAATTGACAGTCCGAATCTAACCCAAAAAGTGTAGTTGTCTATCAAAGGACTGGTGGTCGATCTGTCTATCTTATTTCTTTAGTTGTTTCAATTCACGGAAGGCCACAAGCGTCTATCGCGGCTATTTTCCGGCAATCTGCCGGCTATGTTTGAGACTGCTAGACCTCTATAGATCAAATGTCACCTGCCAGCTTGTTCGTTTTCATCAGGTGTGTCATATATGGCCTTGTTCGTAGTCATATATGACCCGATGATTATTGGTTTTTCTGTATTTGACTCCCTCTTAAAAAGAGATTTATAAAAGTATTCACAATTAACAATTTACCAGTTGAGACGCAAATCCAAAAAGGCTTAGTTTAAATCTCAGAGACATCACCCGAATATGCGTAAAAGCCTTTTGATGTCCTTTCAAGTCTGTATATAAATTAGTCCTATCAACTAATTGTTTCACGGTTACATGACAATTGACCCAACTCCATTTTACCCAATGCTCTTTGATTTTTTGGTTGAAGTGTCCGATGTTCGGTTGTAATAGTTTCATATTAAGTCCCACGAGCCATTCAATTATATAGTCGGCTAAATAGTCTGGTAATTTAAACAGTAGGGTAAACTGAAGTTGGCATGGGGTAAAATGGCATTGGGTATAATGGCATTGCGTAAATTGGTATTGGGTAAAATGAAATTGGGTAAATTGTCCTGACACCTTGTTTTATATAAATAATTAAGAACAATTTATTTTTATATTTTATTCTGTTTGAAATAAAAACGTAATATATCGGAGCTTGGGCGTCACCGAGTTAAACGGAATAAAAATCCGTTCGTACATATATTTTTTTGGCAAATATTTTTTTGTGCAGATATGGCGATGAAGATCAAAGTGAGTTCCTGTGTGTGGTGTCAAAGCGAAAACAGGGACAAAAGAGCGATGACCTCTTGGATCAGCAGGCACAGAACTGGCAGAACAGACAGAACAACCTGGGCAGAGGAGCCTCACAATTCAGTCGCACCTGATCTATCTTATCACTACTCGTGCACAACACATCAATATGTTGATAGTATTCGATTTTGATTGATGGCGTTCAAGGACTCTTTTCACTTCCCACTTTTCTGTATCCGTTGGTGGTCATCAGTTAATGTACTAAGGGAGTATTTTTTAATTGAGAAATTATTACTGGCGATATAGAATTGTCCATAATTCTATTTGGTGAGTTTGGAAAATTACAATTAAGGAATGTACGAAAGAAAAGATCAACTTAATTGATGCTGGTCAACAGATATTGAAAATGGCCAACAGCGTTAGATGTCATTAAAATTGGTTAACTTTAATTGACATGGAATTTAGCGGACAGTGAATGCTTTTTGTCTTGTCAATGGAACGGAACAAGCCAGAACTAAAATGCTTTGAAGCGACTCTAAGATCGGGGATCCTTAGTTCTGGGTATAAAGGAAAGTGGAAAAGTGGAATATTTTATATTCTTAACGAAGTTTTCCCTGTTGTTATCGAACAAGCGTATTGCTTGATTTCCTGATGATTTGCAACTCAGGGGTTGTATGATGTTGAATTAGATCTAGTTGTTCCTTCAATATTCTTCATTGTTGTTCTTCATTATTAAAAAGTCCTCCGGTTTATTAGAGGTAAAATATTCGTTATCTCAAATTTTCTTAAATTATATTCACTTAAAATTAATATCAATTTAACTCTAATTTAATTGTGTATCATTAGTTAATATCATGTTTGTTGTTAAACCTCGTGTTCATAACATCATTAGTGAAGTTTTGGGGGATGGAAATTAAGTTGAACAGAATTTTAGCTTTATTGCTGTTGAATTTTTTGCCTCTAATATTTACTATTAGTATTTATAGATTTATCATCAATATGTGCTTTGAAACTTGGCCATGCCTCAAGTTGTCTACAATGTTAGCGTTATAAATTAAGTTTTTGTACATTTTCCTGATGATATGTTAATTGAGTTACTTTTCCTTTTTGTAAGCAGCTAATTATTTAATGAATTTTTATCAAGAGAATGCCTATTGTGTTTCTATATACATATTCTTAGTACACAAGTAAACAGTCTCTCCTCTATTTCAAATGCAGCGTTCTGAGTTTTGAAGTAATCTGTCAAATTTCAAAATGCGTGCTAGTTTATCCTCCAAAAAAATTTTCAATGGAATGTTTTGGTCTGTGAGCAGCATTAGCAGCGTTTTTTAATTCAGTTTTTAATTGTGCAATGGACGTTTGCTGAATTTGGAAAAATCAGGGCCGATGGTCTGCGAGATCATATATGTTTTTGACAGCATAACTGTTTGTTGTATTTCTCTTTCCAAACGTTAGTTTGTCAATTGCTTTCAAACGACAAATTTCAAGTTGTGTTTTTCTGCAGATTTCTTAAAAGTTGAAGCTCAACTTTTCTTTTGACTTCTGGGATCTATTCGGTTTCACCTCGGTTTTTTTCACCACGTTGCAAATTGCGTGTTATATAGCCTGTTACTATGTAAAGCGTAGCAAGTGGGCGGGGGCGTTAAGTTTATATGCGGGGAGGGGCCAATTAATAGTCGGCTTTTTAATGCCATTGGTAACTGTGGCATCTCGCGTATTAAGGGAATTTACTGGTGCTCTTCCTAAGGAAAAAACTGTCTGAGTTCTGCTAAAGTTGTATATCAGCAACTGAATGGTAATGCGTTAGTAGTCCCTGACGTTATCCTATTTTCCAGCGTGTATTATTTTTCCTTTTTCTGTTTTTTTCCAACCAATCAAAAGCTAAAGCGTTATACTACAACTCTCTAACAACGCGGAAGCCGGGGGCAAACCCGGGACCTCCTGATTCAGAACCAAACTTATAGTGCGTTAAATGTGCTGTACTGGTTTCTGGTAATGTCACGCTGGCAGCATTTATCATAAAATGCATTTTTTAAGTTTTGTTTTTAAATAATTTTTTAATTTGTTGTTAACATTTTTACTTCAATTTGGAATCCCAAACCTCCTTTCTGTCTCTTTGGCTCCGATGGGGGTTGTTTGGTTGGTATTATGCGTCTTGTTGGTGCCCTTTATCTCCTCTTTGGAGTGCTTTTGAAAATCAATTTTTTTCGCTTGAATAAAAAGATAAAGGAATTAATTGATGTTTCGTTTTTAGTAAGCTAGTAAACAGTGGCGAGAGGGGTTTTGGAAAAGTGTTATTGGCGCCACGCCGTTTTAATTCTTTTCGAAATTGATTGTTCTACTGCACGATGAATGAATGTTGATATCGCCTGGAAAAGGTTATGTTTATAACAAGGCGGATTTTTTGAATTTGAAGATTACTTAATAGAAGGAATTATATCAAATTATAATCTACGAAAGATGGGGTTGGGATTACTGGAGCAGGGTAACTGGTATCAAAAGGGAGATTTTGGAAACAAAGGTATATGGGTGATTCCAGAGAACTTGGTCATAGGGCAAAAAAATATACGCTCATTTTTTGTTCACTGGCGCTGCGAAACTAACTTACGCTAAGGTTGCGTCATATGCAGTGAAAAAATAGACGAATGCATTCGAGATGTGATTACTAACTGCTCTACTGTTACAACTTACTTTTTTCTACATTAGATATTTTTTTACTTATGATATCGTTAATAAGTCTTTTGTTGCAGTGCAATGCCAATAATACAAACCAAACGAGAGCAAGCTTACAAACTTAAACTTTATTCTACGATTGAATGCCGGTACATACAGTTAGGGGGCACGATATTTTTCGAGTTTTGTTGGGTTTTTCCCTACTTGTTGGCTTACAACTTGATTACTTCGTAGATTTGTGACAAGATGTCTTATAGTGGGTGCACGACGAATGCCAATTTGTAGATATAGTCAAAATAATCGCGTTCAAACTGACTGCTTTGGGATGAAGATATTGTTTTAGTAACGTTTTTATTCAGTATTTTGCGTTTTCAGTATTTTGCCAAGTTTTCGAAGTGCGGTTTACCAGGCAAAAATATGCTGATTTATGCTAAAGCTGTATATCAGCTACTGAATGGTAATGTGGTAGAAGTAGTAACTGAAAATATGCAATTTTACAGCGTGTATTATTTCTCGTTTTTCTGTTCTGTTTTCAACCAATCAAAAGCTAGAGCGTGATACTACAACTCTCTAAAAAATGCGGAAGCGGGGACTTCCTGATTCAAAACAACTTATAGTGTACTGTGCTAAGTATTCTCTACTGATTAAGTTTATGGTAAAGTCAAGCTCTAAACGTTTCCTCATATAATGCAATTTTCATAATATAATGCAAGTTTTGGTTTGTTTTATGATTTCTGTATTTTTTTCCATCTTTTAATCAGTTCAATTTCTAATCCCAAACTTCCTTTGTGGCTACGATGGGGGTGGTTGGGTTGGTTTTGTGCGTCTTGTTGGCGCCCTTTCTCTTCTTTGGAGGGCTTTTGAAAAGCAATTTGTTTTGCTGGAATAAAAAGAAAGAGGAAGTAATTGGTATTTCGTATTGAGTAAGTTAGTAAACAGCGTCGAGAGGGATCTTGGGAAAGTAGTATTGGCGTCATGCCATTTTATTTCTTTTGAAATTGATTATTCTACTGCATCTTGAATGAAAGTTGGTGTCGCTTGGAAGAGGTTTGTTTCTATAAAGACGGATTTTTATCCGAATCTGAAGATTATTTAATATAGAACTATATCATATTATAAACTACGTAAGATGGGGTTGGAATTACTGGAGCAGGTTAATTGGCATCAGAGCGAGGTTTCGGAAGTTACTATAGTGGTGATTCCTGAGAACTTGACCATAAAGTAAGGAAATTCACGATCGTTTATTGTTGCTGCGAAACTATTTTTCACTTTGTTTGCGTCATATGCAGTGACGTAATAGACAAATGCATTTGAGTTGTGATTACTAACTGCTCTACTGTTATGATTTTTACAACTTCGTTATTTTTTGATGGAAGAATTCATATTTATTTTGTTGAATTGAAATGCCAGTGATACAAACCAAACTAGAGCAAGCGAACAAAACTAAGTTTATTTCTGCGATTGAGTATTTCCATACTCGTTGGCTTACAAATTGATTAGTTCATAGGTTCATTCCAAGATATTTTCTAGTGCGTGTTGCCTTACGAACGCCAACACGTAGATATAGTCAAGGAACTTGCGTTCAAAGTTTTACAGTTTTTGGAGGGAGACTACATTCTTCTATGTATTCTATGAAGTATGATATGGCACCATCGTTCGTGACTATGAAGTTGTCAAAGATGGTCAATTTGACTTCGTTTCGATGAGGGATTCCATGCTACATTTTTTTTTATTTTTTTAAAGTTGTTGGAATGCAGCCAGCATCCGTATTCAACGATCCCTGTTATAGCTCATGATCTTCTATAGGTGGATTTTATTTGCGTACGTAAATAGGAAGGCTATTTGGTAAGCAAATTAGTGAAAAAAAAGAGTAAGATAAAGATCCGAATAGCGGAGTAAGAGCCTTGACGTTGTTGTCGTATCATGCACGTTTTAGAATAATTGTTTTTCTAGTTCTCTAGGTGATCTTTTTGATAGTCGCAAGGGAACGTGATTTTACAAGTTAAGTTTTATTCGTTGTGAATTTTTCCAAGGCCTAGAGAGTTAAAAGATTTCAATAGTAAATATTTTTTTTCAGCCAATCAGCATGAGTCTGTTACAAAATAACGAATAAAATTGTGTTGACGCTGCTGGAAAATGAAATTAATTCTGTGGAGCGATAACTATATGTAAGAGTTCAAATTGATCTAAGTTAAAATGATGCCCCTGTACATCTTCGAAATTCGTTTCGTGTGGGGTGGTAATCGATAGTTTGTTTATTGATATTTTAGAATTTAAGCTGCACTAGTTTGGTGTTGATGGAAGATTTCCTTTTTATATATTTTGAAGTGAAATGCCAGTGATACAAACCAACTAGAGCAAGCGAACGAAACTAAGTTTATTTCTGCGATTGAGTATTTCCATACTCGTTGGCTTACAAATTGATTAGTTCATAGGTTCATTCCAAGATATCTTCTAGTGGGTGTTGCATAACGAACGCCAACACGTAGATATAGTCAAGGATCTTTCGTTCAAAGTTTTACAGTTTTTGGAGGGAGACTACCTTCTTCTATGTATTCTATGAAGTATGATATGGCACCATCGTTCGTGACTATGAAGTTGTCAAAGATGGCCAATTTGACTTCGTTTCGATGAGGGATTCCATGCTACATTTTTTGGTTTTTCTAAAGTTGTTGGAATGCAGCCAGCATCCGTATTCAACGATCCCTGTTATTGCTCATGATCTTCTATAGGTGGTTTTTTTTGCGTACGTAAATAGAAAGGCTATTTGGTAAGCAAATTAGTGAAAAAAAAGAGTAAGATAAAGATCCGAATAGCGGAGTAAGAGCCTTGACGTTTTTGTCGTATCATGCACGTTTTAGAATAATTGTTTTTCTAGTTCTCTAAGTGATCTTTTTGATAGTGGCAAGGGAACGTGATTTTACAAGTTAAGTTTTATTCGTTGTGAATTTTTCCAAGGCCTAGGGAGATAAAAAAATTTTCAATATTAAATATTTTTTTTCAGCCAATCAGCATGGGTCTCTTACAAAAGAACGAATAAAATTGTGTTGACGCTGCTGGAAAATGAAATTAATTCTGTGGAGCGATAACTATATGTAAGAGTTCAAATTGATCTAAGTTGAAATGATGCCCCTGTACATCTTCGAAATTCGTTTCGTGTGGGGTTGTAATCGATAGTTTGTTTATTGATGTTTTAGAATGTAAGCTGCACTAGTTTGGCGTTGATGGAAGAATTCATATATATATATATATATATATATATATATATATATATATATATATATTTTGTTGAAGTGAAATGCCAATGATACCAACCAAACGAGAGCAAGCTTACAAACTTAAACTTTATTCTACGATTGAATGCCGGTACATACAGTTAGGGGGCACGATATTTTTCGAGTTTTGTTGGGTTTTTCCCTACTTGTTGGCTTACAACTTGATTACTTCGTAGATTTGTGACAAGATGTCTTATAGTGGGTGCACGACGAATGCCAATTTGTAGATATAGTCAAAATAATCGCGTTCAAACTGACTGCTTTGGGATGAAGATATTGTTTTAGTAACGTTTTTATTCAGTATTTTGCGTTTTCAGTATTTTGCCAAGTTTTCGAAGTGCGGTTTACCAGGCAAAAATATGCTGATTTATGCTAAAGCTGTATATCAGCTACTGAATGGTAATGTGGTAGAAGTAGTAACTGAAAATATGCAATTTTACAGCGTGTATTATTTCTCGTTTTTCTGTTCTGTTTTCAACCAATCAAAAGCTAGAGCGTGATACTACAACTCTCTAAAAAATGCGGAAGCGGGGACTTCCTGATTCAAAACAACTTATAGTGTACTGTGCTAAGTATTCTCTACTGATTAAGTTTATGGTAAAGTCAAGCTCTAAACGTTTCCTCATATAATGCAATTTTCATAATATAATGCAAGTTTTGGTTTGTTTTATGATTTCTGTATTTTTTTCCATCTTTTAATCAGTTCAATTTCTAATCCCAAACTTCCTTTGTGGCTACGATGGGGGTGGTTGGGTTGGTTTTGTGCGTCTTGTTGGCGCCCTTTTTCTTCTTTGGAGGGCTTTTGAAAAGCAATTTGTTCTGCTGGAATAAAAAGAAAGAGGAAGTAATTGGTATTTCGTATTGAGTAAGTTAGTAAACAGCGTCGAGAGGGATCTTGGGAAAGTAGTATTTGCGTCATGCCATTTTTTTTCTTTTGAAATTGATTATTCTACTGCATTTTGAATGAAAGTTGGTGTCGCTTGGAAGAGGTATGTTTCTATAAAGACGGATTTTTATCCGAATCTGAAGATTATTTAATATCGAACTATATCATATTATAAACTACGTAAGATGGAGTTGGAATTACTGGAGCAGGTTAATTGGCATCAGAGCGAGGTGTCGGAAGTTACTATATTGGTGATTCCTGAGAACTTGACCATAAAGTAAAGAAATTCACGATCGTTTATTGTTCATTGGCGCTGCGAAACTATTTTTCACTTTGTTTGCGTCATATGCAGTGACGTAATAGACAAATGCATTTGAGTTGTGATTACTAACTGCTCTACTGTTATGATTTTTACAACTTCGTTATTTTTTGATGGAAGAATTCATATTTATTTTGTTGAATTGAAATGCCAGTGATACAAACCAAACTAGAGCAAGCGAACAAAACTAAGTTTATTTCTGCGATTGAGTATTTCCATACTCGTTGGCTTACAAATTGATTAGTTCATAGGTTCATTCCAAGATATTTTCTAGTGCGTGTTGCCTTACGAACGCCAACACGTAGATATAGTCAAGGAACTTGCGTTCAAAGTTTTACAGTTTTTGGAGGGAGACTACCTTCTATGTATTCTATGAAGTATGATATGGCACCATCGTTCGTGACTATGAAGTTGTCAAAGATGGCCAATTTGACTTCGTTTCGATGAGGGATTCCATGCTACATTTTTTGGTTTTTCTAAAGTTGTTGGAATGGAGCCAGCATCCGTATTCAACGATCCCTGTTATATCTCATGATCTTCTATAGGTGGATTTTATTTGCGTACGTAAATAGAAAGGCTATTTGGTAAGCAAATTAGTGAAAAAAAAAGAGTAAGATAAAGATCCGAATAGCGGAGTAAGAGCCTTGACGTTTTTGTCGTATCATGCACGTTTTAGAATAATTGTTTTTCTAGTTCTCTAAGTGATCTTTTTGATAGTCGCAAGGGAACGTGAGTTTACAAGTTAAGTTTTATTCGTTGTGAATTTTTCCTAGGCCTAGGGAGTTAAAAGATTTCAATAGTAAATATTTTTTTCAGCCAATCAGCATGAGTCTGTTACAAAATAACGAATAAAATTGTGTTGACGCTGCTGGAAAATGAAATTAATTCTGTGGAGCGATAACTATATGTAAGAGTTCAAATTGATCTAAGTTAAAATGATGCCCCTGTACATCTTCGAAATTCGTTTCGTGTGGGGTGGTAATCGATAGTTTATTTATTGATATTTTAGAATTTAAGCTGCACTAGTTTGGTGTTGATGGAAGATTTCATTTTTATATATTTTGAAGTGAAATGCCAGTGATACAAACCAACTAGAGCAAGCGAACGAAACTAAGTTTATTTCTGCGATTGAGTATTTCCATACTCGTTGGCTTACAAATTGATTAGTTCATAGGTTCATTCCAAGATATCTTCTAGTGGGTGTTGCATAACGAACGCCAACACGTAGATATAGTCAAGGAACTTGCGTTCAAAGTTTTACAGTTTTTGGAGGGAGACTACCTTCTTCTATGTATTCTATGAAGTATGATATGGCACCATCGTTCGTGACTATGAAGTTGTCAAAGATGGCCAATTTGACTTCGTTTCGATGAGGGATTCCATGCTACATTTTTTGGTTTTTCTAAAGTTGTTGGAATGCAGCCAGCATCCGTATTCAACGATCCCTGTTATTGCTCATGATCTTCTATAGGTGGATTTTTTTTGCGTACGTAAATAGAAAGGCTATTTGGTAAGCAAATTAGTGAAAAACAGAGTAAGATAAAGATCCGAATAGCGGAGTAAGAGCCTTGACGTTTTTGTCGTATCATGCACGTTTTAGAATAATTGTTTTTCTAGTTCTCTAAGTGATCTTTTTGATAGTGGCAAGGGAATGTGATTTTACAAGTTAAGTTTTATTCGTTGTGAATTTTTCCAAGGCCTAGGGAGATAAAAAATTTTCAATAGTAAATATTTTTTTTCAGCCAATCAGCATGGGTCTCTTACAAAAGAACGAATAAAATTGTGTTGACGCCGCTGGAAAATGAAATTAATTCTGTGGAGCGATAACTATATGTAAGAGTTCAAATTGATCTAAGTTAAAATGATGCCCCTGTACATCTTCGAAATTCGTTTCGTGTGGGGTGGTAATCGATAGTTTGTTTATTGATATTTTAGAATGTAAGCTGCACTAGTTTGGCGTTGATGGAAGAATTCATTTATATATATTTTGTTGAAGTGAAATGCCAGTGATACAAACCAAACTAGAGCAAGCGAACCAAACTAAGTTTATTTCTGCGATTAAGTATTTCCATACTCGTTGGCTTACAAATTGATTAGTTCATAGGTTCATTCCAAGATATCTTCTAGTGGGTGTTGCATAACGAACTCCAACACGTAGATATAGTCAAGGAACTTGCGTTCAAAGTTTTACAGTTTTTGGAGGGAGACTACCTTCTATGTATTCTATGAAGTATGATATGGCACCATCGTTCGTGACTATGAAGTTGTCAAAGATGGCCAATTTGACTTCGTTTCGATGAGGGATTCCATGCTACATTTTTTGGTTTTTCTAAAGTTGTTGGAATGGAGCCAGCATCCGTATTCAACGATCCCTGTTATATCTCATGATCTTCTATAGGTGGATTTTATTTGCGTACGTAAATAGAAAGGCTATTTGGTAAGCAAATTAGTGAAAAAAAAAGAGTAAGATAAAGATCCGAATAGCGGAGTAAGAGCCTTGACGTTTTTGTCGTATCATGCACGTTTTAGAATAATTGTTTTTCTAGTTCTCTAAGTGATCTTTTTGATAGTCGCAAGGGAACGTGAGTTTACAAGTTAAGTTTTATTCGTTGTGAATTTTTCCTAGGCCTAGGGAGTTAAAAGATTTCAATAGTAAATATTTTTTTCAGCCAATCAGCATGAGTCTGTTACAAAATAACGAATAAAATTGTGTTGACGCTGCTGGAAAATGAAATTAATTCTGTGGAGCGATAACTATATGTAAGAGTTCAAATTGATCTAAGTTAAAATGATGCCCCTGTACATCTTCGAAATTCGTTTCGTGTGGGGTGGTAATCGATAGTTTGTTTATTGATATTTTAGACTGTAAGCTGCAGTAGTTTGGTGTTGATGGAAGATTTCATTTATATATATTTTGAAGTGAAATGCCAGTGATACAAACCAACTAGAGCAAGTGAACAAAACTAAGTTTATTTCTGTGATTGAGTTTTTCCATACTCGTTGGCTTACAAATTGATTAGTTCATAGGTTCCTTCCAAGATGTCTTATAGTGGGTGGTGCATAACGAACGCCAACACGTAGATATAGTCAAGGAACTTGCGTTCAAAGGTTTACAGTTTTTGGAGGGAGACTACCTTCTATGTATTCTATGAACTATGATATGGCACCATCGTTTGTGACTATGAAGTTGTCAAAGATGGCCAATTTGACTTCGTTTCGATGAGGGATTCCACGCTACATTTTTTGATTTTTCTAAAATTGTTGGAATGCAGCCATCATCCGTATTCAACTATCCCTGTTATAGCTCATGATCTTCTATAGGTGGATTTTTTTGCGTACGTAAATAGAAAGTCTATTTGGTAAGCAAATTAACGAAAAAAAGAGTAAGATAAAGATCCTAATAGCGGAGTAAGAGCCTTGATGTTTTTGTCATATAATGCACGGTTTAGAATAATTGTTTTTCTAGTTCTCTAAGTGGTCTTTTTGATAGCCGCACAGGAACGTGATTTTACAAGTTAAGTTTTATTCGTTGTGAATTTTTCCAAAGCCTAGGGAGTTAAGATTTCAATAGTATTTTTTTCAGCCAATCAGCATGAGTATCTTACAAAAAAACGAATGAAATTGTGTTGACGCTGCTGGAAATTGAGATTAATTCTGTGGAGTAATAACTATATGTAAAAGTTCAAATTGATCTAAGTTAAAATGATGCCCCTGTACATCTTCGAAATTCGTTTCGTGTGGGGTGATAATCGATAGTTTGTTTTTTGATAGTTTAGACTGTAAGCTGCAATAGTTTGGTGTTGATGGAAGAATTCATTTATATATACTTTGTTGAAGTGAAATGCCAGTGATACAAACCAAACTAGAGCAAGAGAACAAAACTAAGTTCATTTCTGCGATTGAGTTTTTCCATACCCGTTGGCTTACAAATTGATTAGTTCTTAGGTTTATTCCAAGATGTCTTCTGGTGGGTGGTGCATAACGAACGCCAACACGTAGATATAGTCAAGGAACTTGCGTTCAAAGGTTTACAGTTTTTGGAGGGAGACTACCTTCTTCTATGTATTCTATGAAGTATGATATGGCACCATCGTTTGTGACTATGAAGTTGTCAAAGATGGCCAATTTGACTTCGTTTCGATGAGGGATTCCACGCTACATTTTTTGATTTTTCTAAAGTTGTTGGAATGCAGCCAGCATCCGTATTCAACGATCCCTGTTATAGCTCATGATCTTCTATAGTTGGATTTTATTTGCGTACGTAAATAGAAAGGCTATTTGTTAAGCAAATTAGTGAAAAAAAAGAGTAAGATAAAGATCCGAATAGCGGAGTAAGAGCCTCGACGTTTTTGTCGTATCATGCACGTTTTAGAATAATTGTTTTTCTAGTTCTCTAAGTGATCTTTTTGATAGTCGCAAGGGAACGTGATTTTACAAGTTAAGCTTTATTCGTTGTGAATATTTCCAAGGCCTAGGGAGTTAAAAGATTTCAATAGTAAATATTTTTTTTCAGCCAATCAGCATGAGTCCGTTACAAAATAACGAATAAAATTGTGTTTACGCTGCTGGAAAACGAAATTAATTCTGTGGATCAATAACTACATGTAAAAGTTCAAATTAATCTAAATTAAAATGATGCCCTTGTACATCTTCGAAATTCGTTTCGTGTGGGTGGTAACCGATAGTTTGATTATTGATAGTTTAGATTGTAAGCTGCAATAGTTTGGTGTTTTGGTGCTGAATCTTCAAATGGTTAATTTAAAGAAGAAAAATTGGGAAAGCAAGGTATATGGTTCATTTAATGTAATACATTGTTCAGGAGTTATAGTCTTGGATATTATAGTTTGTTCTTTTATTGGTAATATAATTCTTAATTGAATAATGGTCGCTGTAAGTGCGTAATTTGATAGCTATTGAAATAAACAGTTATATTATCAGAATTTGTATGTATCTTCGGTTCTAAGGTTATAAAGTGGGAGCTAACTTGGTGCATGTTTACTAACGAAAATTTTTATTTTCACAATGTAGAGTGGAGCTTATTTTTATCAGGGCCGGAATCAACCATTGTGTTGTTTTGAATGTTTCCTTTCGGACAGATCAATTTGATTGGTTGTGAAACACGCGATAGTGGCCGTTTAAAATTAAAAGCTTGTGTCACGGGATGAATTCCCGCGGAAAAAGAAATGATTTGTTGTCGTTCGACGGCATCCCGTATATGGCCATGTGACATCTGCCGTATTAATGGAATTTACTAGCTGTGTTCCTATCAACGAAATGATGTTTTTGTAACATTTTTATTGAGTTTTTTTGCTAAGTTTCCCAAATAAGGGGATTGCTAAGGGGATTTTTAATTTTGGAAGATCACTTAATAGTAAAAATTTATATCTAATTATAAACTACGTTAGATGGGGTTGGGATTACTAGAGCGCGGTAACTGGTATCAAAAGTGAGATTTTTGAAACAAAGTTACTAAATAGGTGATTCCTGAGAACTGGACCATAGGACAAAGAAATTCAAGATTGTTTATTGTTCATTGGCGCTGCGAAACTAATTTTCACTTCGGTTGCATATACAGTGACGAAATAGACAAATGCATTCGAGTTGTGATTACTTACTGCTCTACTGTTACAACTTGATATTTCTACTTTATCTTTGTTGGAGTGGAATGCAAATGATACAAACCAAACGAGAGACAGCGAAAATTTAATTTATTTCTACGATTTCGGGTTATTCCAAGCTGTCTTGTTGTTGGTGGTGAATGACATTCGCCAACACGTAGATATAGTCAAGGAACTCGCGTTCAAAAGTAACTGTTTTTTGGAGGAGACTACCTTCTATGTATTCTATGAATATTGATATGGCGCCAACGTGCGGGACTATCAAATCGTCAAAGACGGTCAATTTGACTCCGTTTCGATGAGGGCTTCCTCGGTACACATTTTGATTTGTCTAAAAATCTTGGAATGCAGCCAGCATCCGTATGCGGAAGTATCCTGTTATAGCTCATGATCTTCTATAGGTGGATTTTTTTGCTTAAGTAAATAGAAAGGCTAATTGTTAAGCAAATTAACGAAAAGGAAAGTGTAAGATTAGGATATTTATAGCGGAGTAAGAGCCTTGAATTTTTTTTGATGTATAAGGCACGGTTTAGTGTAATTGTTTTTCTGTTCTCTGAGTGATCTTTTTGATAGTCGCACAGGAACGTGATTTTAAAATTAAGTTTTCGCTGTGAATTTTTCCAAGGCCTAGGGAGTTAAATGACTTCAATGGTAAATTTTTTTTCTGCCAATCAGCGTGAGGCTCTTATAAAAGAACGAATAAATTTAGGTTGACGCTGCTGGAAACTGAAATTAATTCTGTGGAGCAACAATTCTATGCAAAATTTCAAATTGATGTTATTTAAAATGATGACCCTGTACATTTTCGAAATTCGTTTCGTGTGGGGTGGTAATCGATAGTTGAAACTATAATCTAAACTAGTTTGGTGGTTTGGTAGCAGTGCTAAATTTATAAGTGGTTAATTTAAAATTGGTTGTAGCTGATATGAGACATGATAGGCAGCAATAGTTTACCATTTATGGTTTGCTAGTGTACTTGGAAGTTTAATAAATTTAGATTGGATGCCTAGCTAACAGAAATTTTTATGCTCTGGTTTACAGAATTCAAGGTATTTTGTTTTAAGTAATGTCCCTTGTTGAAAATGGTATCTGTGTGGCGTAAATTTTTCAAAAGCACTAGCAGGTATATGGTTAATTTGATGTAATACATTGTTAGGGAGTTTTAGTCTTGGATTGTATAGTTTGTTCTATTTTTGCTAGAATAATTTTTACTTGAATAATGGTCCTTGTAAATGCGTAATTTGATAGCTGTTGAAATAAACGGTTATATTATCAGAATTTGTATGTACCTTCGGTTCTAAGTTTATAAAGTGGGAGCTAACTTGGTGCATGTTTACTAACGAAAATTTTTATTTTCACAATGTAGAGTGGAGCTGATTTTTATCAGGGCCGAAATCAACCATTATGTTGTTTTGAATGTTTCCTTTTCGGACAGATCAATTTGATTGGTTGTGAAACACGTGATAGTGGTCGTTTAAAATTAATAGCTTGTGTCACGGGATAAATTCCCGCGGAAAAAGAAACGAGTGTTTGTCGTTTTAGTTCGACGGCATCCCATCTATGGCCATGTGACATCTGCCGTATTAAGGGAATTTACGAGCGGTGTTCCTATCAACAAATTGATATTTTTTAAACGTTTTTATTCAGTTTTTTGCTAAGATTCCCAAGTGCGGGTGCAAAGGAAATATGTTCTGCTTTCTGTTAAATTAAGTTCTATGTTAACAGGTAAGCTATATATCAGCAACTGAATGATAATGCTTTAGAGGTAGTAACTGAAATTATGCAATTTTACAGCATGTAATTTTTTTTTCCATTTTCTATTTTTATCAAGCAATCAATGGCTAAAGCGTGATAGTAGCACTTGCTGAGAAATATTCAATGTGGTTAGTAGTCTTTTCGTTGCTGTGCTCAATTTTTTGTAGTTCAGTCACGAACGTTAGGTATAAATTCAAACGTTGAGCATTCACACTGAGAGACCTCTGTTTGTTGATTAATTGGTCTCTATTATGTGCGGAGTAGTTGTTTGCATCTCCTTGGTTTGCTGTGATTTTTCGTTTTAACGTTTTTTATCCATCTGACTCATTTGAGTTTTGGTCCACAAAAACGGGTTAAACTTTTAAAAAGGAAATAAACCAAGGTGTAGTTCTCTTTTTTGTTATATTTTTTTATAACTTTACGGTTCGCTGAAATTGTTGATTAGAGATGAATTCATGCCGTTGAAGGCAGTTTCGGTAGTTTGGGTACCCACACCTACTCTACTCGGCTAGCTGGTGAGTTGTGATTACCTTGATTGATTGCTATGTGATTTTAAAGTTAGATCAAGTTAAATAGTAGCATAACTTTTCACTGTTTCAAACGTTTTAAGAGTAAAATGTTTTTTCTTTCAATATAGTCTCAGTCGTTAAAAATATCCCCCAATAAATTTGAATTGCAGCCTTTCGTACATTTTGGTTGGGAAAAGATCAATAAAATAAATTTTATAAACAATTCCTCGACCATAAGCATCATTTTGCTCGAAATGATCGTGTGAACAATGTACAAGAATTCTATCTTGTAATAGTTTATAAGATTGAAATATTTTATTAGGTTCAAGATCACTCTTAGGACGTCTCTTCAGTTGTATGAACTATAAGAGATCAATGCTCGGAGATCATTATCGACGTAGTCAGAGTTCAACTAACCAGGCATCTTTTATTTGGCAAACTGTTGTTGCGGTAGTTCGCTTTCTCACAAGGTTTTTGGAAACATAGAAGTCAACAGAATACAAGTGTGGTTGACCAAAACTAAAGGAAAGCAACAGTGCAAGCATATATAAATAATATGTTTTAAACATTGATTAACGTATTAAATGATTTTACTCTTATGATGTTGCAACACAAAATTGTTACGGAAGAACATTGGCTCGAAATTCGGAAATGATGCTGCCATTTACTACTGTATCATCCCGGGAGTTACAGAAATTACACGGAATTAGTGATGAAGGTCACGCGTTGCTGACAGTCCTGATGCGACAGGAAATAAGCTCGGAATGATTGTGTTTAAGCTATCCAACAGGTGGCTAAAGTTAAGAAATCTTGCTCCATTGGGGGAAAAGTGGATTTTGCTATTTGATCTCTACATTTCAAATAAAAATTAAACAATTCAATTTTTGCAAAGAACTGTATGAGGCAATGTAATGAACTAATCAGTGCAAAAAAATGATATTTGACGGAAAATGAAAAGGAAGGCTTGGGAGCGCCTCTCCTTTCAATTGTTCTCAAACAAAGTTTTTTCGCAATCATTTTTGTCCTGGTCTTTTTAATGCGATTCTTTTTAATACCGACTTTTCGTCTCATCGTTTTTTCGTCTGACGATTTGACTTTTTGTCCTCAAAAACGGTAAACAGGTTGCGCCTTGAGGGCATTAAGTTCTCATAGAGGCTTACGGCTCACTTGTCGCTTAGAATGCGATTCAACGAAACTGTTTAAGAGACTGTTTTACCGAAACCTCTTAAACCGAAACTGTTTAAATTCATGAGTGAAGAGCATAAGTGTCAAGTTCTGAGAGTTTGATCCCCCTCCCACTTAGACGACCCCACCACTGAAACCCCACTCTACCTCACTCCACCCGTAACCCAGCACTCGCCTCTACCCGCGCTCCAAAACGCAATTGGGTATATAGTTCCTCTCCCCCTCCCCTCAAGTAAGCAATGAGCTGAAAGCATCGGTGAAAGTTCAGTTCGATGACTTGTTGGAAAGTTTCAGATAATTTTGATACTGCTAAGATGGTGTTCCGCAGAGACGAAGACGTGGCAGTTGCCTTGGACTCGCCAACTGGAGGGTGTGAAGATGAGATCGATCACGAACAGTTCACTCTTCTGCTCGAGTGGATTGACGAGATGCCTCTCACTCGTGTAAAAAGAAACTTAAACAGGGACTTCTCAGATGCTGGTTAGGAGACGTATTTTTAAGGCTTGAATTAGTTTTTAAGGCTTAAAACAATTGTTTAAGGCTGCAACTAAATTTGGATTAAATTTTTGCCCAGGTTCAGGTTTTTATTCAAAATCACTGTTTTAGCCGTCTGTGTGATAAGAACCGCAAGGAGCTATAATAGTGTTTTATAGTTTAATAAAACTAATCGTTTTCAAGATTTGTGACGTTTTCTCATCTTAGCAGTGTACTCTTAGCAGGATACTGGAAACTTAATGAATAACTTGTGACGAAAACTCTCCAGTCCGGGGGGGGGGGATTTAAAGTAAACTAATGGGATTTAAAGTAAAAAAAAATTAAACCTATTTTGGTGCATCTTTTCATTTAAGTTCAGTCGTAAGCTGCAACCAATTGAGCACAGCTGCGTCAAATTGTGGATAAGAGGTCTATTTAGATCACGCAATACTCAAGGTCGCCAAAGTCAATCAAGAATTCAAACACAGTCAAGCAAAAATTATTAAGCAAAGCAGTAAAAAAAACTCGCACGACTACAATAATTGCTGCAAAATTTGTAATTAGTCGCGATATTTAGCGGTTGTTTTGAAGAAATGGTTTATTCCAGTGTTGGTGGCTGAAGTGATCCACCATCAGCTGTGCGACAGCAAAGTTTTCCAGTTGGTTGAAAAACACAACTACCAGAGCGCCAACTCTTCCGAGAACAAAAAAGCCAACTGGGAACTACTGCGACAGTAAGTTATCTACAGAAAAACATGTCATTATACTACACTACACGAATCATACCTACATTGAAGATTATCTTTGACGTTTGCGATTTTGATCCATGGCTTTTTTAGTAGCCGCGAAGCGATAGCTGAGGCTATTATTGGCCTTCTCTTGGTTTTTACAATTCAAAGAAATGCAATTGTGTTGGGGCAGTGTCTTTTTTAAGATCTGTTCACGCACTTTCATTTTTTTTTTGAGGTCGAATTGGAGCAATGATTTTGGTCACGCCGAAACAAGAAGTGGAGCGAAAAAGCGAGTGGTTTTGCGACGTGAAATTTTTCACTCTAATTTTGAAGTAGAGTGAGAAAACAGTGTTTGAGCAAAAATTCGCTTTGTCACTAGTGATTTGTTGTTCACATGCGGCAATTTCATTTTGGTTTTTGCCGTTTTTTAAAATTTTTTGGTTCGGATTTTTATATTAATGGTTTTCCACAATCCATTCATAGTTCATTATCGGCCTAGTTTTTTGTTTGAATCAAATTTCTCTTTCTCGCTAGTGATTTTTGTTCACATGCGTCATTTTAACTTTGATTTTCTGTTTTCTTTTTTTTTGATCTGATTTGTTTTCGAAATGGTTTTTCCTATTCATTCATAGTCCGTTCTAGGTTTAGTCTTTTGTTTAGTCAATGAAAATTCTTTGACTTGTAAGTCAGGACTTGTCCTGCTATGTTTTTTTTATTTCGTCGTCAAGATTTTTGTTACGACCATATGACGTCACAGTCACTTCAAATCTGCTTTTTGTTCATTCGTTTTTGTTCGTTCATGCAATTTCAACTGAATTGCGTGTGTGACGTCATTTTCACTCTTAGTGGAGCGAGGTTTTTGTTCGTTCGCGTGAACAATTTTTGGTCACACGTGACTTACCTCACTGTCAAAAATGACTTCCTCACTCTGAAATTGACTTTTCTTTACTATCATTCAAAGAGATAAGGTCAAATGACTGCGTGTCATTCTAAATGAAGGGTACCTGAGGGCATCTATTAGAAGTTGCAATAATTTAAACAGATTTTTATTCAAAATATAACATAAAAATGGTGTAAAAAAGATTTTTTTGGGTCTGTTTCTTTTATTATCTTTTTAGACAGCAGGTCTACGAAGCCATTGCGACTATTTTTTGGCAATCTATCAGCTATGTTTTTGAAGTTGCAGATTGTATGTATTTAGTTTGCATTTTGGGACGTTTTAATTTTCTCTTTTAAAGTTTCAATCACCTTTTCCGGGGTCTTTGGGGAGACATGTAAAAAATCTATCGCCGCCCACAAGCTCAACTCTCCCAACCTGCAGAGCAATTCCTACATTACGAGCTTCAATTGTCAATTAAGCATGTTTGAGTGGCTGTGTTTAGCAAAGTGCTGCGCAAGTTGTGTCTATCAGTGACTGACAGAGACATTCAGGACTTTATCAGTGCAAAGGACATGGCAATGGAGAGGTTCCTGCTCAAACTGCGTCCATGTCTTGACGACTATATCAAGAAGAGACGCATGCAACAGGTAGCCCCAACACACATATAGCATATTTATTTTGACAGGTCAAAACAGGGCATTCAATACTGAATATTTATCATTTAGTTTATGAACAGGTTCTGAAACATTTTCAATTTATTTATATGCGAATACAAAGCTGTTTCTTTGTTCCGTGTACATTAATCTTCTTCTTCGTCTTGATTTTTTGTTAAGCCTTGAAACTGAAGGAATGAAAATAAGGAGCAACAAAGCTTGGGTTTTAAAAAAAGCTCTTCAATTATAACCCAAAAAACAACCCCTCAAGCTTTAATGGATAGCGTGTAGGGGTAAATATATTATGGGGTAAATCTGTAAATATATTGTAAATTACTGTAAATATATTATGAGGCTTTTATGGGAAAGACCCTAGGTTGACTATTTTTAATATGCGCTTCAACTG
This sequence comes from Convolutriloba macropyga, assembly GCF_964194025.1. Classification (NCBI taxonomy): domain Eukaryota; kingdom Metazoa; phylum Xenacoelomorpha; order Acoela; family Convolutidae; genus Convolutriloba; species Convolutriloba macropyga. The sequence goes on along the minus strand of NC_134473.1, from coordinate 38,803,190 downwards.
CCTCGACACAGCAACGAATTAGAAATTTGAAATTTTGTTGGCATTTTCTCGGTTTTTATCATTCAAATTTATCATTTTCGGTTTCTATCATTCAAAACGATTCAAAGCGTTTTATCATGCTGTTTTGAATCGCGGCATTTATCTGTGCTCTCAAATTAAGTGTGTGCCTTTTTGTTGCAGGGAAGCAGCTCGAAAGACCAATCACGTAAGTAAAAAAATACTAACTTATTAGACTGATAAAAATAGTACATTGTTGTCATTTGTTATCCGTCAATGTGGGACTACAAGCAGACCTGCCCCTTACTGTAACGACATCACTATTATTCACTCAGGAATTTTCAGCAAATAACGCACGGCTCATCATGCTCTTTATTAAGCAAGCTATTGCTTTTCGACAAGTAGTTCATCTTTGTTCTAGTACAATTTCTGCTTTTTAATTGCTCTCGAACGAAGTTCATAGCAATTATTGTAAACATGTTGATCTTTTTAATAGCCACACAGCGATAGCTGGGGCTATTATTGGCCTTCTCTTGGTTTTTTACAATTCATAGAATTTGAATTGTATTGGAGCGCTGTCTTTTTTTAAGATCTGTTCACACATTTTCATGATTTTTGAAGTCAAATTGGAGTAGTGATTTTGGTCACGCCAAAACAGAAAGTTGAAAGAAAAAGCGAGTGGTTTTGCGGCGTGAAATTTTTCGCTCTAAATTTAAAGTAGTGAGAAAACGGTATTTGAACAAAAATTCGCTTCCTAGCTATTGGTTTTTTTGTTCACATGCGGCAATTTCATTTTGATGTTTACTGTTTTTTCGATTTTTTTGGATCGGATTTTTTTCTAAATGGTTTTCCCAATCCATTCATAGTCCATTCTTGGTCTAGTTTTCTGTTTTTCTGTTTAGTCAATGAAAATTTGGTCACGCCGAAACAGGAAATGAAGCGAAAAAGCGAATGGTTTTGCGGCATGAAATTTTTTCGCTCTAATTTTAAAGTAGAGTGAGAAAACTGTTTGAACAAAAATTCGCTTTCTCGCTAGTGATTTTTTGTTCACATGCGACAATTTCACTTTGATTTTCTGTTTTTCGATTTTTTGGATTCGATTTTTTTCTAAATGGTTTTTGCAATTCATTCATAGTTCCTTTTGGGCCTATTTTTTGTTTGAACAAATTGCTCTTTCTCGCTAGTGGGTTTTTGTTCGTACGCGGCATTTCGACATTGATTTTCAGTTTTTTTAGAAGTTTTTTTGATCTGATTTTTTGGGATTGGTTTTCTCAATTCACTCATAGTCCATTCTAGTTCTGGTTTTTGCTTAGTCAATGAAAATTCTTTGAATTGTACGTCAGGACTTGTGCTGCTATGTTTTTTATAACGCATCTTATAGCTGACTTGATCAGATCAGGCAAAGTAGTTTAAGATATATATGCGTTGTATATATGCATTAGACCACAGTCCAAATGTGTGATCAGAAGTTAATTGTTAATTTTAGACATCCTCTAGAGAACAAAAAAACTTGAAAGTGAACTTGGTAGTTTGAAGAGAAAACGAAACCTGTCCTTCCGCAACTGTTCAAGCTATTTTCACTAGGGATTTCTAAAATTTTTCGGGGTCGTTCCCCTAATGGGCATTTTGATATGGATTTTCTGTTTTTTTTATATTTTTGATCTGATTTTTCTGGAAATTGTTTTTCCAATTCACTCATAGTCCGTTTTAGGTCTAGTTTTTGTTTCGTCAGTGGAATTTCTTTGAATTGTACGTCAGGACTTGTCCTGCTGTTTTTTTATTTCGTCGAACAAAAAAATGTTTCGCTTTGCCTCATTTTGCCGCTTTTTCAACATTTTGCGTGAAATCTTTTTGACTTCTCTAGGCTAGTTTCTCTCTTCTCTCATTCTGCTAAAAGTTATTTTGAACATCAGTTGCTCAGCAAAGCAATTCAAAATGAACAGAGTCAGTATAAAAAATTGAAGTCAGAAATAGAAACGGGATAAACCCATAAAGCCCAATTTTAGATGCCCGCTATTTGAACGTCGTTGCTGTAAGTTTTATTTACCATCTCTAATGCTTATTGTTATTGATGGTAGCCCCTGTAGCCTCTCTCTAAAACAGAAGTATGTTCAACCACGAAATGCCATCAGAATAAATCGGACTTAAAAAAATGTTTTTGTACAAAAATCTTTTTTTCAATATCTTCTGTTGTTTCAGAACAGATTTGATGGTCCTGTTATTACTTTTTTGTTTTATGGTTCTATTTTAAGATAGTCATTTTAAGATAGTCATAAGTAAGTTTAGGCGCGTTTAGTCGGATAAGTAGTTGGATGGCATTTAATTCGATTTTCACTTCGAGTCGGTTCCGGAATTATTCCGGCTATGTTTTTTTAAGATCTGTTCACACTTTTTCATGATTTTTGAAGTCAATTTGGAGTAGTGATTTTGGTCAAGCCAAAACAAGAAGTGGAGCGAAAAAGCGAGTTGTTTTTTCGGCGTAAAATTTTTTTGCTCCAAATTTAAAGTGGGGTGAGAAAAACGGTGTTTGAACAAAAATTCGCTTTCTCGCTAATGGTTCACATGCGGCAATTTCACTTTGATCTTTACTGTTTTTTTTTCGATTTTTTGGATCGGATTTTCTTTCTAAATGGTTTTTCCAATCCATTCATAGTCCTCCGTTCTGGGTCTAGTTTTCTGTTTAGTCTGTGAAAATTCTTTGAATTGTACGTCAGGACGTGTCCTATGTTTTTTTTATTTCGTCGCGATTTTTGTTACGACAATTTGACGTCACAACCACTTCAAATCTCCTTTTTGTTCATTCGTTCATGCAATTTCAATTGAAGTGCATGTGTTACGTCGTTTTTCACTCTTAGTGGAGCGAGGTTTTTGTTCATTCGCGTGAACAAGTTTTTGGTCACACGTGAATAACCTCACTATCAAAAATGACTTCCTTAATTTGAAATTGACTTTTATTTACTTTAATTCAAAGAGATAAGGTCAAATGGGTGTATGTCACTGAAAGGAAGGTTATTTGTGAGCAGCTAATAGAGTCAGCAAAAAATTATACAGATTTTTATTCGAAATTTAACATATCAGCCTTCAATGAAAAGACGATTTTTTTGGTCTGTCTTTTTTACTGTTTTTTTTAGACGGCAGATCTACAATGATATTGGGGCTATTTCTGGCAATCCGCCAGCTATGTTTATGCAAGTTTTTCGCTTGACAATTTTCCGCTTTTCTTTCAGAGCATTCTTTGACCTAGTGACTTTTTCACGCTTTCGTTCGTCATTTTTAAGTGATGTCTATTGCTCTCACTCCGAAGTAAAGCTTGTTGTTAATATAAAGTCGGTTGCAGCATAGCAAAAACAAGGACCTGATATTCGAGTGGTCAATGCATCTGGTTATGGACTGGGAGCTCAGTTGTTCGAATCCCGGCGGGGGCAAATGCTTTCCCACCCGCCTGTCGTTCGAGAGCAATTCCTCTGACATTAGTCGGTTTATATTTTTGTCAGGTAGAACGGATCCTGATAGCAATGTCGCTTTCTTTGGATGAATATGGGACTCTATCAGTGCAGATAGTTGTGTGTTTTCTTTAGTAAATCCGCCATTTTTTTTTCAATTGCTCTCGAAGTTGTGTCTTTTTACGAACCGAATGTGAGTATTGGTTTTCTGTGAATCATTTGTTTTTTTTGCCAGGTTGAATTTGATCAGGCCTTTGACCTAAAAGCGAAAGAAGTCACTTTGAATTACCTTACTTACGCAGAAAAAATGACTTTTGCACCCACTATCTTGGGCTCTTTTGAGGGCACAAGGTCACTAATTTTCTATGCGAAACGGTCAGGTTGAGAATGAGAATACTTGTCAGTCGCTTCTATATACTCCCCTTAAATATATGCCGCATTCGAAGATCTCTGGTGCATTCCTGGGTGGTTTTCCTAAGTGACTGTCTTCTACTCAAAACGGCTAGTTTGTCGGCGCTCCCTTTTTTTAACTTTAAAAAATCATTTTATTAATAGCCGCCCTCATCTCAGCCGGCTATTATAATAGCGCTCCTATTTTTTTTACGTCGTCGAACTTTTTTTTCGCTTTACCATTTTGCCGCTTTTTCGACATTTTGCGTAAAATCTTTTTGACTTCTCTAGGCTAGTTTCTCTCTTCTCTCATTCTGCTAAAAGTGATTTTGAACATCAGTTGCTCAGCAAAGCAATTCAAAATGAACAGAGTCAGTATAAAAATTGAAGTCAGAAATAGAAACGGGATAAACCCATAAAGCCCAATTTTAGATGCCCGCTATTTGAACGTCGTTGCTATAAGTCTTAGTTACCATCTCCTATGCTTATTGGTATTGATAGTGGTCCCTGTAGCCTCTCTCTAAGAAACAGAAGTATGTTCAATTACGAAATGCCATCAAAATAAATCGGACTTAAAAAATGTTTTTGTACAAAAATGTTTTTTTTTTCAATACCCTCTATTCTGTCAATCCCAACCATGCTTATTGGAATCAACGGCGGCTATTTTCCGGCAATCTGCCGGGTATGTTTTCTTCTTGCACCATTTTTTGTTTAACGCAAGTCACGATCTTTCTTTGACTTTTGACTTTCAACCCACTCACTGTTTCAGCTGAATGGAATTTACAATTTTACTCAATATAGTGAATCCGGTGAAGGGCGAAATGGCAAAATCAAAAGAAACAGGAAAACCGATTAGACCCGGTCACACTTTATCTGGCTATCAAACTTTATCAGAGCAACTCAGTAGTCTTTATTTTAAGCCGAATAGCCTTATTTTTAGAAGCTGAGTTCTATTGTGTAAAGTAACTATAAAAATTCACACAGAACTATTGCATTTTTGAATTCTGGAAGAATTTTTATTTTCTATTTCAATCGCAATGGATTTTAAGGGAGTCAATGATGGTTATTTCGTGGTTTATAGTGTTCTTCAATAAAAGTTCTGTTCCAATTATTTGGTAAGAGATAAACGTTAGTCGATTTTTAAGCCTTTTCGTACTTTTCGTTTCAGATTTGAGTTACTTACAGAGCTTCATTCCGTTTCCGAAGTCTACTGTGATTGCCCGTTTTCGCTCTACAATGTTTTTTTTCAGTGATTTGACTTGCTGTCCAAAGAACCAAGATAAACTGCTAAAACCTGAGGGCATTACGTTGCTGAGAACCTCTTTCTCTTAGATTTTTACAAAGCTCCAAGTATAGAGCTCAGCAAAGCTACTGAGGTACGCTTGGAGAGACACAATTTATGGTTTGGAGAGCAATTTTGGTTTTTTTTACAACCCGCTTTCCCGTTTTAATCGTCGCCCAGAGAAGCTAGCCTCCCTGAGCTTAAGCTAGTTACAACCAAAGCCAACCCTCGCCTGTGCGTTCGAGAGCAGTTAGTCAGACTGTAGTCGGTAATAAAATGTACACTTGCTGGTTCCACTTTATTAATAATGCAATGCGACGAAAAGGAGTAGTCTGATGAATACTTGAAGTGTAGTCGCAAAATTTGATCATTTGCTTTAGATTACCCCACACCGGGCTATCCAAGGGCATACACTAAGAGGGAAACACACGTGATAGCACACGGTAGTAATACATGTGTGACAGCCCTCTAACTTGTGTCAAAGTTCGGATCTATTCTCTTCTCCCAGTGTCGTTTATAACAAGATGTTGCATGATATATGTAAAAGCACGCAAGTGCTCCTAAAAGAGTGCGCAAAAATGTTATGATCACTACGCTTGGGGAATTGAATAGATCTTGAAATCATCTGTTCATACTAATTAGGTTGAAGGTCACGTCACAGAATTACTTGTGCACATCTAACCTCAATTTTTTGCCCTATTGGTTGCTTTAATAGTTGACATTCAGCTTCAATTTTGGCATCGGTTGTTCCTGTCTTCTTTTCTCCTATCTATTTCGCTTGTCCAACTCCTATATTAGGATGCGTATTAATTTGAATTGTAAATTGTTCACAAGTGGAGTTTCAACCATTTATTTAATTCCCGTCGGTCTGTTCATTTTAAGCGATTTTTCTTCTGAACGTTTTGATATTCTATGGATTGCTATGGTTTTTCAGGTGGAGGAAGCAATTCGCTCAACTCCAAGTCTAATCCTGCTCCAGGGTGAGTACAATAAAGCTTTTGTCCATTTTTGTGAGAGCTGCGGCTTTTAAATGCACGTTCGCCATTGAAGATATGTTACTTTCTTCCCATCAGTAATCTAACATTGGTAATAAACAGACTATTTATCCACACACTAAACATCGCAAAAACATAAAAACCAGAAGCAAGCCCAATATTTTTTGAAGTAAACATGTAAATTATTCTGGCTATAACCCTCGGTTTAATTACCCACATGCCTTCAAATATTAAATAAATTAATCACAGCATCAGTGTTGTTATTAATATTAAAATTTTGAAATTGTGATAGTTGTTTCTGGGCGAACAGAAACAATTTGTCTGTTAACTGGTATCTTATTGTGCTGATTGAGCAAAAACTCGGTTAAAACATTTCTAAAACATGTTTTACTGTTTAAAGCTCTCACTGAAGAGTGCAATTTATTCCATTTTTGAACGCTTTTCAGGATCAAAATTTGTGACTTCACTTTGTTTTTGTTCTTTTTATTCTAATTTGATTTGTTCTCTTGTTTTATCCAGCTTTTAGGCGATTAGTAAACATTTTGAAATTTTTGGATGTTCCGCGGTGTCTGATAATCTAATTTTCGAGGTAACTTTCGAGTTTCGTAATTTGGAGTAACTATAAAGTTCGCTCAGCTTCTGGTCTATTCCACCAAAGACAGGCAAAGTTTTTTATCTAAACTTGAGAATCCGTGATGAACTGTTTATAATATGCTTGCTTGATATCGCTCAAATTGTTTTTGTACAAAATTTTTGCTCTTACCAGGAAACAATTATTTGAAGTTCCGAAAAAAATTTTTACTCCAATATTCCAATGAACTATATATGCTGAGAAGGCACAAGGACCTGGTGAAACCTGATTCCGAAATCAATTGCAACAAAATGTAACGGCAAACATGATCTTTTGATTACAATTTTTCTTTGCTTCTAACAAAAATACATGCTATGAGTACAACTGTGAAGCAGAAACAAGAACGAAAATTCCCGGGAATCATTTGATTCTCTTCACTTTATTCAGTTTAACTGAGTATACGATTTCTGCACAATCCTGCTTGTTAAATGTAGAGTAGAGAAGAAGGGCAAATGACATCAACTGTTTAGCAATCATTGGATCAAAAGCAAGATCGGATTTTAATTGAATTCCTGAAAACCTAGATGAAATCAATTATAGCCTCCACTATTGCTTTGCTTTGCTTCTCTTTGACCAAAACAACGAATTTTATTGCCAATTGATAAAACTGCAAAATTGTGACGGAATTCTGACATGATTAGAAATCTGGGTTGACAGTAGTCATTTTATAATACTGCTGCGTGAATGAGAAATTGCGAGTGCCCTGATGAAATTTCAAATTTGAACATTGAACGAGACGCAGAATTAATATTCGGTCAAGAGAGTCAGTGTATTGAATGCAATTAGTTGGGAATTTGTTTTCATTTTTATTGGTTTTTTGAACAACGGGAGAGGGATGGAGCGGTATATAAGGAGAGAGAAAAGAATTTGTGATTTAATATATTTTTCAGCCGGTCAATCAGTTTTCTCCCATTTTTAACTGACTTGCTCTGATCGAAATCTCTTTTGTGGTTTCAGTTTTTGCAAATTTTTGTTGGTAATGCCATACTGTAGTGGACAAGAGGCAAAATAACAGTTGTTAGCCCCCCAATTCTTTTGCCTGATTACTATTTCTCACCGCATTCGTTACAACTTATTTCTGCAAGCTTATCGAAACACAATGGTAACAGTTTTAAGCAAAATATTTTTTCAAGGATATCACAGCCTGTACAACAGCTTCTTATTGCTGCTTTTATTTTGAAATTGATTGCATTTTCAAACTTTTGCTGAGAAACTCTGAAAAAAGAAATACATAAATATAAATCATAAAGCTTGGATAACCAAGTTTTTTTTGTCGAGCTAAAATCCAGGGGAATAATAACAAATTTATGGTATAAAAGTCTCATTTCAGTCATTTTGATCTCTGCTCACTAAATTGTTTACAGTTTATTTTTCTTAAAATACTTCAAACATAGGGTTGGGAATAATTTTCTCTTTAAATTTTTTTCAAGCGAAGACGCTCGTATCTTTTTGGCATATGGGTTATAATCAGAAACTCAAAATACGAACGTTAATCAGACTAATTTCTTCTAGAATTTTTTTTTAAGACTTTGGTCAAGGATATAAGAGTTCAAAGTATTTATGAGTGAAAAATTTGTCAAAATATTTAAAATATTTAAAAATATTAAAAATTGTTTTTTGAATTTTTTTTAAAAAGTGAACGTTTCCATTTTCCTCATTGTTCCGACCCCTCTTGAGGGGGGGGGGGACTATTTACTCAAATGGGTTTTTTGTTCAGACAATTTTGGCCGATGGATATATTCATCGTAGAGAGTTGAGACTGGTATCATTAGAAAGCTTGTCCAGCGTAAAATATGGAATTAAAAAGATTTTTTTTTGATTTTCGTTTTTTACAGGGAGTTATCGACGTTTAAACATTTGAGAAAATAGAGTAAATTCCGTTGATTTTATTAATGGCCGCCCTCATCTTCTCAGCCGGCTATTATAGCGCTCCTAATTTTTTTTTACTTCGTCGAACAAAACAATGTTTTGCCGCTTTCTCAACATTTTGCGTGAAATCTTATTGACTTCTCTAGGCTAGTTTCTCTCTTCTCTCTTTCTGATAAAAGTGGTTTTGAACATCAATTGCTCGGCAAAGCAATTCAAAATGAACAGAGTCAGTATAAAAAATTGAAGTCAGAAATAGAAACGGGATAAACCCATGAAGTCAATTTTAGATGCCCGCTATTTGAACGTCGTTCCTATAAGTCGTAATTACCATCTCTAATGCTTATTGGTTTTGATAGTAGCCCCTGTTGCCTCTTTTTAAGAAACAGAAGTATTTTCAACTAAGAAATGCCATCAAAATAAATTGGACTTAAAAATTGTTTTTGTACAAAAATCTTTTTTTTTCAATATCTATTCTTTCAATCCCAACCATTCTTATTTGAATCAACGGCGGCTTTTTTCCGGCAATCTGCTGGGTATGATTCGCATTTTGCAATACTTCGGACTAAAATTTCGCTAATTTTGCTAAAATTTGTTAAATTTTTTACAGAATGTGTTGTTGATTTTATTGTTTGTCAAAAATTTTGGCTAGTTATTTCACAATTCAGACTTTTTCATCAAAAACAGCACGAAATGTTTTTTGGTTACTTTGATTAAATTTTCAGAAGGTACACACCCAAACACCGCTAACACAACTTTTGTAGACTCAGAAGGGTGCTCTTTCTACTTCAACTTCCGTTGCAATTGCTCCATAATTAAAACTTTTCCGTTTTTGCTAATTTGTTGATTATCAAAACGCAGCATTTATTTTTGATTACTCAACTAACAAAGTATCTATATCTATTACATTCGAAAAATTAAGTTTATTAATGGACAAACAGCATTAGCAGAGCTAGTTTTGGACCAATCTTGGGCTGTTACAATCCAAAAATAATTCGGATTTTAATCAGTCGGTGTTTTTAATTATAAAAATCTATCTTTTTTAATATATTGATTAAATTACTGGACGTTTCAAATCAAAGCTCACTAGTGATAAGTCCAATTCGCTTCCTAGTTAGCTCCATATTTTTGTATCTATTTTTTTTACTTGAAAGCTTATGGTCGTTTTGACTTATGGCTTATTGAACTTTGCCTCCATTTTTATCTTAATTTGGTCAACTTCAGCAATGAAAGGGTGCTTATTATCTATACTGAATTGAAATTCAATCTTTTTTGCGATTCTTCACCTTAAGTTATGGTTCTCTGGCTTTGATAATACTAGATTTAACATTTTTTCAGGTTTTTGCCCATTTTTCACGTTTTCTAGTTTGGTCACATTATCACGTTACTGACATTTCATATATTACATTTTGGCGTTCAACATAAGACACAGTCGATAATATTGAAATCTTTAAGGATATAGATTCTGGTTTTAACGGCTTCGATGATACTTTCTCGAAGAATTTAATTGAATTTTTTAATTTTGTCTTGAACTCGTTATTACTTTGTCTCTTAAGTCGTATGAAATTGCCTGTACAGTGAGTCGGTTTCATTGGCTCGTCATGGAAGAATACAAGATGTTCTGATATTAGTAGATAGCTGTTGGCTTTCATGACTTTTAAAACAATTGTTTTCCAAAATAAAAAAAAAACAATTTCTATCTAGTCAATTTTGTTCCTTTTAATGCCTGTTTGTTACCTATTTTCGTTAATTACAGGCCAAATATTACCATACTGTTGTCAAAGAAAGAAGTCAAATGGATTGTTGTCACAAAATCTAATGCGCTTTAAGAATTCGTTATGACCTTACTGGCTTCGACACGGGTTTTTCACAAAAAAAAATAAATTTTTGATTTTTGTCATATTTTACGTTCTTTTTGTAGACGTAAGATATATTCTGGATAACTGCAGGTCTAGGGGGCTAAGAATGAAAGAATAGGGTGCTAAGTAGGTCTAGGGGGCTAAGTATTTAATTCTTTTGTTTTGTAATCAATGCCTTTCATGTCTTACGAAATAATTTTTTTTCGGAAAAATTAAGTATTACTTAATTTTGTTTTTTTTTCTTTTTTCTCTACTTGTTACCTGGTTTCATTAATGAGCGTTTACATAATACATTATTGGTGTTCGATGAACGTGCAATCGAACATATGTTGAGGCCCAAAGTATCGCTTTACGGCTTCGAAATCGTTTTCTGGCAAAAATTAACTTATTTTTTGTTTGTTGTCTATTTGTTGTACTTTTTGTTGCCGCATAAAAATTGAATACCGACAGTTCTTAATTCCCATTTTAAGAAACGCTGGTAATCGTAATTCTATGGGATATTTTAGTTGTTTTCTAATGCTTTTCATTACTTTGAAATTAATTGTTTTTAAGAAACAAATAGCCGAATTTTTCAAATTTACTGTTTTTGTTCTTCGTTGTCTGATTGTTCCCAAGCCTTATTATGGACTGGTCCGATTTCTGGTGAATTAAAATTTTTTGTTTGTTTTCAGCTTTATCTGACGCTGTTTTGACTTTGTTGTTAAGTTTTGTTTTTTAAAACGGACATAAATTTTTGATGTAATTAATGTTTGTTGCTGTTGTTTGATTTTGCTGTTCCTCTTGATTCGCTTTCTTTATATTGGCATATCTCATCAATCTTATATATCATTTTTTACTTCACTGAGTTATTTGCTTTGGAGGCTATCTTTTCGTTCATACACAATTTTTTTTTTGAAAAATACTTGAATTTTTGGGGTTTTCTATCAGTTCCTCATTTGGTAGACAATTATGCCAAAACTGTGGATGAGCGGGGTCGGAACCTTATGTGCGATCGCACATTACAGAGCCTCCTTGTTAGCCTTCTCAAATCACATAACGTTTCCTCTTGTCTAGTCAAATGTGCTAACATTTTTGTCATGTGGGTATCACAGAGCCTCTAGTTGGCAATTATTGTTTTTTAGTTTAGCTCGTTTACCCGATTATGTCACTTGTCTGCGAATGGATTTCTATTAACAACGTGTCAATTGGGCATAAATCAATGAAAATCTAATGTGTAGACAATTGCATAAAAACCATCGCATGTCTGACTGCGAATTTTGCAAACATATTTCAAACTGTCTTTCGCCGAATACAAAAAAACTTCTGTTAAAATTTGATTTCTACGTAGTTTCCAATGTAATTGATTAAAAAATTGTGTGATAGAGTGTAGGCTAATTGTTGATTTTTTTCTCTTGCCCAAAACAGCCCTCAAAACTGTACGTTTTGTTTAAAATATACCTTTTGCAACGTAATGAGGCTTAAAACTTTTTACTCCTATCTTTAAAGGAGAATGAGAAAACGGTTTTATTTTCTCAATAGTGGTTTTTATGCACCTGTGGAAATTGGACTTTCGTGTGTTTTGATTGGATCGTTTCTAAATGGTTTTCAAATTCCATTCATAGTAATTTCTAGGTCTAGTTGATTAAAGTACTTTGAATTGTAATTCGGTATTAGCCTGCTATGTTTTTTCTTTCTTTGTCTGAAGCTGTGATTTTATTCCTAATCACGCCTCGTTCGTTTTTAACTGTTGACTGACCGGCGGTGTTTTCATAAATCACTTGCGCCACTATCTATATGAATTCTAACTCTAATTTTTGTAATTTTAGTCATTTTAGGGATTTTTTTTAATAATGATTGCAATGATTTAAGAAATATGAATTTTTTTCAAAAATTATATTTGAATGTGAATTTTTAGGTAGTTTGTTTTGAATTGAATGGGCGGCGCTATCAAAGAAGCCAGTCTTTTTACTTGTTTTTCTATGATACGCGGGTTTGCTGCACAGCTTTTTTGGCATTGCATGTTTTTCAAGTCCTAAGTGCAAATAGTTCACTGCATTTGAAAACAGTTTTTTGTATGAAATTTAAAAATAGTTTTTTGTTCTTTGTAAAACGATTTTGTTTTTGATTTAAAGTGTTCTAAATGTTGCTGCTGAATTGTCCTCATAGCAGCAACGAGTGCAAAATTTGTTTCAAAAGAAGCTGCGCATATTTATCAATGACAATTTTTTGTATTGAATTTTTTTCCTGGAAAAGCTTCAATTTTTGACAGGCTTTCGAAATTGTTGGAACATTCTGTATCTAAGACTGATGGAACGAGCTTGTTTACAAGTTTATCTAACTTCTAGAATTCGTTTGATGCTTTAGCATTTGATCGTTTAGGAAAATTTCTCCTAAAATCAAAAAGTCTGAAAACGATGAAAAGAGGTACTGGCTTCTTTCCTCTCTATCTTTAAATTACTCATAGTTAAAGCCTGCCCTTACGTTTTTTATCTGTGATATTTGTGTTGTCTCAAAAAATACACAATAGCGTTAGCCACTTTTTATGTTTGTTTACTGTGATTTGATTGATGGTATGCAAATTGTTTAGAAATTATGATGCACTACCTGCGTGGGTGAAGATGGATCTGTCTGAGAAAGAGCAGAAGCTGGCTGGAGCAGAAGAAACGATCCAGGTTATACGAAAATTTTATCTGGACAATTATGAAGTGTACAAGGGTTTCGTCTCCTATAATGATGCAACAATTGTCGAAAAAGCCCTTAATAGCTCTTATTCGACTGTTATTCGAAATGTAAAGAAACGGCATAGTCGTCTCGCAGGAGTATGATAGCCAGGTTTTGAATTACAATCTGAAACGAATAATTATGGGTCGACATCATAATCTGTATGCATCATAGTCAATTGAAGTATGTATCCAACTACATTGTTGTTTCGTGGTATATAAATTAATTAATGTCGGTTTTTTGTGACGTCCCTGCCTTTATTTATCACCTTGGCAGCTTGTAAGTCGACCATGTATCTGCTTTAGATTTTATCTACTAAAGTGAAGAAATTGGAGAGGCTGGTGTACCTGAAGGATCTGAGATTGAACCAGTTGGAGAAAGGAGAGGGCGCTGCAGCTCACATGCAGCAGCAATATCAGTAGAATCTTTTGCATTTCAATTGGACCATTGCCTGCTGATTTCAGTGTAGCACAAATATCGGGCTTCTTAAAAGCAAAATTGTAGTAGCTTTCTATTCTCGGAATTAGATCTTTTGAGCAATATTCTCTGAACGATCAATCAATTTTCATTTATTCAAATCTCACAGTTAATTAATCTTTCCATAGTGATTGAAAGGATGGGAATGGTTTTAATCAAGATATAGAAGTGAATATCGCTCCGAAGATGCACGTAGACCTAATTACGGTTTTCGCAGTTAAACGAATTCTGGAAGCCTTGATGTAAAAAGTAAATTACCCATTCTGGAAGCCTTTCCGAATGGGTAATTTACTTTTTCGGCAATTTACTTATACGATAATCAAATGTTTCTAGTTTCGTCTAGTGTGTCTTTTTGGAAAACGTGCATTGAGGTTCCTTTAACTGCGTTACCATGGAGACAGTTAAGCTCCAAGCTTGGGTTAAATTATAAACATCCTTAGGATTTCAATGTTGTCTAGTTTTTATTAGCTATATTGTAACTGGTATTTTTCAAAGACTTCATATTTTGAGATTCAACACGTAATCAAAGGTGATATTATCAGTTTAATTGAATTATACAGTATGCGTTTGAATTGTAAAAAAGATGCTTTAATTACAAGCAGCAAATTGGAAAAACTTTACGGTCTTTGAAATTAGCTACTTCATTGCACTACTTTCATTGTAAAGCTATTTAGTATTACAATGCTCTTTTGAATATCGATTGACATCTGTACATTATGTAAAATATGTTCAAAGGGTTTGGTCTCTATCAGACGTCGCAATTGTTTCATAACTGTTTATGTAAATATCTGAAAAGGTTATCTATTTTTTCGGTAGTGGATTTTTAATTAACATTTTATGCAACCTTTTTATTCAACCAAAATAACTCATGCACCATTTATTGAATCTTTGTAGACAGATTTTAATCTACGAAGTGCTGAACAGCAAAACCGGTCCAGATTAGCAGACATTTTTTGCCTTCGTGTAAGTTAATCTCTTGGAAAAAGCTTCCTAAAACTGTTAGTTTTTTGTTCACTTGTACGTCTCATGCTGTCAGGGGACATTGAATTGAACCCAGGGCCTCATCTGGAAAATTTGATTGAGTATTCAAGTTACTTAAAAAACAGAGGACAACTTGAGTTATCTGAACAAGACAGAAAAAAGTAAACGCGACATTTTTGCGTCAAATTCAGGATTAGAAATTGTTAACCTAAGCAATGCAACCAGAGGTACTGATAAAACATTTACACTTTTTGACCACTGTTTCGTTTCAAAAGATCAGATAATTGCCTACAATGTCACAACAACCCCTTTTAATTCCGACCATTTTCTTGTTATTTTCGAATCAAACCTCTCATTGAAATCTGAGAGTGACAACATAATAAAGATGAGAAATTTTCGACTTTTCTCACGCTCTAAATTTAACAGAGATCTTGCCCTCGCCGAATGGTGAAGAATGTACCAATGTGAGAATGGCAACGATATGTTTGATTCATTCCTCGATATTTTTGAGAAAATTGATGAAAAACACGCACCAATTCAGAGTGTTAAAAAGGGGAGAAACTTAGTTACCAGAATTCTAAGCCCTGGTTAACACAAGAATTGAAACATTTGATTGCACAAAACATTTTTTGTTCAATAAATGGAAAAAAAATTCCTGACAACGAGACGTACAAAGAATTTAAGCGCTTAAGAAACTTAGTTAATAGGAGACTAAGGGAGGCGCACAACAATTTTTCCATCAATTTCTTCCAAAAACTACCAACAAGTAAGGAACAATGGAAATTCATTAAACAAAAGACAAGGCCGAATGAAAGAATTGTCAAGGTTGATGAAATCAGATTAGACAAGGGTGAAATTTCAAGGGAACCAAAAAATATTGTCAATTGTCTGAATAGATCATTTGCTAATCTAGGTGGTTTCAAAGGTTTGGATATTGCTTGTAAATACCCTGATAAACATAATATACCTGAATTCACATTCAGAACTGTGACTAGAAAAGAACCTTATTCAGTCATTGACTCGCTGGACGATAACAAAGCAGCAGGACCTGGTGAAATTTGAATTCGACTCATAAAGTCTTGCAAATTAGCTATAGGCGTACATCTACAATTCGCCTTAAATGAGTGCATTAAGGAGAAAATGTTCCCAACTAAAATGAAAATAGCCTATGTAACACCAATTTTCATAAGAGGTGATAAATTAGATAGCACAAATTATCGACCAATTTCTGTAACTCCGAGTTGTGCAAAATTTTTTGAGGCCTCCTTCTGAATCAGATGATGGAGTTCATTGATAAGCATAAAATTATATAAAAAAAGAGCAATTCGGATTTCAGAAAAAAAGTGCAACCGATGCAGTTCTAGAACTGGTTGAAACAGTTTCGGCTAATTTAGATCAAAGCAAAGAAACTGTTGCTATTTTTCTAGACCTTGCAAAAGCGTTTAGTTCCATTTCGCATAACATTTTCCTTAAAAAATTGAAATGTATGGTTTTTCCAGGAAGCCAAAGAATTACTGTTTTCATTTCTTGCCAACCATAGACAAAAGGTAAAACTTAATGGCATATTCTCTGATTGTGAAATTTTGAATCACGGTGTGCCACAAGGAACTGTTTTAGGACCACTCATTTTTCTTTTTTATGTGAACGATTTCTCATCTAATATAAGCACAACGGAAAAGGTAATTCAATTCGCAGATGACACAAGTATTGTCTGTTGTGGACAGAAAGGTAGCTTACATGGAAAAGTCACGGAAATTTTACAAAAAAACAGAAGAATATGTAGAGATGAACAAACTAACTTTGAATACAAACAAAACCGAATTAATCTTTTTCTCGCGCGATAATTCAGATTTCGGATCTAGTTTTTACGAAAACGAAGTTCTCACAACACAAAAAAGTTGCAGATGGCTTGGTATTCAAATTGACAGGAATCTTAGTTTCGAAGAGCAGCTGAATAAAACCTTGAAAAAGATGGCTCATGCTATAAGATCAATTTACCTTATAAGACATCAAGTTCCCCTGAACGCGCGAATTCTTCTTCTAGAATCACTTGTGCTTTCACACTTATCATTTTCGGCAATCTTTTTTCAAAATTTATCTGCAAAAAACCTAAAACGCCTTAACCGACAGATTAACTGGGGTATAAAGGTGTGCTTTCTACGAAAAATTATGACAAAGCGAGAGATCTGCTAATCCAGACAAAGACCCTACCAGTTGAGCTAATAATAGCAAAAATGTCGCTAATCAAATTTCGTTATGATATCGCTAGGCCAGAAAATTCTGAAAACTTTCACGGGTATCTGAGTCTTCATCAAAATACTCGAACAAAACCATTCAAAATTAGACAAAATGCCAAAACCCGCTTTGGAATGAATTCGATTGATCGCCAATGCGTACAAAAACGGAATAAGTTACCACATTGGCTTCGGTTGGCAAAAAATGAAAACGTTTTTACGAAAACGTTGAATGATTTCATGATCTCACATGAAAAGATTCCTTTGAATAGTAACGTAGGAGCTTTTTAAAGTTAATTTTATTTTTAGGAAGAAAACAATCGAAAGAAAATTTTGTAATGTGATTCTTTAAGAAATTTGTTGATGTTTATTGTATTGATATTGTTTGAATGATTTGAAATATTCTTTGTTTCAGGTATATTTAACCGTATGGTTATAATTTTAATTTACTTGTTACAAAAAAAATTGAGGAATTAGCCTGCTGATAATAGCCGTTAAAAATTGAGTGCTTACGCGTAGTTTTGACGAAACTGAGGTAAATAATAATAAAGTGACTCAAGACCGAGGAAGATAGGTGGTTATCTTTGGGTTCTAAAACGTGATATTAAGTTGTCCCGGACAGAAAAGGGATTAATTTTCGTTCTTCTCCCGACGTGTTTGAATAATAATCTTGCTCTCGAAAGAAGTTTGAAGCAATTAATGTAAACGTGTTACTCTTTTTTATGTAAAATTTTTCCTTGGCCTTTTTGCCTTTTCGAGTGACTTTTCCGCCTTGAATTTTTTGTTTTGCGTGATTTAGATTTCTTGTCTCATTCACAACCGTCAACAGCTGATCTCAAATGGCGGCAGTTTACTACTAAAAGTCAAATTAAAATTGCGCCGAAATTAGTTTATTTGTCGTTTTAACTTTATTGGTGGTTATAGTGGTATATAATAACCTATAATGATGTCAATTGAGTTTTTGTCATAATTGACTTCCTTCCTTACTCTCGAAAATTATTAACTTTTCTTGCTTTCAAATTGATTTTTTGCTTAATCTATTCTTAAGATATGACGATCAAAAATAGTTTCTTCGTTTGTTTGTTCCGCGTCAAATTTTTTGGTATGATCATATGACGTCACGATCATTTCAAATCTTTTGTTCATTTGTTCATGCAACATTGCGTGCGTGGCATCATTTTTCGCCTGTAGTGGAGCTAGTTCGTTCGTTCATTTGCGTGATTAAGTTTGTGGTCAAAGGTGGTCACACGTGACTTTCCAATGGCTAATTTATCAAAATGACAACAAATGTCTTTTCAATAATTCATGGAGACATTGTCATTTGAGTGTTTGGCCCTCTAATTGAAGGTGCTTTGATAGCAGCTAATATAAGCATCAATAATTTATGCAGATTCTACATCAAAATCTAACATCTTAGCAGTTAGCAGTTGAAAAAAGAAGTGCAGATTTTATTTTTTTGCTTATGAGAATTATCACAGCAAATAAAAAAAATTCGACGTTCTCATTGGTGAGCTATTAGTTAAACTGAAGTAATTTTGTTGGTCAAAAGCTAAAATGGTGTGAGTTAAGCGTCTTAAAAATCGGTAAAAGCCAGTGTTCATAGTTAATTTACTTTTTTCAAACATGCAATCACTAATTTTAGTGGCAAGTTTCTAACGAAGTTAACATTTTTTTAAAACTGAATTCTTTATGGCCTCCCCATTCGTTTTTGTTCAAATATATTTGTGGTCTTCCTGAAGCCGGAACCCAGCGCTATCAGTGTTACCCTCTGTTTTTGACGGAAGACAATTGGGCTGCCTTGATTGAATTGACGAGATTGTAGTACTGAGGATCTATTGAGGTTCCATTTTTTGGAGGTATTGGGTTTTTGTTATTCAGTTAATTTTTGTTTTTAAAGAGCTTTAACAATGTTCGTTTGTTACGGGTTACGAGGGTTCTATTTTCAAAATTTTAATTGACTTTTCTCAATGACTTTGTTTCCTCAGCTGCTTTTTTGTTTATGTTTAATACCCGCGAAGCAATAGAGGCTATTTTTGGGAACGTCGTGGTTTTTTACAATTCAATGAATTTGAATTATTGGTGCGCTCTTTTTTTAAGATCTGTTCGTTTTTTCGGCTTTTTCACGTAAGTGAGAAGTCAAATTAGAGTGCTGAGTTTGGTAACACTGGAATAGTAAAGGGACTGAAAAATCGAGTAGGTTTGAGGCGTGACTTTCAAAATACATTTAAAGTGGAGTGAGAAATTGGTGTTTCAACAATTTGGCGGTTTTTAGATGATTTTTTTAGGTGCGTCAAGCTGACTTCTGTTTTGTAGAGTTTCCTCTCCTTCAGTGCTTTTAAGATGGCATATATGTGTTCTAATTTCGTCCATCTGCCTTAGCTTGAATTCATAAAGGGGGCAACAAAAACTTTTTATGACTTTGCCACTATTTGTTGTCATAAAGTTTTAGTGAATTTTAGATTTCGCCCCTTTTTTAAAATGATCTGCTGTCTTATCACCTAGTATCATCAATGACGGGTAGGATTGGTTGCTAATATGGCATAAAATGGCCTTATTGTTGGCTTGAGTTGATATCTACTGGTGTTAATGACTTTGACATTACTTCTCATAATTTTAGAGTGAATTTTTGAGTTCTGCAAGTATATACGGTGCTTTTTGATGTCTTATCATTTAATCTCATTGGGTACAGGTCTCTGATGCTCCTAATAGGGGGTTAGGTTCATCGAATTGATCGTTTTTGTTCAAAGGTAGTGCTTTTTATGACTTGAGCCTTTGAATTGTTTTCAATAATAACTATTGAATTTTTTTGACTTTTACGAGTTTTTTCAACTTTTTTGTCATAACTTAGTCTCATTATCGGCAGGTCTCATTGGTTGCAAAAGAGGACTCAATTAAAGCAAGGCATATCGGTTCACCTTTGTG
Source organism: Convolutriloba macropyga (assembly GCF_964194025.1). Taxonomy (NCBI): domain Eukaryota; kingdom Metazoa; phylum Xenacoelomorpha; order Acoela; family Convolutidae; genus Convolutriloba; species Convolutriloba macropyga. Next base: position 38,783,413 of record NC_134473.1, on the reverse strand, counting down.
ACTTATTCGCTTGTTCGTTTTTAGAAAAATCTTAGTGGTTTTTTTTGGTTTTGCTAGTATTTGTTGTACTTATTGATGTCTTATCACTTAATCTCACTGATGATAGATCTCTTCGGTGGTGATCGAGGACTCAAATAATTGAATTAATTGTATCTTTCAGTAGCTGTTGCGTACTGTGACTTTTTACTAAGTATTTTCAGAAAGTTCGTTTCAGCGAATTTTAATGCTATTTTTGGTTAGTTTCGTCTTATTATTTAATGTTATTAGTGAGAGGACTCATCGACTTATAGTGACAAATTGCTTATGAGAATTAGCAATTTGTCCTGCTATGCTTTTTAAGTAGTCGTCTCCGTCGTTGATTCTCGCGACCATTGACTTTTTCAGTTTCAGTGACTTCTTTTGCTTTCCAGTTAAAATTTGTGTGCGTGACGTCATTTTTTCTGCTTTTAGGTTAATTGCGTGACTTATCTCACTCAAAAAATAACTTCCGAGTTCACTGATTGAACTTTAAATTTTTTGAACACTTACTAGTTCTAGATCAATAGTGTGCATTTAAGTAGTGCCAAATGTATTTGCCCTTAATCTTGAGTATAAGAGCCTTTGAGTTTTTGATTTCGAATATTGTTTTAGAAAAAGCTCTTAGGTTTTTTCCTTATCAAGCGTATGTGTCTCATAAAAATGACAATCCAAATCTAACCCAAAAGTCTAGTGCTCTATTAAAGACTGGTGATCAATCTGTCTATCTTATTACTTTAGGTTCTTTTTCTAATTCTATGGAAGGCCATAAGTGGCTATTTTTCAGCAATCTGCCGGTTATGTTTCCATTTTTTTTTGCTATTTTATACAGTTTTGCTGTTGGGATTTTTTTTGTTTGGACTCTTCCATTCACTCAATTAAAGAATAAAATCAGCTGCTGAAGAACAACAAACTGTAAAAAGGGAATAGGGTTGACTGATTATCCGCTTCATATATAAATTGATGGTATCAATTTTTTGGAAGTTATGTCGCTCTTTCGCTGAATAGTTGCTACGTGAAGTACGAATAATATAGGAATTGTTCTCAAGTTTAATTAAATACATGGCTTCCACATTTTTATTGCCTTCAAAACACCGTCACGAGGGTTCAATCTTCAAAATTTTAATTGACTTCCCTCATTGACTTTGTTTTGTGAGCTGCTTTTTAGTTTTTGTTTAATAGCCGCAAAGCCAAAGCGCCTATTATTGGGAACATTTTTGTTTTTTACAATTCGAAGAATTTGAATTGTATTGGTACGCTGTCTTTTTATTAAGATCTGTTCACGCTTTTTTCGACTTTTTCACGTAAGTGAGAAGTCAAAATAGAGTGGTGATTTTGGTAACACTGAAATACTAAAGGGATTAAAATCGAGTAGGTTTGAGGCGTGACGTTTTTCGAAATACCTTTAAAGTGATTTCAGAAATTGGTGTTTCATCAATTTGGTGGGTTTTTGAGATTAATTTTTTTTCAGGTGCGTCAAGCTGACTTCTTTTTTCTGAGTTTCCTCTACTTCAGTACTCTTAAAATGGCACATATGTGTTCTATTTGTGCCTCTTTGCTTTTGCTTGAATTCATAAAGGGCAGCTAAAATTTCTTATGACTTTGCCACTATTTGTTGTCATAAAGTTTTAGTGAATTTTAGATTTCGCCCCTTTTTTAAAATGATCTGCTGTCTTATCACCTAGTATCATCAATGACGGGTAGGATTGGTTGCTAATATGGCATAAAATGGCCTTATTGTTGGCTTGAGTTGATATCTACTGGTGTTAATGACTTTGACATTACTTCTCATAATTTTAGAGTGAATTTTTGAGTTCTGCAAGTATATAATGTGCTTTTTGATGTCTTATCATTTAATCTCATTGGGTACAGGTCTCTGATGCTCCTAATAGGGGGTTAGGTTCCTCGAATTGATCGTTTTTGTTCAAAGGTAGTGCTTTTTATGACTTGAGCCTTTGAATTGTTTTCAATAATAACTATTGAATTTTTTGACTTTTACGAGTTTTTTCAACTTTTTTGTCATAACTTAGTCTCATTATCGGCAGGTCTCATTGTTTGCAAAAGAGGACTCAATTAAAGCAAGACAAATCGGTTCATTTTTGTGACTTATTCGCTTGTTCATTTTAAGAAAAATCTTAGGGACTGAAAAATCGAGTAGGTTTGAGGCGTGACTTTCAAAATACATTTAAAGTGGAGTGAGAAATTGGTGTTTCAACAATTTGGCGGTTTTTAGATGATTTTTTTAGGTTCGTCAAGCTGACTTCTGTTTTGTAGAGTTTCCTCTCCTTCAGTGCTTTTAAGATGGCATATATTTGTTCTAATTTCGTCCATCTGCCTTAGCTTGAATTCATAAAGGGGGCAACAAAAACTTTTTGACTTTGCCACTATTTGTTGTGAAGTTTTAGTGAATTTTAGATTTCGCCCCCTTTTTAAAATGATCTGCTGTCTTATCACCTAGTATCGTCAATGAAGGGTCTGATTGGTTCCTGTTGTGGCATAAAATAACCTAATCAATAGCTCGAGTTGATAGCTAAAGGCTTTCATGAATTGACACTGCTTCTATTATATTGGTTGATTTTTAAGTTCTGCAGGTATTTAATGTACTTTTTGATGTCTTATCATTTAATCTGATTTGGGACTGCTCTCTGATGCTCCTAACAGGTTAAATTTAGTGATTCAATTGTTTTTTTCGAAGGTAGTGTTTTCTATGACTTTGACACTAATTGTTTTCAATAATAATTATCGATTTTTTAGTTTTACGAGTTTTTGTTTTCAACTTTGTCGTCTTAACTTTGTCTCATCATCGAAAAGTCTTATTGGTTGCTAATAAGGCCTCAATTAAATCTAGACATTTCAGTTCGTTTGTGACTTTACGTTTGTTATTTCTTTGGAAAAATCTTATTGACTTTTTTGGTTTTGCCAGTATTTGTTGTACTTATCGATGTCTTATCACTTAATCTCACTGATGATTGATCTCTTTGATGGTGATCGAGGACTCAAATAATTGATGTAATTGTATCCTTCAGTAGCTGTTGCGTACTGTGACTTTTTACTAAGTATTTTCAAAAAGTTAGTTTTAGCGAGTTTTTTTGCGATTTTTGGTTATTTTTGACTTATTATTTAATTTTTTTAGCGAGAAGACTCATCGACTTTTAATGACAAGTTGCTTATGAGTAATAGAGGAATATAGATTGCATTCCGAGTTCACAGCAAATGCTTTTGGATGTTGATCCTGTCTTCCCAAAAAAATAAAAGTTTAGTTTTTAGCTTGCTTGTTTTCGTTGTTCTGGTGTTGTTTTATTGCTTAGTTCCATTACTAACAGCTCGCAGCTGCCTCTTAAAGCGAAGTTAATGATTGTGAGGTCATAAATTATAACATTTCTGTGAATTTTTATTCAGGACTTGTCCTGCTATGTCTTTTAAGTCGTCGTCTCCATCGTTTATTCTTGTGACCATTGACTTTTTCAATTTCAGTGACTTCTATTGCTTTGCAGTCTAAATTTGTGTGCGTGAGGTCATTTCTTCTGTTTATAGGTCAAATGCTTGACTTCTGCACTCAAAAAATGACTTCTGAGCTCACTTAATGAACTTTAGATTTTATGAACATTTCGTAGTTAAAGATCAACAGTGTGCATCTAATTAGTGCCAAACGTATATGCCCTAAATCTTGAACGTATATGCCCTAAATTTTTGAAAAATCTATATTAGGTCTTTTTCCTTATCGAGCGTATGTGTCTCATAAAAAGGACAATCCAAATCTAACCCAAAAAGTCTAGTGCTCTATTAAAGGACTGGTGATCAATCTGTCTATCTTATTACTTTAGTTTTTTTTCCAATTCTATGGAAGGCCACAAGTGGCTATTTTTCGGCAATCTGCCGGTTATGTTTCCATTTTTGTGCGATTTAATACAGTTTTGCTGTTGGAATTTTTTTTTATTCGGACTCATTTATTCGCTCAATTAAAGAATGAAATCAACTGCTGAACAACAACTGAAACTGTAAAAACAGAATAGGGTTGACTGATTATCCGCTTCATATATAAATTGATGGTATCAATTTTTTGGAAGTTGTGTCGCTCTTTCGCTGAATAGTTGCTACGTGAAGTACGAATAATATAGGAATTGTTCTCAAGTTCAATTTAATAGATAGCTTCCACATTTTTATTGCCTTCAAAACACCGCCACTTTGTGGTATTCTATCGTTGTTTTCCTCCCACGAGGTCAAAACCTGTGGTCGGTGGGTTACATTTAACAAACTATTAGACATGCCTTGTTTGATGCATTGTTGTTGGTAGAATATTGTCATCGGAACATTCGGTTCTCAGCACAGATTCCTGAAGGATTCTTGCTTAGCTTCTTTTTCGAAACTTCTTGCTGGCTAAGTGTATTGCTATACAGAAAAAGTATACTAATTTCCGTTTATGTTGGTTATTTTTTGTTACCCCATATAGCTTGTGCTTTAATTGTCTAAATGTTCCTTCTGTGCTTTTTCTGGTATAACAGTTTTATTTATCTGAGTATAGTAAACGAGGAAAAAAGTTCAATTGCTGTTTAACCAAGTGAAATCATTGTAGTATTTTCAACTTCCATGTCAATCTTTTGTCATATTGCCGTTAATATTTTCCTCACTTTTTGTTTCTTTTCTCTTACCGAGATGTCATCTCTCAGTAATTTACATAATTGCCAATGGCCTATCGGCGGGTGTTTTGTGCTCTTTTTATTCTTCCTCTTGGGTGAAATTACAATTATCCCTACTCAACTGAATGTAGAATTGACTATTGAATTTCAATTAGCTTAACATATGTGGTCGATCCTCAGGATAATTAGTTTTCTGTTCTTCGATCTGGGTGGTGTGCTGTCAAATGACTGTTTCCATCTTTGTTGTGTTACGTAACAGTTAAGTATTTTCCTTCATTTGAAAAAATATGCGAACGTAATGTTTGTTCGCACATAAAGTTCCAAACCGTCATAAGCCAAAAATTTATAAAACTGAAAAAAAAACAGTAGTTTCAAGACGCAAACTTACAGATGCTTATTTGAAGATAATCTTGCTCCTACTACCAGTGCGTGTTGACTGACCAGTGGATATATAATCTTTTCAAACTTTCCAAAGATTTTTGGTCATAAACCGTCCACAAAACTGTGCACTGTTGATGTTCACTTAGTTAATGCACTAAATTTTGTACTAAGAAATAAAAAACAGGAAAAACAAACTATCAAAAAATTTAAGTAGCGTAGATATTATATACTGGGTAACAGCGCTGATTTCCGTGAATATTTGGTTATTGTGAAGTAAATTTTATACTGATATTTTTGAGAGAAAGAGATATCCGAAAAATTTAAGGAATTTGAAATTCGAATACTTATTAGCGTATTTTTGAATGTGAAATGAACAAGGAGGCTCGTTAATGTGCGTTCGCACATGATATTCCGACCCGAGCTCATCTACATTTTTGACTTAATTGTCAACCAAATGAAGCGATAACAAAAATAGATGTTTGAGTTTAAAACAATCGTTACACAACCTATCTTCTAATTCAATTACATAATGCCATGCCTCCTTACAGCGCCAACGATACCTGACATTAAAGAGACTACGAGACAAAAAAAAAGAAACAACAAAATTAGCAAAAACAAAAATTTCACGGCAAAAACTGAACATGTAAATTTAAGAGCTCATAGTAACACCGTCTAAATGCAGTCAGATAAAACCTTAACTACTCAAATATACTTTCTCCTAAATATACAGCCGATAGATAGTTTTTTTTAATGAGACTATGTAACAAGTCGACAAAGAGAACGAACAATGAGGCTTAAACCAAGAAATTTCGAAAGTCTTAAAACTCATTGGCTAACTAAATAATCCTTGTTAAATTAATAAAAAGTCATTACAAAACCAAAAGGACCTGTCTTCGGTAAGACTTAGCCTTGGAAACGAACAAAAGAAAAACTTTAAAAAATTACAAACGCTTTGCGAAAACACAAACTATTGCTACCATTAAAATCACTAGCTGTTATCTGAATATTAAGTATTTTTAATTCAGTTCTTATTTCCACTAATTCAGCTGAAAGATTTATATTGGGATATTAAATAAGTTTATTTGGGCCACATTTGAAAACTATTGGGATCTGTTATTACGCGATTGTTTTGAAAGATGAGAAAAAGAAACACAAAAATTGACCATTCAAAAAACGTTCATAAAAACGCATAGTGTCCAACAAACAAAGCATCAGTGACAAATAATATCAGTAGACGTGTTTTTTTGTGAAATACAAGAAATTGGATGGGACCTATCATTGATGAAAATAAGTTACAATTAGACGAAAAGAACAAAAAAACTGAAAAGTTTGAAAATGTTCGAAAATGTGTATCATAAACTTAAAGACTATTCGCTAAAAACTGACTGCTTTGGGTAACATTCATTCAATCCTCAATTACAAACTTAGGAGAACTGTCAGCAATTTACGGCTACCTAAAGAACAAAAACAGCAAATTCAAGAAAAAAACCTTCCACAAAACTGTGCACTGTTGATGTTCACTTAGTTAATGCACTAAATTTTGTACTAAGAAATAAAAAACAGGAAAAACAAACTATCAAAAAATTTAAATAGCGTAGATATTATATACTGGGTAACAGCGCTGATTTCCGTGAATATTTGGTTATTGTGAAGTAAATTTTATACTGATATTTTTGAGAGAAAATGAGAGATATCCGAAAAATTTAAGGAATTTGAAATTCGAATACTTATTAGCGTATTTTTGAATGTGAAATGAACAAGGAGGCTCGTTAATGTGCGTTCGCACATGATATTCCGACCCGAGCTCATCTACATTTTTGACTTAATTGTCAACCAAATGAAGCGATAACAAAAATAGATGTTTGTGTTTAAAACAATCGTTACACAACCTATCTACTAATTCAATTACATAATGCCATGCCTCCTTACAGCGCCAACGATACCTGACATTAAAGAGACTACGAGACAAAAAAAAGAAACAACAAAATTAGCAAAAACAAAAATTTCACGGCAAAAACTGAACATGTAAATTTAAGAGCTCATAGTAACACCGTCAAAATGCAGTCAGATAAAACCTTAACTACTCAAATATACTTTCTCCTAAATATACAGACGATAGATAGTTTTTTTTAATGAGACTATGTAACAAGTCGACAAAGAGAACGAACAATGAGGCTTAAACCAAGAAATTTCGAAAGTCTTAAAACTCATTGGCTAACTAAATAATCCTTGTTAAATTAATAAAAAGTCATTACAAAACCAAAAGGACCTGTCTTCGGTAAGACTTAGCCTTGGAAACGAACAAAAGAAAAACTTTAAAAAATTACAAACGCTTTGCGAAAACACAAACTATTGCTACCATTAAAATCACTAGCTGTTATCTGAATATTAAGTATTTTTAATTCAGTTCTTATTTCCACTAATTCAGCTGAAAGATTTATATTGGGATAATAAATAAGTTTATTTGGGCCACATTTGAAAACTATTGGGATCTGTTATTACGCGATTGTTTTGAAAGATAAGAAAAAGAAACACAAAAATTGACCATTCAAAAAACGTTCATAAAAACGCATAGTGTCCAACAAACAAAGCATCAGTGACAAATAATATCAGTAGACGTGTTTTTTTGTGAAATACAAGAAATTGGATGGGACCTATCATTGATGAAAATAAGTTACAATTAGACGAAAAGAACAAAAAAACTGAAAAGTTTGAAAATGTTTGAAAATGTGTATCATAAACTTTAAGACTATTCGCTAAAAACTGACTGCTTTGGGTAACATTCATTCAATCCTCAATTACAAACTTAGGAGAACTGTCAGCAATTTACGGCTACCTAAAAAACAAAAACAGCAAATTCAAGAAAAAAAAGTGTCGAAGGCATTAAAAATAAAAAACTTTTCACAAAAAACTTTTCTCTGAACAATTAATTTTTAACAGCAATGGAAATCTTCTTCTTTGTCAACAAACAAATAACTTCAAAGAAACAATTATGAAAAAATACATTAGAACCACGAAATTTTTGCGAAAACTCGTAGTATCAACTTCATTAAATTCATTAGCTTTCAACGGAAGCCAGTAAATACGCTAAATTATGGCTCGATGGGACAACAAGTTTGTTTACCATAAGAATTTCATCAAAAAGAACTTACAACAATTTATTGACGATGAAAACAGCATCAAAGACAGGCAAAAACCAAAAATTCAGTAGAAAAATGCCAGAAAATGTCGAAGCAATTTAAATCATAAGCTCCTCTGAAAACTTTATCTATGATTCGTTGAACGTCTTCCCTAAATCAATGTGAACTATCAGTAATTGGATATTGTTTTAAGATTCCAAAAGGAAATTAAGAAAAAGTTTCCGAAAATTTAAAAAAATATATTAAAATTCGTGATATTGAAGTTTTAAAACTAATAAGTAGATGATGAAACCGCAAACCAGATTAATTTTGGCTGCAGTCGAAAATAAAGGAAGCCTGTCGGCACTGGGACTGACAAACAGTTCACTTAAAAAGCTAGGATTGGTAAAAGGTTCAGAACATTTTTTCGAAAATTTGAAAGTGTTAACAGCCACTAAAGTCAAAAGCATTCAACGGAGGTCAATAACTACGCTCACAAATAACCCGATTGGAGAAAAAGGATGCTTGTCATGTATAGATAATCAATAAGACATCACAATAAGTCTAATGACTATGAAAACAACAACAAAAACAGGCGAATATCAAAATTCAGTAGAAAAGTGCGAGAAGAAAATGTTGAAGCCATTTAAACCATTAGCTTTTCCCTGAAAACTTTATCTGAGTTTATCCACTGAGTTGTTTCTTTCAGCCAATGGGATTAGAGTAATATCTGTGGAATGTGTATAATATTTGGATAATGTGATAAGAGTTCAAAAGTAACTATAAGACAAAAAAATCCATAAAATTTTTTAAAAATTTGAAATCTTGTGTCATTGAATTCATATAACCAATATTGAGAAGATAAAACCGCGAACCAAATTAATTTTAGTTGCAGTAGAAAACAAGTGGGTCCGGTAAATACAGAGACTGACGAACAGTTCACGAGAAATGTTTAAGATGTTCAAAAAAATGTTCGAAAAATTATCTTTGAATTCTTAACAGCCTTTAAGTTCAAGCTTTCAACGAAAGTCAATAAATTAGCTGCAATAAGCCCCGATAGGATTACAGGGATGTTTGTCGTGCATAGGTGATCAATAAGGCATCACAACAAGTCTTATGACTATGAAAACAACAACAAAAACAGGAAAAAACCAAAATTTCAGTAGAAAAGTGCGGGAAGAAAATGTCGAAGCCATTTAAATCATAAGCTTTTCTCTAAAAACTTTATATGTGATTCACTGAACGTCTTCTTAAAGCCTATATGAGCTATCAAAATTACGATAATGGGATAAGATTTCAAAAGTAACTAATAATACGGAAATATCCAAAAATTATTTTAAAATTTTATGAAATCTTTGTCATTGAAGTCGTATAACCAAAAGTTAGAAGATAAAACCGCTGGCCAGATTCAATTTGGTTGCAATAGGAAAGAAGGGGGTGCTGTTATCACTGAGACTGACTTACAGTTCACGATAATAAGTTTATGATTGGTTAATAATCAAATTTTTTTTTTGAAGAATTAATGAAGCCATTAGCTGTCCACTCAACGCACTAGATATGTTCACTTAATGGTCAATACGGAAAATATTGCACTGTTAGTCATCGAGTCCATGCCATGAGACTCCAAAAATTAGTACAACCTCAAAAAGTAATTGAGAATTTCATTTAAAATTACCAAAACGCATTCGGAGCCAAAAAAACATGAGCAATTCCTTGAAAACATTTTTTTGTTCGTTGGGCTTCATTTCACTGTAAAGGAGGTTTGTCAGTAACGGAACTTCGATATGAAAAGTGACTTGTCTCCAGGTGACTTAAAAAAGCAAAAAAATAAAAAATCTTTATAAAAAAAGATCTCAAATAGAATTCAATTTTTTTTATAGAAAACCAGAACTTTTATAGTAAATCAGAACCTATGAGACCTGAACTTTTTTTCGCCTTTAGTCCATTAGGAACACAAAATTGATTCAATTGTTGGCGGGAAGTTTAATTTTGAACTACAATTTTTATAGAAAATATCTTAGTTTGAAGAAAAATTACACTAATAGTGAACAAATATCCCGCGTTCACACAAAACCTCAATCCTCGATAACTTGTAGAAAAAAACGAAAATCAAAAAAATCTTTTTAGTTTTTGAATTTTACTGGACCAGCTTTTTAATGATACCACTCACATTTCTCGCGATGAATATATCGATCGGCCCAAATTGTCTGAACAAAAAAACGCATTTGAGTATATAGTTCCTCCCCCCCCCCCCACAAGTGGGGTCGGAACAATTAAAAGCGACACTTTATGGAAAACGTTAAAGGTCAAAATGCGTGACAGTTCTAAGCGTACTAACATTTATTAGGTACTTCTTACCACCTTGTCCTAATTAAGCTCCAAAATGGGTGTTTGTTTGTTTTCGACAATTTCTAAATTTTTTTTTCTTTTAAGACACTACGTGACGACTGGAAAGCTTTTTTTGTGAAGACAATGAATGAGCACCTCGATCCTCAATGTACGATTATCATGGAATTAAAAGCTAGATCAAAAAAAATTTTTTGATATTCGGTCAAAATTTGGTTGTAAATTTTTTTTTGGGCGGATCTAAGCTCCCTTTGTTGTTAATTTCGCGTGCAGATCCTTTTTGATAGTTTTTTAAATAATGCAAGACATGTGAATCTCATCGATAACATTTTCTCAAGTTTTATTTGGGTCAGTGCTATGCAATTTGATCCTTTAGAATCATTAGTTCCTTTTCTGCCAGAAATTTCTATTACACTTCTTAGAACTGAATCAAAAATGTGCTGAATATTCAGGCTGTCCCTACTTTTTGAATTTTTTCTTTTAAAAGTTTTTAGCTAAAGGAATTTGAAAATTGAAGTGTGCCTCGAAATTATTGAAAGCTGAAAGTGCGTTTGAGGTAAATTTCCGCTTTAACTTGAATCAAATTGAGATAACTGGGGAAACGTTTTGCGGGTTATCTTATCAGGTAAACGTTTTGGCCGCACTATATTAATGACACCAAAGGCTTTGTTTCACGGACTACTAATCCTGAAAATTTTGAAATCTACTATTGCTTTTTTCCTTTTTTATTTAAGTGTTGCATTTTGGAACCAAGAGGTTTTTAAGTGAATTGGTTCTAAAAGTTTTACTTTTTCTAAGCGTACTTTCGTTTTATAAGGTACTTACCACCTTGTCTTAATTAAGCTCCCAAAATGGGTGTTTGTTTGTTTTTCGACAAGTTCTAAAATTTCTACTTTCAAGACCCTACTTTACTGGAAAACTATTTTTGTGACGAAAATGAAAGCACCTCAATTCTCAATGAACAATTATCATATTTACAAACTTTTTTAAGCAAAAGAAAAGGATATTGATGCTACGTTTTTTTTTCAGATTACTTAGATTTTTTGTAATGCATATCGCGGATACATCATCATCATCATCTGTGGCATCATCTTTCCCCGTGTCTTCCAACTATTCACATTTTCAGGGTGCCTTTACTGCATATCAGAATAATCCCCCTTCAAATATCACGGAAACGCGTCCCAATTTTACATGCCTCAAATCACGGTCACAAGAGCTCAAAACGCAGAATGGACTAACAGCAACCACTTCATTAGAAACCGGTTCTGTTTCTAGAAGAATTCGACTCAAATCATGGGATATTGAAAGAAATGGGTTAACTTTGATCAGTTCATTACCTTGTGGGGAAATGAACAAATTGTTTGGTCACGCCCTGTTGGAAAGGGGGTCGGGTTACAATATTATGGGGAAAATCGGGGAAGCGCATACAGAAGGAATCTCCCTTTGGGAAGAGAGGGAAAAACAGCGTGTTAAAATGCGAATGGAAGAAAAAGATAATTTGAAATTAGAGTATCGCGTCTTTTCAGCCTGGGTCACTTATGTACAGTTGAAAAAGCTCAAGCAAAAACACCAAGTGGTCGCACAGGCATTCTATTACAGGAAAATTCTGCTCAGGTTTTACAAATTACTTAAATTAACCTATACAACTCAGCGGAGTCTGCAACAATGTGGCCACTACCACCACAACACAGCCATGGAAATGGCGATTCTCAGATTCAAGTTGAGGAGAGAGCGAATTCTGGTAGGAATTGTGTTTAGTGCGTGGGTGAAATACACCAATATTGTATGCAGGGAGAAAGCAGCTCTGAGGCTTAAATGTGACAAATTTAGAAGGAAAACAGTGTTGGCAAAGTATTTGTATGTCTGGAGGAAAAGGAAAGATGCAAAGATTATTTTACAAGAGATCGCGCTCAATCATTTTAGACTGCGCTGGCAGCAACTAAGTCGTAAATCCCTACTACAAAAATCGATGCACAATTGGAGGCTGTTTGTTTGTGAAGAGAGAAAAAAGCGACACCTCTTTGTGGTAAAGCAAGAGTTTCAAAGAGAGAAAGCGCGCAAATATTTCACAACGTGGCTTCAATTGTACCGTGCGAAGCATTATCAAAAGAGCATTATGGCTGAACAGTTTTACGCAAACAGTTATCTGCCAGCGCAAAACAAAATCTCGCTACAATTGTCTTTCGGGGCGTGGAAAAAATATTGGAAAAATAGGCTGGAAAAGCGCAGACTCTCCATAATTGCTAATTCCTTTTTTAAGCGCCGTATTTTGCATAAATTTGTGCGGATCTGGCTGAATACGTACATTGAGGAGACAGAGCGAAAGTTATTAATTGCAACACAGTTCCATTTGGTAAGAGCGCAATGTGCACAATTGAGATTGAAATCCGTATGCTTTGGGGCATTGCTGCGTTATAAAAATAAATCCACTTACACTAAATTATTATTTCGTTCTGCCCAAAATTTCAGTACTCGACGTATTTTATCTTCAACTTATCAAATATGGAAACAAAAGTGGTTGTTGCGGACTACGGAAAATGAACAGACTTGTCTGTCGTTGTGGCATTGGAGCTCGGCATTGAAGCGGAAGGTTTTCATTGGCTGGCGAGAAGCTGCGCGAAAAGGCCGAGAGGACCGAATCAAATTTTCAGCATCCGTTTTGGCAACTCGTGATAACCTGCAGAAACAATATATCAACCGCGGAATTTTACACCAAAAGTCAGTTTTGTGCAAGCCGGGCAATAATTTCCTAACTGGGTGTAATTCAAAATTTACAAACAACCCGTCAATTGTGGAAAAATACGCCTTTATTTGGCTGCAAAAGTATCGACGGAATAAATTTTATAAAAAGTTAAATGAAGAAAAGGACGGATGCGAAAATGTGTTGGACATTTTGGAACGGTCTGATGAATTAAGTTACGCGTCAACTGTTTTGAACAATATTGAAAGCAGTTCAAGTGCAGCTCCATTGCCCGGAATATTATTGGATTACATAAAGGAGAAATCCTTGACTGATTACCACTTTGAATCACAAGCAGTACGCAAAGGAAGCAAGTTTAACCAGTTATCAACTCAACATCGTTACTCGAAAGGTGAGAGAAATGAGCGAGATTTTGTAACCAGAAAACAGTCAGAGCTTTCAAGTCAACGCGAAAAGGTGATGTCAAACAATGACTTGAATTTGCAATGTTCGAACGCTTCGACCTCGGATTGCGAACCACAAAATAAACGACTTGAAAGGCTCGATGAAAGGTTTTCAGAACCGGATAGGACGTTTGGTGCCGGTGAATCTGAAAGTAGCGAATCTTTGAATAATCTACGTGCAGTTTCTTATAACTGTGATACTGAAAAAATACCTGAGTGTTTTGTTCAGGAAAACAAAACTGAATGCGAAGAAGAGATGAATCATCCCGAAGAATTCTCAGGAAATGCGAACTTATTTTTTGATCCTGCCAATCCCAACGATAACGATCAGATTTCCCAGTTAGATGATACCCAGAAAACATTTAGTGTGCCAAATGAAAGCGACCGAACCAACGCACGTGTAGATTTGGAGTCAAATAAATACAGTGAACAGGTTGTAAAGACACCCATTCAATCGCATCATTCGGATCAATCAAATTTGCAACAGCAAGGCCCCAAAATTTGGGATCCCATACCGGAAAATAATATTTATAAGAATTTTGTTGACGGTGATTTGGGTGACGTTGAAACGCAAGTTTCTAAAAGCAGCAAACCGAGAATTCCAGATTTTATGCGCGAATCGATCGAGGGCATGGGCTTAGTGCCAATGAGCAACGCATTTGGATATCAACCGGAGGTCTCTTCCATTCAATCTAATTCGGAATCAGTTGACAATTTATCAGCCAGCGTTGAAGAAACGTTGGCATCAAAGTTAGCCAGAGAGATTCTCGATCTCAGTAAAACTATGAGAATACCCAGGAACCTTGAAGAAGAATTCAGAGACAACTCTCAAAATATTTTTGAAAGAAATCCAAATGTCGGGTATCCGACATATGAAGTGTCCCGAAACGAAAGTAAAAATTTTGAAACTGCTGGCCAAATTCACGATAGTGAACAAATTTCGCTTACATGCGATGACCTTGATGCAAAGCTGGGAGAGATTTTAAATCTGAAGTCAAGTGTTGCAATTGACCCAAATCAGTTGATGAAACCAGATGATTTTACAAGTTCAACACTTGCATCCTCAACTCCTAACAACTCAGGATCTCTTGAAAACAATATAAACAATGTTGGGCTGGTCAAGCAAACAGAACTTCTATTCGGGGCTGATCCAATATCACGTGGAGTTGATTGCAGCAGTCAAGGTCAAGATTATAATGAGATCTCAAATTGCGATAACCACAACAATTCAATATTTGACGTGGACAATATCAACGTTAGTGATTTAGCTGACGTTACGCTCTATGCTAACGAGCTTTCAACATCAATTATCCAAGATGCATCCGACGAAGTTGATAGACTGAACAAGTCTTTTTCAGACCAAAATGCAGCTCAAAATTATGATTCAAAATTAACGAGCGAGATTTCAACTCAAACAGACTTGAGCTTGTTAGAGGCGACCAATATAGAACCCAAGTTAGGACCAAATGCGAGGTTATTATCTCAACAACCACTGTGTGCTAAATGTGGTGATTTGTGTAACTATCAAGACGAAAATCAAAACTGTGACAGCAATAATTATGACGAAATGACCGGACATCTTTCAGACTCAAATCAAGCACAGCAAACAAACGTATCCTCTAAACTTAATCAATCGCAGTACTCAATTGAACTGAAACGGATGGTCGTCAAGTACAAAAGTCTGAAAGCTAAAAGTGAGAAGAAACGAAACGATCTGAAGCAACTTGTTGCTGACATAACTGCTGGTCAGAAAAGTTTGGACGAGTCACAGACTGGAAGAATAATTGAACTGAAATCTGAAATCAAAAGTGTGAATAAACAACTGAAAGAGCTGAAAAACTCTATCAAGACTTACGATCAGGACCGAAATTGACCCTCTTGTTTATGAAGAATGATACTATGTTAGTGGTTTGAATTCGTGTTGTTCACTTCTAAAATTTTATTTTAACATTGAATGTTTCTAGGATTGAAGTTAGTTACTTTGTTTAGAGTTTGGGATCTTTTCAACAATCGCCTCTCTATTGCAAAAGAGGAGACAAATTTTGAATAGAATTTAAGCGAGCAATTTATTGGCCAATAAGAAATGATCTCAACCGTAGGCTAATGACCAAATCTTGAGTAATTTAACATCGATTAAAGTTCAGAAGGGCAGGCGATTCCCTACTAGGTATCGAAGGGGAGGCGATATTTGAAAAGATCCAAATTTGGGTTATTTTGGTGATCATTTTTATTTTTTCACTTTCTGTAAATCAGCTATTTGTAAATAGATTTGCACTTGTATAGTCAAAATCACTTCAACAATGAAATTCACTACCTCGACTGAAAGACTTTTGCCAAGGCAATTTTTTGAGATCTTTGAATATAGCATGCATGCTGAGATATATAGATTCTTTGTGACTTTGCAGGCCTCAAGCGTAAAGCTTAGAAACTGGTCAGTAGATATTATTATTCACAGACGTCAGTTTTGTTTTTGGCAAGAGTTAGCAATTGAAAATACCAAATTTTGAACTCGACGAGATTACGTTCAAGTTATGTAGAACAGACGAGATAGCTTTTTGTTCTTTAACTGTGCGTTTCAAAGGTTTACATCTGATCAAATCTCATCAACTTGGTTAGCTAATTTGAGCATTAAAATATTAAAGATGATGCATTACGTTTCGCTTTTAAATAAATTTTGTTCTATCGTATTAAAATTCTGTACTCTTCTAAAAAATCTGAAAACGCTGACTTCATACTCAAGTTTAGCTGTAATTTTCACATGTGAAATGACAATATGGCCAAAGAATCGCTCTCTTTCTCTCTGATAGTCATTAGCTTGTCAAGTAGAGATTTAACAGTGACGTAAATGCGTTGAAAAACTCTTTAAGCGCAGCGCCAACTCGTGGAGTATCAAACTAACATGTGAGTAGCCAAGTGGAAAATTGATTAACTTGCATGTAATTTATTTAAACAGTAGCTCTTGAAGAAAGAATCAATTTTTGGTGCCAGATTTTGATACGTGGCCAAAATTCAAGCAGTCATCGCTTATACATGCACTCAAAGAGAAAACAACAAAAATTGACGATTTGAAGAATTGGATTGTAGCTGTTACTAAAAGAGTTGAGAAAAATCAAGAAGTGCACAAAGTTACGTCAGAGGAAGAAGTTTCACTGTGGTAGAAGCCTGATTGCGTGGGTGAACCAAGAGATATGAAGCCCATCGGTGGCTATGTCAAAGAATTTGCATTATTGCTTGGAGTGCTGGTTCAAATCTTCGTAAGGTATTGTAACTTTGAAACGTAGATATCCAAATTGCATGTCTGAAAGGAATATACACAAAATGGTATTCTTTTTATAGAAAAGCAATTCAGAAGCTTGCTATTCCGTTGTACTCAGAACGCTTTTGGATAGCGAAGATGTCGACATCTGTGAATGGCAATGTTAATTGATAACTGCTTAAATGCTCGATTTGTTCATTTTTTGCAAGTAGACACTGGGCACATCTTAACTGTTATTGATAATTAATTGTGGAGTGCGAGTAAATTTTGATAGTTCTTATGAATTTATCTGAGATTGTGAGCAGAACACAAAACGGTACCATTCACAGGTTTATTATGTCTCATTGCACCTAAGAAAATTTCTGACTAATAATACGTGTATCGTCAATGGCTGCAGTTCGTCCTCTTTTACTCCGACGATCTGCAAATTACGATTACCTTGGTTTGGCAAGCCATGGTAGCGTTGAAGTTTTATAACGTAATATACAACGTAGATTTCGATCATTGTGAAAAAAAGATTGCGCAAAGTGAACCATTACGTCGCCAATCCTACAAATTCAGCAGAGTCAGCGTTTGCGAACATGAGTGACGACATATTGTCACTTCTCGCGTGGAAGAAATATGGTCAATTTCAATGCAAATAGATAGGAAATCGTCAACCGATCTCGGATATCAGTGACGATATTCCCAATTTTGAGTAAATTTGCAATGGTTTACCTCACTGTCAATGTTTTCCGCGAAAGCCTATAACACCCAATCCTAAAATATGGGGACCGGACAACGCTGACATTAGCAAGCAAATTTGCTTGATCAAGATGTAGGATTGGCGACGTAATGCCGAATTTTTACTTTATACTTTTCTAAAAGGTTATTGTAAAATAAAGAAATAATATTGGAATTTTTTTGGCAGCTTTTTGAGTTTTTTGGCAATGAAAGGTATTTTACGCCAATTCAGTTCTTCAATTGTTTGGCGGATTTATAGGCTACTTCGCAATTATTTAAACTTCGAATTATTTAAAGGCATTATTTTTGTTAACTCAAATGAATTCAGCGCCCCTAGAATTTTTTCAAGAATTGAACAAAGATTTTTTGTTCCACCTAATTTGTTTTTCAAATGAAAATTGCCAAGAATATGGAAATTTTGTTATTATTTGTCTCGTTTTTCCAGTTTTTTCTTTTTTCAAAGTTAGAGATCATTGTAACAGTCTTATGGCTTACTCAATAAAGTTTATGCAATTTTAGTCGAAGTGCTTGATAGAAAGTTTTATGGAAGCTAATTAAAAGTATATTTAAGGAATTACTTGAACTTATATCACGTGTTTCCTTGAATCAAGATTGAATGAAGATGAAGAAGAAATTCCATAGTTTGATCTGCTGAACACTTGCAACAAGACCGAAAAAAGAAAAAATTGCAAGTAGCACAAAAAATGAAGACGCAGTTGAATTTTGCCGTAGTGTTTATGTTAGTTTTTTTCGGTGTTGCTTTTTAGTATGCTCTTTTATAGACCAAATTTTCTAATCGTTGTCGCTTAACGTTCTCGAAGACTTAACGTGACGGCCTGCTTTAAAGCAAGGATCCTAAAACTTTCACCTAAATTCATTTTCTAACATCGATTCAGTCTAGCAAGATTTTTTCGTATTTATGTTCGTTTTACGCAAAATATGTTTTGTGTTCGTTTTGTGCAAAATTTTTGGTGGATTAATTTCACGTTAGAGTTTTTATACTAATTGTTTTTGCAAGCTTATTTTTTGTTACCTGAATAGCTTACTTGTTGACTTATTGATAATTTCGAGCCGCTCAACTGGCGGCATTTGGCTACTTAACCTTTATCATTTTCTTCCGTCTAAATCTTACTAGTTCTGTGAAATAAGCTCCAATTGATCTAATTGAAGCCCCATCTCAATGATAGATTACCCATCCCCGCAAAACTAAACAAAGCAAGTCGCTATATGCTGTAGTTAACACAAGAACTCTTTACACCCAGAGGTTTGTTTCAATGAATGTCGACAAAGAGCAAAGCGGCTGCGATTGCTTCGTAAGAATTTATTGTCAGAAATACCAATAAAAAATAGCAATTAATGGTAACTGAATTTTTTTATGGCAATTGAATTGATTAAAGTTACTTGCTCCTAAAAACTCTCAAACAAATTCCATTTAATACGTATTCACCAGTGAATTTAAACGCCTGCAATGAATACAAACAAAAGAAATTTTGAGGCTTAGGACAATCGCGCGTGACCGAAAACTATAGAAGCCAGAATCAGTCCACAATAACAAAAATACCTTACGCTTACAACTAGTTAAAAAGCGTGAAAAACTTAAGGACGAACAAAACAAATGTTGAAATCAATTTTCTTATAAAAGTTTATTTTTGGCATGACTTCGATAACTTGATCAAATTTGCGTTGATTGAATTTTTTACCATTTCCTCTAATAGTAAGCCTATTCACCAGATCGCAATATCGCTTGAACCCTTTCAAGTTGACCTTTTGAGCGAATTCATTTCGATACACGAAAAAATGAACAATGTGTAAATGCAATTAAAAAAATAGAAACCGTTAGTACTAGCTATTTCAGTAGACATAAGGGCGGTTGAAAATAACTTAACAGACTAATTGAGAAATGGAAAGCAGGACAACTCCTCAAGGTCATTTGAAAGAATTTTAAACCTGAAATCTGACAGCAAGAACAACTATTCCTTTTTGAAAATATCGATCATCAGATGGCATTAGAGGATATTAAGCAAATATGATGCTAATCAAAGAAAAAGAACAAAAAATAAGGAAACCATGTCCAAAAAATTGCTTTGGAGAGTTTTGGAGGCCTAATTTGGAGCAATTTTTTTTAAAGAGATCAAAATTGATTCTTAGAGAAATAATATAAACTTAAATAGCATTCCTTCAGACCCTAAAATTGATTAGTGCAAAAAAATCAAAAATTGGAAAAAATTGAACTGAATATTTCTCAAGAGTTTGACTGCAAACGATTTGTTCAAGAGCAGACTCACAAAATTGTCTTCAGTACCCATATGAGAAATAACGAAAAGACAATTAGAAAATTATCACTTGAAAACTACATTTCTTGCAAAACAAGTTGTTGGAACAACAAGCTGCAATGAATTTTTGTTTGAGAATACTGAAAGCTAAATACAAATAGCAAATGAAAAAGAAAGATCATAAAATTCAGAAAGTTTCACAAATGTTATTCTTTTAAGATATTGGTCTTATTGACAAAATCAAAAAAAAATTAACCAAACATAAATGCTAGACCTTGAATTGTTAATAGGTGACTTCTAGAAACTGCTTGTCAAAAAACAAACTCTTGTAAACAAAGTATCTTATTTCAACAAAATTTTTCCTAATTCACGTCCGTAGTTTTGAATAAAAAGTCAATTCTTTTTGTCCTCATTAATTCTTTTGTTCGACAGCCTCAGTTTATCATGACGTTTCAGTGACATCATTGATCGAAAGTCTCTGAACTTATGTTGAAAAATATCATCAGACGTTAATTTAAATACTTTGAGTTTTTTGAAGAATAAGAGGAAGTTTATAGGACAAACACTCATCAATATATTGTAGCATTTAAACAAATTTTATCTAAGTAACGCTCACTGACACACGTGAACACTCTCACAGGCACTCATGCTCTCACACACACTCGTTCAAACACCCACATACACACACGCACTCACACACACAGACACACCCACACCTAGACACACGCAAACACGCACACACACACGCACAATCTCACAAAGACACACGCGCGCGCACGTACACACACTTAAACACATACAAACACCACACACATACACCAACACCCAAATAGACACCAAACACACCTACACACGTACTCACACAAGCACACATGAAATCACATACAAATATACTCATACAAAAAAACACGCACGCAACCACACTCACACACACACTAACACTCACAATGTCACAGACACACACAAACACACACACACACCCACAAACTCTATCACACAGACGCACACACACACATACAACCAACACACACACACACACCTTACACCCTGTAAAAATCAACTCAATTAGGCTTAATCCGTGGCCAGGTGGAGAAAAGGAAAAGATGATTATTGCTCTGAAGAACGGTTCGACTGAGCTAGGGTAGTAATAATTATGTAAGAAAGGGTTTGAAGTTATGGAAATCGTAAAAGGAAAGTGGGAAAACTATGTAAGATTAGCAATAAATGTGTGCAAATTTTGTACGAAAAGTGTGGAATCTATGCAAGATAAGCTCTTGAGGTGAGGAAATTGTATAAGAAAAGTGGGCCAGCCATGTCAGACACATACAGTTCTGACGAGCCGGCAATTGTGAAAAAAAGATCGAAAACTATGGAATATAATACCTGCCGGTGTGGAAATTGTCAACAAAGACACGGGAAGAACGTTTTGCATGGATTGTGTTCAAACGCGCAGAAAACATCAGATATGCGCACACAGCTGCTAAATTCAACAAAATAATTATTTGCCTAGGTTATCTTGATGATTGATGTATTTATTTAAAATGCGTTGAAAATTTAATTCACCACGGGAGCGCATTTGTAACGTATTTTTGGGAATAAATCTCGACTCAAGAAAGTAAACAATAGAACTTTGTCGAAAACTTAGAGAGTATGTTATGAAATCAGCTGAAGCGTTTCAAGTCTTAATGTTTTTTGGTAATTTTTTTGGAGATTTTCTCTTCATTTGTGATTTTTTGTTTGCAAACATTTGGGATACTGAACAATGTGGAAATGATTATCAAAATGCGGATGCGTTCGACAGGACGATAACAACCTTTTGTTAAGTTTTCAACCCACACTCGTAGCGAATATAACAGTTGCATGATAAATTACTTGTTGATTTGAGTCTATGCCACTCTTTAATAGTCACTTCTCACAGAATAGAGATACAGGAGTGGCGTAGAAAAATACTTAAATAGGCAAACAGTGTTTCGCTACTGTTCTATTATTTGTTCGTATTATCGGGCGTTAACCATGCAATCGGTATTGCAATTCCTATTACAATGCGATATTAAACACGCCCACAGGCAGACAAACGACACCAACATATATGCGCATGCACGCATGCACGCACGCATGCATGCACGCACACACACAGGCACACACACACACACACAAACACTCATACACGCAATCGTAATTATTAATTTGCTATCAATTATCTTTTCTGCGCGAAGAAAGGAAAAGTCGAAACTATTAGACATCGTTTTCTTGTAAAATAAGAAATATTTCAAAATTCTACTTGATCAGATCGATGCAGTTTTGTAAGAATTACCAAATGATACCATAATCACTGCTCTACGCAAACGATGAAGTGGCCAGAGGTGTCTTAACAAAAAGTTTCACCCGGCATAAAGTTCCACCCCGAAAAATGAGGTTGGAACAAATAGACCCAGCTTGTCGTTAAAGAGCAATTCAGCAATTCGTCTGTTATTTGTCCGTTTTATTTGTCTAATTTGAATTTGAAATCTTTGATTGTTTTTGTTTAGAGTCGAGCCTGTGGCACCCTCCGGATCCCGTAAGTATACAAATTATCAATTGCCAGCCTTTTCCATTAAGTTAATATGATTGCGCTGACAGGCGTCATTGTAAGGAAAATATGTCCATTTGACCTCACAAGCTGAGGTTTCTTTCTATCTGTTTAAGAAAGTATTCATGCTTACGGAATTTGTATTCACTTAAAAACGAATTTGTTATTGTTATTTTAATCGAGAAATTTCGAGTTTCCCCGAAATTTCAAAACTTTGCGGCCTTAAAATTAATTCATGTAAAAAATTTCCCCAAGAATTCAGCTCATCCGTACCACGGTACAACTAGTATACAAACTTTTTTTAACTTTGAGTTTTTTTATAATTTATCGACGTGAACTTGAGAGTTTTAAATTTGGACAACTCAAGAAATTTTTAATCCTCCTTAAATGTATCTAAGAATCGTAAAACGGGCACTACTTCAATTTCGAGCTAACAATTCCTTTCATAGAAAATTGCATACTGAAACCCCTTCTGTATCAATAATTCCTCTGGGAGAAAGTGCTGACCACTTTCCTGACGAAATGCTTGCAAACAATGATGGTGTGGAAAGAACTGACTCCACCAGTTTTTTTGTTACCAACAAAAAAAATTATTTTCAATTCAATCTTACTGTTGCTAATTTGCAGGAGCGTAGTTAAATAGTGAAAATTTACTGGTAGATAGAAACGTCTGGTAAAAGTTTACAGTTAAAAAAGTAGATTTTTGTATAGCGTTTTTGATGTTGATGTGTTAGAATGAAGAGATACCGAACGTAATTCTTTTCAGTGATATTCGACACTGCAGCGACCACAACTGACACGATCGTTATCAATGTGACCAGTTTGTCACCTGCCCCTGGAACTCTACGTAGGAATGGTATCATCGCATTTACATCAGTAACAGACAGTACGTACAGTGACAATGACGTGCTTGGGAACACCGCTGGATCAGGGCTGCCTCCTGGAAAATCATTCACATACGAGCTATTTGACAGTACTGGAACATCGAGAGATAGCGCGACCATGTGCACTGGTTTGTTATTTACCATCCAGTTGTTCATTCAATACACTTAATTTGAAGGCCCATGAATTGTCCCCTAAAAATGAGAAATTACATATCTTACAGAAAACTACCTGAACTGTGTTTTATTCTAAAAGAAAAGGTAAAAATACATGTAGTCTCGTAAGCCAGGTGCATAAAAAGCAACCCTGGTCATGGCGTCATCTGAAATAGCCGGATAATTTTGTATTAAATGCGCTGAATGCGAGGTAATTGTGAAGAAATGCGCTAAAATTGTTGAATTGATAGTTCTAGGTTCTACATGCACTGAAAAAAATATTTCAAATTTTGTCAACGCATTCAGACTTTCCTACATAAAATGCACAATTTTGAAAAAGTAAAATCGGCGCTTTCAGCATAGCCCTTAAATACAGCATATAGTTAACTCAGTACAAAAATAACATTGTTTTAACACAATCCTTAATTAAACAATTACACACTTGAAAAAATTGTCACCTACAACGCATCTCTTACATAATTCTCACTCAACTTTCAAAACAATCCAATTTTTAACGCATTCCTCGATTAATTTCCGTGCCTAACTCAGAAAAACTCATACTAAAGTTCAGCTCTCTTCGAGCACAATCCACACACGCACACAAATTACACACTGTAAAAAATCAACTCAATTATGCTTAATCCGTGGCCTGGCGGAGTAAGGTTTTTAAAAATGTTTTTAATGTTTATTTTTAATGTTTAATGTTTGTATTTTTTTGAGATTTTCTCTGCATTTGTGATTTTTCTTTTGCAAACGTTTAGGATACTGAACAATGAGGAAATGGATATCAACATACGGCTGCGTTCGAAAGGGCGATAACAACCTTATGTTAAATTTTCAACCAACACTCGCAGCGAATACAACAGTTGCATAAATTGCGCCACGGATTTTTGTTGATTAGACGAGTTTATGCCACTCTTTAATAGTCACTTCTCGCAGAGTAGAGTTAAAATAGTGGCGTAGAAGAGCACTCAAATAATCAAACAGTGTTTCGCCCCTGTTCCATTATTTGTTTGTATTTATCGGGCGTTTACCATTTATACAAGTTACATACCGGAGCTTGCCCTCAGTGTATTTCAATACTGATTCACCAAAAATCAATAATAAGCAGTGCTGAACCATGTTAAATGCAGTCTATATCAGCAATTCAGACTGCTCAGTGTAGTAACAGACTTTTTCTGAGCATGACAAAAAAGTATGCTTTCTGTCTGAGCATAACTTAATACTTTATGACCTCTCTCTGAACAAACATGTTTTATAGAACAGACTATGCAGAGTGAAAATCTCAATCGAAATTTTCGATCAACTCACATGAGGGGTAATTTCCAAAATGGCGACACACTGTTAGCCTTTTAGAACAATTACCCAATGTTTGACAGTTACCCAATGCCCATTTACAGAATGTGCTTAAATAACCAATGCCACATAACCCTATTTATTCCCTTTGATCTCTTCGTTCAAAAATTTGGATACAATTAAACAATCGGCATTGCAATGCCTATTACAATGCAATATTACATTGCCAATGGCATATGTTTTATCATATTAAAGCAGATAGTTTAATCAGAAGTTCGGTTGTGATGATTTCATATCGTCTCACGATCCGCCGAGACATAGCCATGGCCTGCGAGGCAGGACCAGATGAACTAATCTCACACACGCACTCAAACACACACCACACCCACATACATCGGGCTTTAAATGTGTATTTAGCTCCTGATCCGCCGTCTTCTGTGGATTCTGTGGCCTTGAACTCCTCTGCGGCTATCATCTACTTCACTGTAAATAGTGCCAACTCCGATATTCCAAGCGGATTCACTCTAATCGAAAATTCAAGTTTGCCCTTCACCCCTACGACTAGTGGAGGTAAGTTCGTTTTACGTTAGCCTCTAACTTCTCAAAAACAAAAATATGGATTTCACTCACCATATTGTTGGCGCTACCAGACCATACCTCAAACGAGTCTATATACTCTGCACACATGTGTAACTCGACTGTGTCATGACGAGGAAAGCGCCTCAAACGATTGCTCGGTGGAACTATTTCATTTACAAACCGTGATCACAGTGTTCGTATTTTTTCTAATGTCGTATGAACAAACTGACAAGCACCAATGAAGATTTATATAAGTTTTTATATATACACCATTATAACGTTGTAGAAGTTGTCAATTATAGTTGCTCATATTACAACCTTCCAGGGGTGAGGGTGTGAGGGGGAAACAGTTATTCTTTTTAATAGCCGCACAGCGATAGCTGGGGCTACTATTGGCCTTCTCTTGGTTTTTTTACAATTCAAAGAATTTGAATTGTATTGGGGCGCTGTCTTTTTTTTAAGATCTGTTCACACATTTTTATGTTTTTTGAAGTCAAACTGTAGTAGTGATTTTGGTCACGCCGAAACAGGAAGTGGAGCGAAAAAGCGAATGGTTTTGCGGCGTGAAATTTTTGCTCTACTTCGCTCTAAATTTGAAGTAGAGTGAGAAAACGGTGTTTGAATAAAAATTCGCTTTCTCGCTAGCGGTTTTTTTGTTCACATGTGGCAATTTCACTTTGATTTTTATAGTTTTTTTCCATTTTTTGGATTGGATTTTTTCTAAATTGTTTTCACAATCCATTCGTAGTCCGTGTTTGGTCTTTGAATTGTACGTCAGGACTTGTCCTGCTATGTTTTTTTATTTCGTCGTCATGATTTTTGTTACGACCATATGACCTCACAGGCACTTTTTGTTCCTTCGTTCATGCAATTTCAACTGAATTGCATGTGTGACGTCATTTTTCGCTCTTAGTGGAGCGAGTTTTTTTGTTCATGCGCGTGATTAAATTTTTGGTCACACTTGACTTACCTCACTCTCAAAAATGACTTCCTCAATTTGAAATTGACTTTTATTTACTTTAATTCAAACAGATAAGGTCAAATGGGTGTGTGTCACTCTAAATGAAGGTTATTTGAGATCAGCTAATAGAGACAGCAATAACTTATACAGATTTTTAATCAAAATCTAACAGATCAGCCTTCAATGAAAAGACGAATTTTTTTGGTCTGTCTTTTTTACTGTTTTTTAGACTGCCGATCTACGAATCTATTGCGGCTATTTTCTGGCAATCTGCCAGCTATGTTAGTTATTTTGTGTGGTTGATTTTTCAGGTGTGGCAACGTCTCTAACCGTGACGGGTCTGGACCACTCAGCAGTTTACAACTTCCAGATAAGACAAGATTTGGACTGTGATGGATCAGCAGGAACTGATGTGTCTAGTGCGTATGTGGACGTACCCGAAATACGAACGGGTAAACACTGCTCGTCTAAACATCTTTAACGCGATCTATACCTTAGATTAATTCAATTACACGGGCAAACTGTATTAAACACAATAGAGATAAACCTTTAATATTTTACGTTATACGTTTTACGTGTAGAAAAACTTAAAAAAAATTGTCACATGATGTGATACGTCAATTTTGCATCGTAGATATGGTACGAAAAAAAGTTGGTTGACAAATTGAGATCTATAAAACAATTTCGAGGGAATGGAATTGCAAATGATGATGGAATTGCAAATCCACTTAACCAGCACTGAAATTGATAGCAGACTGATAAAATTTTTTATAAAAATTAAGCTCAGGAATATGAAGACCTCGCCTTATTAACTCTTGTAACATTTTCGAGAACTTCAGGATTTTATATCTATGAAGCATTTAATTGTTTTTTGAATTAGATTAAGTAAAAAAACAATCATTAAAAAAGAAAACACAAAAGCTACTTCATGCCTTTTCTCGACTTTATTTTCAAATTTACCTTAGCTCAACAAAATTGCATTGAATTAGTTTTTGCTGTTGGATTTTGCCATTTTTTATTTTGTTCCCGTTACAATAAAAAATACAACAGTGAGAACTAATTCAATGGTGTTTTATTTACTTACGGTTACATTCCAATGACTGTGCCTGAAATTTTCACTGTGAGAGGAAGATTTTTCTGGCATTTTCCAAGTTAATTGTCCACATTAGACACTTTTGTGGTCACCTGGCGTCAGCGCCAGGTGAATACAAGAAGGAAAAAAAGCTTGGCAATAAATTCTATTCTATTCTCAAATTTTTGCGAAAACCGTTTTTTTGTCTAATTTTCATATTTGCTTTCCTATATTGGAACTAGAGAGCACTATGCACTAATTTTTTCTTTGGTTGCTCACATACTAGTTCTATTCAAAAAACGGCAAACCTTTCACAACACGAAGCAAAAATGTGGTTTCGCAGAATATTAAGGCAAGATTTGCGGCAAAAGGGATGAAAAAAAATTCACACCATTCAAATGTGAAAAAGCCTCCACTTTGCGTAAAATTTGCAATTTTTATTGGTGGAAAATTTAATAATCACCGGTACCGACATAGAGTCATGAAAAACGTTCCCCGCTGATAATCGTACAATTTTTCACCACCAAAATATATGCTGTGGTTTTTCGGTTTTGATTTGTTGTATTATTAAGATTATATCTCAACGTTCTTACTGCATTCAGTGCGAAAAGTGGCAATTCTTACAACTATTTACCGCAATTCTAAAATTTTCTGGCAATTTTTAGCTGAAGCGTTTTCATCTTAATGAGGTTGATTTAACCTTGTGTTCAGTAATAGGTTTTAAAATGAAGTTTTGCCGTAAGCTTTCAACAAAACGGTACATTGAAGTGGCGGGAATAATGAAAATTCGAGTGTAAGCTTAAATGGGCAGCTGACCATTGGAGTCTTCGATAGTTCAATATATCTTAAGCCAGATGCTATACCCTAATTTTGACAATTAAGTTGAAAAAGATCTCAGTCGCTATCATTTAACTACAAATAATTTCCTGACGTAGCCATTGTCTGAAATGGCAATTTTCAATAATTTTTTTGTTTTGTGGAAACTGGTGACAATGTTTTGTCACATTTTTTTAAACTTTTCATACATCATTTTCCACGATGGAATATAGTTAGGCAAAACGTGGAAATTAGTTACTTATAAACTATATGGCCTACACTTATCATAAGTGGCTAATATTTTGTAAAGTGGAGCTAGGTAAATGTAACCCAATTCTAAGAATTTGAGCGTAATTGTCTCAAATTTTGTTTCCTTTTTTTAGTAAACAATTGAGACCAAACTCAGGGAATTAATTATTCCAATGAACAAAGTTAAGAGCAAATGAAAAACTGCAAATTGTCTTCTCAATCCCCAATTGGTCTCGAGAGGGATTTTTCTGAAATTAACCACCATTTAGACTTTTGTTCAGTTCAGTTCTGTTGATAATATCAGATATTATATATTCAACAAAGGAAAAAGTTGACGCATGGAAACTAGTGTCTCGTGACTTAGAAATTAGCTACGAAGTGTTGCCCATAGTTTTCACGCTCTCCACAAAAAGACCCACCGTGAAACATGAATACTCATATATCCAATTTTGAAGACAATTTGAACTAAGTTTGCTTAGTGTGACTAGTTTCCATACACGTGTGCAACTGTAATCTTAAAGCCCGGGTAATGAAAACAGGTGACAAAATCGATTGTAGATAATCGAAAAATCCAGCGTTAGCCACATTAGGTGGGTGAGTGTGCGTGTGTGCATGTGTGTGTGTGTGTGTGTGCGTGTGCGCGTGAGTGTGTATGTTTGTTGGGAGCAAGTTTGAAAATTCAATTCCAAATCTAATATATCAGACCTCTAGGGTGTTTTTGATCTCCTAATTAAGTGCTGAGATACTAAATAAACAGTGGATGAAATGCTATGGTGGTTTCACCGACATTTAATGAAAGAAAGTAAATTTTTTATACATATTATACATTTTCTTCTCAGATGATGTTTTGACGTTTTTTTGTCTTTCTGACAACATGTTACCATTTATTTTGCGGTGATACGTTTTTTTTATAGACATCATTACAAATCGTAGCTGGATTGCAAATCGCTAACATGACGATAAAGGTTTATGAATAATTCTAAATTGTCTTTATTCATTGAAAGGAAATAGATCCAACATTTTAATCAAATAGAAGAGGGGAAGGAAACAAATGACCTTCACGTCCGAATACCCAAAACCATTCTTCGTTTTCATAGATGGTCATAAAAAAGTCATAAATTTTATTTGACTCCGTTTAATGAGTAATTCTGAAATTGTTTTGTTCTACTTTGGGACAGCAAACGGTTATTTCAAGTCATTTTTCCGTTATGCTTTAGTTAAGCATAGTTAAACATAGATGAAAATAGTTAAGCATTGTTCAAACAGCATTGCTTCACTGTCAATCTGAAGTGTGCTATACAGGTCCACTGCCAGGAGGAATTTACCAATCATCCGATTCAGAGGACAACTCTATAACTGTAGACTGGAATGCTGTATGTCGAAGCGCTCAGATTTGTTTAACCTATAACTAATTAAGGATAAACCCCTTAAAAACAGAAATAACCCCATCTTGAGGTTTACTTTAGACCTTAGCTACTGTAAAAGGTGTAAAACCACTCTTTCGGAAGTCAATTCATTTCGGTATATAAGCAACAACGTGTTATTAGAACGAAGCAACGTATAAGCATTATAATATCAAGACGTACAAACATACAACGTAAGCATTGACGATCAATGCAACAAGTGAAAACTTAGACGGCAAGGTTTTTTCGATGCTCTTTTACTGGTTTTTTGTCTGATGTCATTGACGTCAAAATCAGTTTGTATTCAATCGGCAAGTGTCTAGAAAACCTAAAAATATAAAGCCGAAAACCAGCTTAATCGATACATATAGTGGTTATATTTACTTAAAATTAGGTTAAATGAACTTTTTCGGAACTTTCTACGTATATTAGAACGTTTTATTAATTTAGAACGATTTCTGTACGCATTTAAATTCGAAAATAAATACTCAATTCTGATTGGTTAATATTATTCGTTCATTTACTTCGTAACATCCTCCGGCCCGGAGAAGATGTTGGGAAAACTGGTAAAAGTTTTACAAGCGGGCGGACGAGTGAACCGGTCGACGTACGTAAAACGGCGGAGCGCGCGACGCTATCGGAGCCGTAGCGGAGTTCCACAATCCGAGCGGTTGGGTAGTAACCCCTAGGGTTGGTTTCTTCAACTATCCAAACCAAGTCTCCGGTCTTAAGGTGTTGCTCGGCAGGCGTCTGCCACTTAGAGCGTCGGTTCAGCGTCGGTACGTACTCTCTGATCCAACGGGATCAGATCGCATTAGCGTACGACTGCGCACGGGCGTAGCGTTTACGATGGTCGAGCTCATTGTTGCCGACAACAGACGGAATACCGGCAGAGTGTTCTCCTAAAAGAAAGTGGTTGGGCGTTAAAGAGTTCAAATCGCACGGATCGGCGCTTACGGGTGTTAAAGGACGCGAATTGAGAGCATTCTCCACGAGACAAAAGGTAGTATGCAGTACCTCATCCGTGAGGCGACGCGTGCCAAGAATAGTATACAACACGCGTTTGAAGCTGCGTACCAACCTCTCCCAGATACCCCTTGATGTGGTGCGCTGGGTGGATTAAACCTCCACTTTATACCTTTGTGAGCGAGCTCAGCTGCAATGTTGACAACGTTCCACTTTTCAATACTTTCTCGGAGTTCTTTCTCCGCTCCAATAAAGTTAGTGCCATTGTCTGACCAAATCATGGCAGGTGTACCCCTACGTGACACAAACCGCTCAACTCCCATAACACAAGAACTGGTGTCCATGGATGTAACTATCTCGACATGGACAGCGCGAGTAGTGAGACAGGTGAAGAGGAAGCCCCACCTTTTCTCAGTAGTACGGCGGACAATAACATAGAATGGCCCAAAGTAGTCAACGCCAGTGTTCGTGAAGGGAGGAGACTGGTAAGCAAGTCTCTCCTTAGGTAAGTCAGACATGATTGGTTGCATGGTTACAGCTTGGAATTCTCGGCATCTCAGGCAGTCTGCTTTGATGGAACGCAAGGATGATCTTAGTTTCAGTGCTGTGTAGTGTTCCTGCACAATTGATCTTAGGTATTCAACGCCCTGATGATAATGCTTTATGTGCGTGTGTTCAAGGAACAGTTTTACAAACGGATGACGTGCATCTAGGATGATTGGGTACTTTACATTAAACCCAACTTCAATTAACCGCTTGATGCGGCCCGAGGAACGGATTAGCCCATTTGGACTAATAAACGGTGAATGTGGAGCAATTCGGCTACTCCGTTTAACGAATTTATTGTCAAGAAGATCTTTTCTTTCGGCTTCAAAAGACTCTTCTCGTACCAAGTACTGTAGATGACGCTCGGCTTCGTCAAGCTCAGTAGAGTCAGTAATGCTACCATCGGGTTTACGGTAGCCGGCATGTTTCGGCAAAAGCCGGAGAACGTATGCGGCAATGCGCAAGTACTTTTGATAAGAACTAAACTTATCAAACGGAAACAGTGAAGGAACGGGAGTTGTCTGTTTTTTGACAGATGTAGCGAGAGAAACAGTGTCTTCTATTATGACTGCTTGGTTGACGCCAAGTTTGATGTTATTAAGGACGTCTTTGTTCGGTACGAATGGGAAACTTGGGTTAGTTAAGAAATGTGGACCATTGACCCAACTGCTTAGTTGCAAAACCTCAGCGGACATTCCACGCGTGCCAGCGTCAGCTGGATTATCCTTAGTTGCGACGTGGTTCCATTGGCCAACGCTGGTATACTCCAAAATTTCACAAACGCGGTTTGCAACAAAGATTGGTTGCTTTTCATTAGAGTTAATCCATTGGAGAACGGTCGTGCTATCTGTCCACATGAATACTTGGTTAACAGTTACGGTAAGTGCTTGTGTAATTTCCCTTTTCAGTCGAGCGGCAAGTAGAGCTGCTTGTAATTCGAGTTTTGGGACAGTCATTACTTTCATTGGCGCCACGCGTGCTTTCCCTAAAACAAACGCAAGCTCTGTTTTTATCTTGCCCGTAGGAGTTGTTACTCGGGCTCGAAGAAATGCAACGGCACTAAAAATATCCTGAGAACTGTCACCGAACATATGCAACTCTATATTATCAAAGGGTCCGCTAAAGTAACTTCGAGGAATTTTGATGTTTTCAAGCTTTGGTAAGTCCGCCTTCCAAACCAAAAATCTTTGAACGATATCCTGTGGGAGCTCGTCATCCCATTGTTGTCCTGTGACACGCCAGATGTCTTTTAAGAGCAGTCGCGCACCGACGGTAAACGGTGCGACAAGACCAATGGGGTCAAAGACTTTCGAGACAAGACTTAGGGCCAAGCGTTGCGTGAGGGACTTGGTGATAGGGCAGCTTGTACCCCGACTCACAACTAAAGTGTCATTAGTGTGATCCCACTTTAACCCTAGCACATGCGATGAATCCTCCTGACATGAAACAATAACCTTGGGCTCAGTAGTTTGAGGGGAACCATCAATTCGGTCAGCCAGATTTGGTACATTGCTTACGAACTTTGTAAGCTTGAACCCACCGAGATGGAGAAGATGTACCAATTCCTTCGATCTATTGATGGCTTTCTCGGGAGACTCCACTGAGTCAAGGTAATCGTCCATGTAGAAGTTTTCAAGGACGGCTTTTGCAGCTTCGGGGTAAAACTTGGCATTGTCTCTTGCTGTGCGTTGTAATGCATAGTTGGCGCATGTGGGCGAGTCTTTAGCCCCAAATATGTGGCGCGTATATTGATACACTACAACGTTAGTTGTGGGGTCCTCCCGCCACAGAAAGCGAAGTGATGGTTGATCTGATGGTAATACGCCAACCTGTAGAAACATTCCCTCGATGTCGGCAGAGACGGCATATGGATGCTGTCGGAAGCGAAGAAGTACGTAAATAAGGTTTTGGAGCAGATCAGGGCCAGTGAGCAGAGATTTATTCAGTGAGGCGCCATGAAATTTTGCTGCTCCATTGAGCACCCTACGCACCTTACCCGGTTTGTTCGGGTTTAAAACCGGATGGTGGGGTAGGTACCACTCTTTATCGGACCGGCTCTCAACCTTGTGAGCGTCCGGAACCTCAATTACATACCCCTTATTTAGGTCTTCTTTGATGGTACTAGTATACTTCTCTCTGAGGTCTTCATCCTTGGCCAAACGTTTTTCGAGCGATTTTAGTTGCACAAGGGAGGAGAAGTAATTATTTGGGAGCTGGATGTTGTCTGCTGCCCACAGCTTTCCGACATCGTATCTCAGGCCATTGTGTATGGTGGTACTCTCAAGGATCTCGTGAGCCCTTTCTTCTGCTGCAGATCTGGAGTTGACCTGCTTGTTTGCCCCGAATGATTCAATGTCTTACCATGGCTTTACTTGCCTTGCTAACTCATTGTCATGTTCGATATTCACTTTAAAGCACGTTGAAGTTAAACAAGAACTTGATGGTAACGGACCGCTTAAGACCCAACCTATGGGTAAGCGTACGGCAACGGGTGAACGCTTCTCATCGGCAGAGAAGTATTCTAACGGGCAGATGGCATGATAGACATCTTGTCCGAGTATCATCTCAATGTCTTTATAGGAATATGTCACGGGATCAAGAACTGCTAAGTGTGGGTAAGTCTCTTGCAGGGCCTGTACATTAGTTATATCTGAGCCGACGTTCAGACTCTCCTTAACGAAAGGGTTGATGGTAAATTGTTCGAAATCTTGATGTTCTCTTGGTTTCCCAGTAACTTCAACAATCCTAGTTTCAACTACTTCTTCGGTATTAATACCCTTGACAGTTAGCTTTAGTGCTTTACCGTGCAAACCGAGTCTATCTGCGAGACTACCGGCCACCCAAGAGTTACTGCAGGCGGTATCACACAAAACTAAAGCCTTGGTATCTAAACCGGACGAATTGACCAACTGCAATTCCGTTACCTGAAGGAGCCCCTTAACATCAGTAACAGATGACATTGTGGTGGTCTTATTAGACGGCTGTTGAGTAGTGGTTGCTTTACTTTGACCTATGTTGACAGAAGACTGGATGGTATTGGGATTTGTTGACTGTTTTGTTGGGAAAACCCTATCTGCTCCATGCAATAGTGTGTTATGCGAACTATTGCAACCCTCTGCTTGGCACTTTCTTGGTTGAGGGCACTGGCGGAACGTGTGCTTGTCCCTTAAGCACGAAAAGCAAAGTTTGTTATCTGCAACCAACTTAGCTCTCTGGGTTGGAGTCTTTTCCTTGAAAACTCGACACTCCCATAGCCGGTGGTTACCTTTGCAAACAATGCACCGAGAGTAAGTGTTTGTAGAAGAAGATGACATTTGCTTCTTTGTTTCCCTTTGTTGTGAAATTGATGCAAACACTTTTGAGGCTGTTTTGGTCTTGGTTACTGAAGTGATGTTCTCTTCAGGTTTGGTCTTGGTTGCGCTTTGTTTCATAAGATCGTGGGCCTCAGCCTTTTCTTTAAGCCAATCGTTAAAGTCAAGGAGGGTAGGCTTGACCCAGTGCTTCTTAACCGTAAAGAGTGACCATGACTCTTTCATGTTTGGTGGTAACTTCTGTACCGCTTGGTTAAGTAGGGAAGCGCTCTTCAAGTCAGCATCATATAATAATGACTTGAAAACCCCAACGAGGCTGGATATGGCTGCAGAATAGTTAATGATGTTATCACTATTGTGCATTTTAAGAGGCGGAAAGTTGCTTAGTTTATCCAAGTGTGCACTTACGACTGCCTGTGGCTGGCCAAATTTACGTTCCAAAGTCCTTAGTGCATCCTTGTACATTAAACCACAGTAAGCAAACTCGGCGATTGCAATCTTTGCTTTACCAGTGACGAGTGTCTTAAGGTATGTCAATTTAACGTCATCAGTGAGCGTTTGCGAGTCAATCGCGCTTTTGAATTGACCATACCACTCGTGCCATTGTAATGGATCGCCATTATACTGAGCAAGTCTCCATTCTGGCAAGGGGTCATTTTTCTTGCTGTTTATTGCGTCAGCCAACTTCTTAATCAATGACTCATTGTCCGGTATCGGAGTGGCAGGTGCAGACACCTGCGGACCACTCCAACTCAACGGTCTGGGCCCAACATAAGGGTATGCTGGCTGAAAAACAGGAGTGGCTAGACCAAGTACAACATTACTAGTAGTCGCGATTGGGTTTTCCTGCTGTGCACCTGATGGTGGTTGCATATCAATCAAAAGGGGTGAATTCGAATATACTCGTTGTGGAATATTAGTGCTTGAGGGTGCGATATGGTTGTGTATATTTGGAGGCAGACTATTCACGGTGGTTGTGTCTTGGTTGACTATTGACGGTCTGTGCTGTGGAAACCGCCAATGACTGATATTTGGCACAATGTTTTGGCCAAGAGGAATAGTGGGCATATTTGGGACAGGCGGAACAACAGAACGTACAACTTTGTGTACTCGAATATTATTATTTTGAAAAGTTTCGTTGACGAGAGGCTGATTACTCAAAGGGGCGTGTGGGATGGGAGCAGTGATGTTAGGTGCGAAGACTGGGTTCGGAATGGGAAGGTTGTTAGGATGAGCGGGTTCGGAGTTGTGCTGTTGAGTGTTTGGACTTGGTGGGGCGCTTGGGTGCGAGGGAACATTTATTGCGGGGGCTGGATGATTTGTTGACGGAAAAGGAGGAAGAGTTGCGTTTGGTGCTCGGGGGACAATATTAATTTGTTGTCGGGAGAATATACGCGGGGCCGAATCATTCTTAGGAAGACTTGATGTTTCAGGTCCACTTGAGAATTGAAGTTGTGCGTTGGGAATTAACTTGGAGGCATTATTTTGATTTACTTGCGGTGCGAACGGCTGTGGTGGAATGGGCTGTTGAATGGGTGGTGAAGAAGCCCCTGGGGCGTGTACAGAAGGCGGGTGACTATACGCGGTTACTTGGTTGGTTATGCTTGGAAGCGCCATGCTTTTTTGGCCTGTTTGATCCATTTGCGCCCTTAGGTGCGCCTGGTACAACGCCTGTGTGTTAGCAGCAGCCAAAAAATTTTCAGGTTGAGTATAATAGGGGTCGAGTTGCTGCAAGGTCTCATTGCTTAAAATGTAATTGCCTCGACAATTTTTTGGAATAGAATGCCTTGAAACTTCAGTGTTCTGATCTTCTACTGTTTTGCCGTTGTTGTGGCTAGGACATTCTGGAGGGTCAATCATAACATCTGGTCCACTAGTTCTCTCATTGTTAAAACTTAAAGCAAGTGAGGTGTTGATCCAGTCCTGGACAACCTTTTCACTTCTCATTGAGCTTCTAGCACTTGCAGTTGTTTCAGATTGGCTACCTTTAGAAACGGCGTCCAGCAATTCAAATTCTTGCAGAGTTGCCTCTGCCAACCGTTTCCTGTTGTTTTCCTCCAATTCGTCTATTTCCATTTGCTTTTTCTGTTTTGCAAGGCGAATGGCTGCCTCATTCTGTTTTTCAATTTCTTCACGCTTCGTCTTAGCAATTACATAATCATGTTTACGCTGACTGGATGTTTTTGACGATGTCATAATTGAGGGAAGTCTAGAACGAATGGAAGCCCTTGGTTCCTGGAACTCACTCACTTTATCATCAGCAGAGTTGATGTAGTTTCGTGCTGAAGTGAGTATGTTGTCGTTCTTAGTTGTCATTGCCTCCAAGTAAGACTCTAATGAAGGAACAAGAGTACTTGGATCCTCTGTTTTTCCAGCAAATGCAACCAGGTCCTCATTTTTGTCTACAACAGTCATAATTGCTTCGTTGCACTTTGTTACTAGGCGTTCAACTTTCACTCGCCTATTTTGACTATTTATACAATGAAGAATATCTTCATGTAAAGCATGCAATTCAGCTTCACGCTTTGACCTGGCAGCGTACAATTTTTTGACTTTTTGATCAAGACTATTAGACATCACGATGTTATTATTTCCAAATACCAGCAAAACTACCACAGCACACGGTTATCTATTATATGCACACTCCAAACAAATCAAATCCACGCAAAACATACCCAACGCAAAAGACACCAGACACAGCACACTGTAGACAGTCTGTAAAACAAACCACCCAAAGAGCAAAGAAGGTCGTCGAGCACACTGTGCCCGACAAAAACAGAAGTGGAGCGCTGAACGCTATGCGCTCAACGCGGAGGGAGGCAAAGGACACACGGGAAGTCGAGCGAGCAACGCGCGACGAAACGGAGACGTTACGGACGGAAAGTCGAGCGAGCAATGCGCGACAGAACGGAAACGGGACGTGCGGGAAAACAAACGAAACGGGACGGTGGGAAAGAACGGGCGGGAAATGAGTTCGGAGAGAACTATGTTAGCAGACCACAGCAAAAACTCAAGCAAACAATCTAGCCGTAACTCCAGAACAAACTTAAGTCACACCCTAGGAAGAAGGAGAGAAGCTACTGCAAGACAATCTAATATAGTTCATAATGGGTCTATAACGACAAATTTAACGATAAACTATTTTACGGCAATGCAGTAGTACACTAAAAGGATGAAAAGGTCGAGAAATTTACTAGCCGTAACTCCAGAATAAACTTAAGTCACATCCTATCAAAATCCAAGCCGTAACAAACAATCAGCATACTAACGTTATTAAACAAACTACAGCAAAATTTAATAAACTACAATAGTGTGTTTGTAGACTAAGATAGTTGAAAAAGTCGCGAAACAATCCAGCCGTAACTCGAGAATAAACTTAAGTCACACCCTAGAAGGCAACAGGACCAAACCAAATAGCAATCGTACAGGTACACACAAACAAACAGCAGCAAAATCAATATACTACAACAGAAGGGCTAGTAAATTAGTAGAGTTGAAAAGTCAAAGGACAACCCAGCCGTAACTCGAGAAAAAACTTAAGTCACACCCTAGAAAGCTATAAGACCTAAACAACAAACCAGCATACTAGCATACTCAACATACTACAGCAAAAACAACAACATACTTCATCACATATAACATACTACATCGAAGGAAAAAATTAGGCGGAGAAAAACAACTCTGAATGAAAGAAAAACGGAATGATTGGAAACGAAAACGAAAAACAAAATTTTGGGAGAGCGACGTTGATGAAAAATGAACGGAAATTGTGAATAGTGAAGTTAAGGAACGAAAACGAAGCGGACGGTACGGTACGAAAACGAGATACGAAGATAATAAGAAGACAATTTTTTTTTGAGCCTGAGGTTGTGAGTTTATATCTCACACCATTATCTGTCCAATTTTTCAAATTTTGGTCAATTTTTGCAAATTCTTGATTACGGAACGGTAATCCAGTAAACTGGACGGTTTTAAGCTTGAAAGTACGATTTATGAATATTCGGTATTGATTTTCTAAATTTTTTGATTTGCCTCAAAATTGACCAAAGATTTTCAAAATTGAACAATATAGCATTATGTGCTCACTTTTTCCTCATATCTGAGGTCAATTTTTTGCTATGTAGCCATAATGGACCAATTTGTCTGAATTTCCCAACTTTCGACCAAAAAATTTTCAAAATCGATGTTTTTTTTTTCTTAAAAAGTTTCTCAGCTCCCTTCTCCAAAAATTATACTACTTCGCTGAGACTTGTCGTAATAGTACTACTTGCTTTTCTTTACAATCTGGCGGAAAAGGATTAGTGATTATCAGAAGCTTTGATCAAACTCCGAACCTTGATGTTTTTTAAGCTCAAAAAATTCAACTGTGGGGGTTAATGGTGACTTTTTAGGGATGATTTTCACGGAGTTCTTTGACTACACAACCCCTTGAAAATGTCTTTGAAAGATATCAGGGGTTGGGTTACTTGCCGTCTAAAATCGTTTGTATTCAATTCACTGCAAAAAAGGTTCTGTTCTTACAGTTTTTTCTGAGTACATGAGTGTTCAACTCAGCTTCTTTGAAGAGATGTGAGTTCGAACAAAGAGCAAGGCATAGGGCGACAATTAATAATTTTCGTCATATAAAAGCATCACCAGTTAGCCATTCTTGGAAGTGGGTGGAGTAGGTGCCGAACAGCTCATCTGAGTCCTGATCCTTGTTACAAACTTTAATCGAGCTGAAAGCTACATCAAGACAACCTACTGTGAATTTGGCTTCATCGTTCCATACTGGGTTGTAACGAAACGTGTCCTTTCCGTTACTCTAGTGCAAGAGTAGAATGGGAAATGAATCAACAGCACAACCCACTTTCAAGTAAAAGCAAAGGTCAGATAACGGGACAATTAATTGAGTGACTGGATCAGACAGTAGCTTGAAGAAATATAAACGAGTCAAAAGCTGAATGAACGCGTTTGAATATATCCGTTGTCTTTAATAGTGAGTTCTGAAGATTTGACGCTAAAATTGGCTCTTATTTTGGAGCGGCACCAATGTAAAAGGTGTAAAACCACTCTTTCGGAAGTCAATTCATTTCGGTATATAAGCAACAACGTGTTATTAGAACAAAGCAACGTATAAGCATTATAATATCAAGACGTACAAACATACAACGTAAGCATTAACGATCAATGCAACAAGTGAAAACTTAGACGGCAAGGTTTTTTCGATGCTCTTTTACTGGTTTTTTGTCTGATGTCATTGACGTCAAAATCAGTTCGTATTCAATCGGCAAGTGTCTAGAAAACCTAAAAATATAAAGCCGAAAACCAGCTTAATCGATACATATAGTGGTTATATTTACTTAAAATTAGGTTAAATGAACTTTTTCGGAACTTTCTACGTATATTAGAACGTTTTATTAATTTAGAACGATTTCTCTACGCATTTAAATTCGAAAATAAATACTCAATTCTGATTGGTTAATATTATTCGTTCATTTACTTCGTAACAGCTACCTCTGGTCAGAAGGCCTCAGACCGAAGTGACATTCGATTAAAGCATTGTGAGAACCCAAGTGATGACTATCGTGCTCTGGAAGTTTTGATAAGACTCTTTCCAGAAAGTTTTGCATGCAATATCGTGCCACCTTTGCCCATTGTTTTTTCAAGCCATTCCCGGGTCACCCATCATACAACTTTTTTTTTACTTTCACACAAGGTCATATATGATTCCAGGTAATCATACAAGGTCATATATGATTTTCATGATTTCCTAGTAGTCATACAAGAATCATACAAAAATTTTCACCAAATGGAACGCATCTGTAAAACAAATAAGGAGTTTTTCAAGAGCATCGAAATACTTCTTAATTGACATTGGCAAAGATAAGAGCAAGAAATTTCGGCATTTCCTTGTAATCATCCTAGGTCATATCTGATTTCTATGGTTCCCTAGAAGTCATACGAGAAACACAAAAAATACGACATGGAACGCATACAAGGATTAATGAATAAATATTTTTTCTGCTGGTTTGGAAAAAAAAGGATTTTTTCTCAATCAACAGCCAATATTGCAGCTGAGCAATGATCAGAGCCAAGGACTCCCTTCGTTTAATATAATTTGTCCCCCTGTATAACTAATTGGAACACTTAAAGATCAAAATCTTTTTTTAATGAAAAACTGTCATTGTCGCTAGAAAACTTCTGACATTTTCATGATATACAAAAAAATTGTAAGTTGTCGGCGTTTGCGTTCTCGTAGTACCAAAATTTTGCGCTTGATTTTGCTTGAACGAATAATTTTCTGCAGATATCAGTCAATTGAAATAAATATACACTCTAAGAAAAGTGCGGATAAAATTACCTAAAAATTCAGGTAAATTTAGCTGAAATGTGCATGTATTTTGGCGTAGCTGCACAGTACTTGCACCTTACCTGCAAGTACCTGCAATTGCAGGTAATTTTATTGAATTGTAAATGGAGTTCTCCTGCAACATTTACCTGAAAATCAATAATAAAAAGTTAAAACCTAATAGTTCATTTTGGTCTGAGACGGTCTGATAAAAACTCAGGTCTGATCAGAGGTCACTTTGGTCAATGACAGTCTGACTATAGTCCATTTTTGTCTGGGACCGTGAATCAAAACTCAGAAGGCCTATAACCACTTTGGTCTGGGACATCAACCTAGGAGTTGTTTGTATGGTGTTTGTACCAAATAATATTTGGAACAGTAGTGCTCATAATCTATAAAGCGTGTACCCGATTCGCATCGATATCTCCAGCTTAATGCGCAGCACTTTAACAAATCTGAGACCTAGACAAATGCGACCTCGACTGAATATCGACTGTATCGAGATGGCACTTTCGTCAATTTATGGATCAATGGTCCTGCAAGCTCTCCATATAACTTCACGACCACTTACACAGACGACAACAGAGGTAAGTGTTGCTCAAAATTATTACCATTTTTAGAATGGGATTTTGCTATCGCTGATTGGAGCACTTCAGAACATGCAGCGCAATATAGCATTTGCAA
Source organism: Convolutriloba macropyga (assembly GCF_964194025.1). Taxonomy (NCBI): domain Eukaryota; kingdom Metazoa; phylum Xenacoelomorpha; order Acoela; family Convolutidae; genus Convolutriloba; species Convolutriloba macropyga. The sequence goes on along the minus strand of NC_134473.1, from coordinate 38,741,699 downwards.
AACTGCTTTTTCACTACACTTCTTTCGTCATCCCCCTTATTTAGTGCGTGCACATTATTTTCAACCCACAAGAGCACGTGCCATAATTGCATATACTGGTTTAAAAGGCAATGGTACGTGCTCAATAAAGGGGAACATGGGAGGTGCATAATGAAATAATTTTTTACAAAAAACTTTCATGTTTATCTGTACAAAAGTCCAAGATTGATCTGTCGCGAATGTCGAGTAAAAGTAGGGAAATGAAACAAGTGAAAAACTGAAACACCCTGAGTCATGGTTTTTGTTTGAAGAAAACAGTAATGAAATTGGGTTTTTCCTGTTAGTGCCACACAGACGGCACCTGCCATATTTTTACCTTCTGAGTTACTATGTAATGGCATGTGCTCGGTAACGGGGGTGCAAAACGTATTGGCGCCCTCAGTCCGTTTTGCACACCCGAATAACAGAGCACGTGTCAATACATAGTAAATCATTAGGTAAAAATATGGCATGCGCCTTGTGTGGGGGCACAAACAGGAAAAACCCCAGGTTCATTACTGTTTTCTTCAAACAATGACCACGACCCGGGGTGTTTCAGTTTTCCACTTGTTTTATTTTCTCACTTTTCGTCGACCTTCGCTACAAAACAGTCTTTGACTTCTGTACAGATAAATATTAAAGGCTTATTTTATGTAAAGCATTATAAAATTTTGTGCCTCCCATTTACTGAGTACGTACCGCTGCGTAGTAAATCAGTATGCCCAAACAGGTATATTGTAGTATATTGTAGGGAATATGAGACAATCATAGTTCATTATGGAAGCTTAAGGGAAGCATCATACTTCCGAAGATTAGAGCAACGGCTCAAACCTGACCTTTTTGAGTTGCATTATTTATATTATTAGGGCGTTCAGGATCAAAAATGGTCATCATCCGTTCCAATATGACTCAAAAACATCTGCCGATCAAAATTAACAACTCAAAATGCATCAATGACAATGTTTTTTACGCGATGCGTCTCTCAAAATATATACGAAAGAAGTATTGTGTTTTTCTCTGAGAACCGAAATGGTACACATCACTAAATGTAATGTTTTCATCAGCTTAATGAAATTTTCAAGTGTTTTTTTTCTGTTAGAATATATCAGCTTCAACGTTATTTAAAATGGTTGATAGTTTGAGTAGCGAAGAAAAACAATTAAAATGCGGGATTTTTTTTTCTAATTTTTAAAAATACCATAATTTTAAGATTTTGATTTCAATTCGACCACAAGAAAGACCTGCAATATTGTTTCAAGAAACTAAGGGAAAATTGATGAGCTTTATCTATCTAATTTCACGCACTCTATATTAAATCTGAATAATTTTTTATACTTTTTTGTTTATTCTTTTACCATGGTTAATATTTGGAAATACAGTAGAAAGTATTAGCAGTGAGAAGATTACATTTGTTTTTGAGAAAAAAGTTTCTATTACAGTCGATTATGCTTCTCAAAATTCCTATCCTCTCTTTCTTTCTTATGTTTTCATTTATTATGCTGGATCGTAGCCCACTGGATGAGTTAAAATCTACGAATTGTGAGCAGTGCGTTTCTATCAGACAGTTTTTATTTTCAAATAGCACTTTTTTGTTCTCACAATACCTCTTTCATGAATTCTGTCGCATCTCTTTATTTTGAAAATAAGCCAGATTTTCGAACTACCACTCGAAAAAGGTCACAGGAGGGGGCCAAAAGAAGAATTTACAAATTTTCAAAAAGTACAGTAAAGGTTTTAATCATTTTTTTTTGGATTTTACTAAGTTTTGTTGCTATAAGTAGAACTATCAATTGCAGGCCGTATAAAATTTAAGAAAAGCAGGTTACGTCTCTAATGTTTTTTGAATTTGAAGAGGAAAAAAAACACTTCATTATAAAAATGTCTTACCTTTTTCTAGATCATAGAAAAATTGGGTAGCACACATTGCTTGCCTCATAGGCAAAACTTGGTGAATTTTTTTTTTCAGAAAGACGCACAAAAGAAAGACGACACAAGTTAATATTTCCGACAGTGGTTTTAATGTTACCAAAAAAATTGAAAAACAACAAGAAGGCTCGTTAATGTGCGGTCACAAGTGATGTTCCGACCCACGCGCATCTACTTTTTTGAATTAACTGTCAACCAAATAAAGAGATAATCAAAAACATATCTTTCAATTAAAAAAAAATTACAAACCACTAAATGAATTAAATAATGCCATGCCTCATTTCAGCCCTCACGAAATCGGCCTTTAATAAGACTACGGAGAGAAAAGCGAACAACAAAATTAGAAAAAAAAACAAAAATCATTTGATACCGCAAAAATTCAGAATTTTTTGATATTTCGTATCATTTTACGACTACATAAAGAAAAAAACAGGCAAAAACAGCACATTCAAATAAAAACTGAGAGAGAAAATGTCGAAGCCATTAAAATATGAACCATTCAGTAAATACTTTTTCATTTTCAATTAATTTTTTATTATCAATGAGATTTTTTTTGTAACAACCAAAATCAACAGATATGATCAAATATATTAAAAGTACAAATTGTTTGGGAAAACCTGTATTATCAAAGCGATTATATTCAATAGCTTTCAACGGAAATCAATAAATAATAAGTTATAAAAACAATAATGAGTTATATTTCGCTGGAAAAACAATAATTTGTGTCATTCGTAGATCATCAATAAGTCATCACAATAAGTCGTATGACTATGAAAACGACAGCAAATACAAGCAAAAATATGAGAATTCAGTGGAAATGTGCGTTAAGACAGTGTCGAAGCCATTAAAACCATAAGTTTTTTCTCTAAAATTCTTATCTATGATCAATTGGAAGTCTCCTTTAGGCCAATGAGACTGTCTCTAATAAGATAATGCGATAAGATTTCAAAAGGAACCAAAATTATAAAAAAATAACCAAAAATTAAAAAAAATCATGAAAAGTCTTGACATCGATGTCATAAAGACAATAGTTAGAATATAAAACGGCTAACCAGATCAGTTTTACTTTAAGGAATTGGGTCTTGTCAACAGTGAAAACGACATAGATTTCACAGAAATCAATTATTATTCGAAAAAAAATTATTCGAGTTTTTCAAAGTCCTTACAGCCACTCAAATTGCTGTCCACTCAAATTACTATATAGAGCACTTACTTCTCTTTAGCAAGCCTATTGCACTTTATTTGTTCATTGGGCTTCATCTGACTGTAACTAGCATTTTTATTGCGTTTCGTCTATTAAAAACACAAAATTGTTTCATTTGTAGCATAAAATGTAATTTTGTATTAAAATTCTGATAGAAAAGATCTTAATTTGAACTAAATTTACGCTAAAAGAGGACAAAATCATGCCAAACATCACGTGTTTGCACAAAACTTAAAACCTCGATAACTCCTCGAAAAAACGAATTTCAAAAAAATCTTTGGAATTTCGAACTCTGCGCTGGACGAGCTTTTTAATGATACCGCTCACATTTCTATTCGATGCATATATCGATCGTCCAAAATTGACTGAACAAAAAAACCATTTGAGTATATAGTTCTTCCCTTCCCCACAAGTGGGGTCGGATCAAAAATACTTTTCATAGAATTTTTCAAGTTATTTGTTTAAAAAGGTAATTTTTAATACATGCAAGCAGCTACTATTTTTCCTATGTCTCCTATTAAACGGAACTCTATACTAGGAAGCTGTATTAAGTTTGCATTAAATTTTACCTCAAATTTTACTTGCCTCTACTTTTATCTTTTAATGAAATTTTGCTTCCTATTGCAATGCACTACAATCTTTTCATGAAAAGATTTCAAAATTATTGCTCAACATGCTGATATCGTACTAAAGTTGGGAATCAGTCAAAAAAGCTGAAAAATGGAAACTGGCTAAGTTTTATTTTCTCCTTAAAAATATATATTCAAAAGAACAAGGTCAAATAGATTTAGATAATGTTGAGATTTTCTCAATTCCTGCGAACTTTGATCAACAATTGTTTACAGGTATTTGGTTGCAAAGCTTTGCGTGAACGCGCATTACCGAACTGACTTGTTTTCCTTTTTTAATGTTATTTTCTTCGCGTTGTTTTAAAAAATGTTATCTAGTGTAACCTCATTTCCTGTTATAGGAGCCGGTCTGACCCCTGGTACATTGTATCACTATGAACTCCGATCCCTGGATCTTCTCAGTGGCCTCACAACCAGTCTCGGTGGCATCGATGCCTGTACCAGTAAGAAGTTGATTCATAAAATTAATTAATTTTTGGAAACAACTTAATTAAATCTGTAATAAAAACTTTAACATATTGAAACGAAAAATATTATATACAAGCATCCATTAATATTTAAACAATGAAATCGAATAATCAAATTATTTAAATTGATGAATTTGTTGTTTTTTTTCTAAAGTTAAATGCATATTAAGAAAACTTATATTTCTTCCAAACGTATATTTCTGAAAATAACTAACTTCAATTTACGCTGATTTTGATTTCATTTCGTTCGAAGTAATGGGATAATAGATGAAAATCACCAATTTCTAATGCTATAAGGAACTCATCATTTAACCCTGCAGAGATTCTTTAAATGAATTCGTTGATTCCGAAAATTGACGTCTTTATCAAATTAATAAATTCTATCCATATTTTACTCTGAATAATAAATTGTTTGGCATTCGTATTTCATTGATGATGGTTACAGGACCTAAGAACCCTGACGCAAACGCATTCAACTACCGTGCTCTCAACAGCACCGAACTGTTCTTCTCTTGGGAAGCTCCTGTGGGCGGAGTCTCATTTTATGAAGTCAATGGGACCACCAACATAACCGATTCATCTACTACACTTTCGTAAGCTTACTCTGAAAGTTAAAAATGGCACTGAGCTCATTTATTGTAAAATTGAGATGGCTGTTTACAATTTTTCATTTCTGACTCAAAGCTCATTGCTAAATTCTATCATTAAACACTTTACTATATATAGCATTCTTCCTCAAGGTTGTGGTCGAAAAAGTAACTGCGATGAAAGATTCTAAATGTTTCATAATTTGATAGATTGGCAGAGATCTCAAATCATATCCAATGTAGGTGTCTACATCGTTCCATTAGTTCATGAAATGGAACAGGGTAAACTTACTAAATGATGATTCGCATTTTATACACAAATTACAAAGCGCTGTCAAATTTGAACAATAAAAATGACAAACTGAACAATCAACATCTTTAGACAGCACGGTTACAGGCAAAAATTCAAATTCATTAACAAAAAATTGCAAAGTAAGCAACTTTTAACATGTATATCACCTAAATTTTAAATTTATCATAAAGTTTGCTGAACGAAAAAACACTAAGCGCAAAGTTCAACATAGTCTTTTGATACGATTTAAATGAAAGCTGTTCTTTTGCTCCGATCAGCTTTACTTTTCGCATCTTGTATGTTGCAACCAACCGATACAATCCTCAAAATTTTTAAACTTTCAAAAATTGAAAATGGGGATTTTTTCTTAGGAAATAATTACACCCCTTGCATTTGTACCGATTAATTGTTCCGACCCCAATTATGCAAAGAGGATCTAGATGCTAAACGGGTTTTTTATTTTCAGTCATTTTTGGCCGATCATTATATTTGTCATAAAGAGCTGTGGGGAATCACTAGAAAACCTGTCAAGTGTAGGTAGTGAAAATCAAAAACTTTTTCAAGTTTTGGTCTTTTTCGAGTAGTTATTTTGGTTTAATTTTTTCGAGAACTTTTAACTCCTAAAAATAATTTGTTCAGATGTTGATTTAAGCTTTTAAAAGTTTTTTTTTAATTTTTGCCCTATTATGATACCATTTTCCTTATCGACGGGTTTTAACATCCCTGAAGCGATATCGAAGCTGTAATTTGTTACATCGTGGATTTTTACAACAAAACAGATTTGCTTTCTGATCTAGATGTTTTGGTTTTTAGAGCTTTTTTCCGCGTTCTGCGGCCATTTGAGTTGTGTTCAAGTTTTTCTCGATAGTTTCGGGCACAATATTCGTTTTGGAGAAGCATTTGTTTTAATGGTGATTATTTGCTGTCCATTTTCTGTTCTTTATGTTGTTTCGTTACTGATACACAATACCGACAGGTCTCATCAAAATTCGGGCTTAGCTTTTATTTTACCGCATTGATTAATTCGAAAGCATTTGATTGATTGTATGTAGATGTTTTTTTCTTCTGTAGTTTGCTATAGTTTGAGGATTGTAATGTCTCTTGATTTCAGTAGCGGAACAAAGCAAGCTTACCAGTGGCTGCAGTTAATGGTTAATGGTTTGTTTGCCTGTACACTAAATGTTCTAGAAATATGTGCGTTTTGAGTTCTGAGTTACAATTGAATTTTTCACATTTTCTGATTGATTTCAAGACCACTTGAGTTTCCAAAGAGGCATATTTCAAACTTCTATGTGTGACCAATTGGCAGCGAGTTCTTTGTTTTAAAAATAACGACATATTAAAGGTGAAAATTGTCTCTCAATGTTGTTTAATGACTAAAAATTGTTCTCAATAACATAAATTTCTAGCAGATTTACACTCGAACGTCTCATCTTGTTCATAGTACTTTTTTTCGAAAACTCTCCTTAGATCAAAATTGTTGTTCTGATTTTAAAGATAATTTTTAACGAAATGGGAATTTTCAATTGGTTATGTAGCCTGAGTGACCTTTATTTGCCTTTTCGTAATCAAATTTAGTGAGTGGGGAATTCATTCTTTTGACATATGCAGTTTCCTATCTATCTAGCGTGCATTGTTGGAAGAATAGAATCGAAAACGTTGAGAGGACAAGCCAGCTGAATATTCATGATGTTGCTACTTGAGAGTCTTTACAGTTTAATCTTTAGTTTTAAATGAGGATCAAATGTTGATTTCAGGATCTCACTTTTTGTTGTTTGGTACAGTAGGTTGTTTACTTCATGAAACATTATTCGAAAGAAATCCTAGAAATTCTATGAGAATTGATATAAAGCCTGTCGTTCCATTTTTTTCAATATTCATTGCCGAATAAGAATAATTATATCAAGGATTTTAGCTCTTTTTGTATACATGTTTGACCTTGAAAAGAAGCTGTAAAAGTTTTAATTGCAAAATCAGAACTATTGATTTTGTCAAATGCTCTCTATTTGTCTTAAAAGTGCATAGATGTTGTTGTCCGAATTGATGTGTTGGCAACCAAGGACACTGTTGACATTGATACTAATATGTTTATTAAATACATGTAAAATTAGCCTTTTTTGTTCATATATTGTATTGTTGTTGAGTTCCTATACTGAGGGGCGTCGTTGAGACCCTAACAAGGTCGTTTGAATATAACTGGTATGTCTTTTTCATAGTATATTGAATTGATTATTTTAAAATTATGTGTTCCTCTAAGAGTTTTTGTAAATAACTGAGGTTCGACTTTGGAAGTCGTTTTTTCTGTAGGTTGGTTACAAACCCAAAAGTTAAAGAACTGGTCGATTTCAGTAGTAGTAGAACGAAAAGCGTATCAACGGCTTAAGTTGACTGCTAATCGTTTGTGTGAAGGGTTGTCAATTGTTTTCATAAATTATATATGAGTTTTGAGTGCTAAGTAATTTCATGTTTTTCGTTGTTTTAGCCCTCAATCATATTTAATAAAGTCTTCATCAGCCAATTAAGTAATTACGCACGTCTCGATCATAGACGTAAGTTAATTTTACTTTCAAGATGACATAACTACTTCAGAATCAAAACGGTGCGCTCCTTTTTATTGGCTTCATTTTTTGGAACCTACAGTAATATTGTTTTTGATTGCTAAAATTTTAGCCCCAAAAATGGGAGTTTTATAATGGACTTTGCTATTTTTTCACATGTTTGTTTTTATGAATTGATATCCAAAGTGGTAAAACCTTCATTTAATAATTTCCATTGGATGTATATTTACTGTTTAGCTTGTAACGTATAAAAAACTATAATGAGGTTTTGTCTTCAGGACTTTCTGATAATCACTGAGCCCTCTCCATCTGCCAAGTGGGCAACAATTGGCTCGTAATATACTTAAGTTATTCAATTAACAATACAGAACTGATTGCGTGGCTTTTGATCCGTTTATGATGTCCACCTTTTGGTCAGAGAATTTAAAGAAGTTTGTTGCAGAAATAATTTTTCGGCGAGTAATATTTATTTACGTCAATTACAATCAATATTACAAATTATGTCTTTGCAGTTGTTACGACGGCGTCCTCTTCTTTTATACGATCTGGTTGTGATGTCAAATTTTACTATCTCGGAATATTGATTAATATGTCCTGATGTTGTTTTTGGTCTTTTGGTCTTTGTATTAATAAGTCGTGATAATGTTTTCGGTTGTATTAAACTTTATAAACTTAATGTGTTGAAATATCCATAATGGTCATGGAATTGTTAGTTAATCAATATTGTTAATAAAAACATATCGGATAATCTAAATTTGATTAAACTTTTGCGGAATTATTAGAAAGCAATATTCATAGTAGAAAAACACTTCACTTCTTCTTAGTTCTTTCTTACCCTATTAGTGCCTATTTTAGATTTTTAGTTTTGTAGTTCAGTAGGTTTTCAATATAACCGAAAACACAAAACTTCTAAAAACATCAACATAAAAAACTTATTACATGCAAAATTTTTATTTTCAAAAATTATTATCTCCCTTTTTTAATTCAACTGATTTATGAACAATTTGAAACTCTTGAAACGATTTAGTACGATGTAGTTATTTTCTCTGGTTTTGTGTGAATGGGACTTCAGGTTTGTCACATTCATTCAAATTAATAAATGGGACATTCTATAAAATATAGAAAACAGTTTTTTAGAAACGAGAAAAGAAAAAATAATTCTAATCATTTTTTTCTTCTTTTGCTTGGTTTTCTGGCCACTTGAATTAACTGTTTTCTCTACACATCAGAGGTTCTATTGTATATGTTGTTTGATTCAACGCAAATGGGTAGGAACGTTATCACGAACTTTCCTATTAAGCTAAGAAATCGCGGTTTTTTAAAAAAGCATTTCTCAGATCAGTTCAGCTAATTTCTTTCACCTACGCCAGAAAATCTATTAAAAACTTGGTTTATTTGATAATATTTAGAAATTGGGTTTTTAAAAATCGATTATGCATTCTGTTGGTTGTTCCTGATGATTCAAGTGCCTTTCAGGTATAAGTTATGCTTTGGCCTTTGGTTGAATAACAACTTTAGTCATCAAAAAATAATTTCTCTCAATATAAAAAAAAAATAAAAAAATGCAATCGGGAAAGTTTCCCAGCTAAATAATTAGATTTTTGTCAAAATTTTCTCTTAACTGGCTATACCTTCCATTTAATTGTTTTTGAATTTGATATTGAAATTAAATATGTATTTCTTGAGTGGACAACCAAAGATATAACAGAAAACGCAAAAACTTGAAGGAAAACTTTTCCTTCATCAATTGCCTTGACTTCAAAGACTTAAATCGACTTTGTTGCTTCTGCTGTTCAGTTGTTTGTTTCATATTGATGAGCAATCTGCGTGATTGCCAGTTCTGTAAAAATCCTTTTGAAATTTTAACTTCAAATAATGAAAACAATTTAAGGTATTATCGGTTAAGTAGACTTTTTTCTAAACTGCTACAAAAAACTAATCAAGGCCATATCATCCAGTCAATTAGATTTATACTTGCACTAAAATTAACTAAAATAAAGTCATTTGAGTAAAAAAAATAGGGCAAACTTTATCTTTGCTGATACTGCTCTTGTCTTTTCTACTGATACTCGGCAAACTTAAGGAGATAATCTCGCTAATGGATTTGGAACTGATTAAATGTGTAATTGCCAGAATGCATCGAAATGATATAATTGATATTCAAAATGTCACTTTTTCCTGTTAGCAAAAAGTAAATAAGTTTAACCTCATACTTCTTCTCTTTGTCATGTAACCACAAAGAAAGGAATTGGTTTTTTCTTTGGTTCGACTGAAGGTTGGAAAAAAATCTTAAAACAGGAATTGTTTTGAACACAGGACACCTAATGCATAATTGAAAATTAACATGAAAAAAGCTGCTCGCCAAACCAAACATTTGACATAAACCAACTTTTTGATGATTTCTTCGTATTCCGTAAAATTTTACAGAAAAATGTTCAAACGGATCTGATTCGCTGGTGTCGCAGTGAATCATATACTAAAAGCGAAAAACAATATAAAAGGGATAAATTTCTTGAGAAAATTATTTTCAGTCTGGTAGTTGCTTTTTGAATTCCTGAGTCAATCAAATCTATTTATTTGTTTGTTTGCTTTTTCGTTTGCGTCAACTAATTGCAGCGTTTTCTTTTGCAAAGCACTGTTTCTGTTTGCTTATGCTGGAGTTTTTTTTGCAATTGGTTGTTCTTGTGGGGTGTTCTTCTCATCTCTTTAGAAGGTTGTTATTTTTTCTTTTTTTCATCTGTTAAAATTATTTCAAATTGTTTTTCTGAATTTTCATTTTATGTATTAAAGTAAGTTGTACTCAATATTGCTCAGGCAAAATTGCTTTGATTGTAGGTTTTCGAAATTGATCATCAAAGGAACTTTTCCTCTTAGAAGAAAAAATAATTTTTGACAAATTTGAGACTTATGTTGGAGCATTTTGTGCTCCGCACAGTCTCGAACAAGCCATCTTGTTTCAATTTCTTATGTTTTTTGAGAAGATTTGATCTAAAATGAACTGATGTTAAAGTGTTGTCAAGTTTCGTTTGTTTGGTTTTTGTAAAACTTTTGAGAGTTTCAGTTTTTTTATTATCAAGTTTTTATCAAATTTTATCAAATAAACTGCGTTTTCTTTAAATTTGACAAATATTTCTGAAAGATTATTTCTGATGTCCTCTAAAAATGCTTAGCTAACTTTTTCTGCGCTGTGTGCAGGTAAGATGGTATGCAGGCAAAATTACCTGCACAGTTTTTCTCAAAATTGATAAAATGCACACCGCGCAAGCAAATTACCTGCAATTTTCCGGTAAAAAATACCCGCGCAATTTTAAATGCTCTCACAAATATGAATTTAAATTAATTTGGTTTTCAGAGGGTTACAACCATCAAACCTTCACACTATAACACTAGACGTGTGGTATGACTGTCCCAGCTCACCATGTGCTATGGTTCCTTCTTGTTCACTTACAGCAAAAAGCGGAGGAAACAGCTATTCAAATCTTGCCACAGGTAAGTTACAGTTTTGGTTACACGCTTCTCGATTCTGATTGAGCTAATTGAGAAACTAGTGTAAAGACAACAAAACAAAGGTCAGGCGTTTGTAGGAATGTTTGTCGGTCATCAACAAAACTGAAATCTGTTTTTGGAAACATTTAATAAATATTTCGCATCAGTTGTCGCAGAACATTGTACCCAAATGATACACATATTTTCATAAAAACACATTTACACATCTCAAGACAGAGAAACAATGTTCACTTGGTTAACTTTTAATTTGAAAAGTAACTGAAAAACGAAAAGTTTCCAGAACAACTATTTGATTATAGATTTGGGTTCATTGTTTTCCTCAAAACAAATTAGAATCACATACTTTAACACAAATTGCCATTAAAGTTGCCAGTGTGTGCCACTGAAACAGAAAAAAAGCAAACTTATCTTTTGTCTTTAAAAGTTAGTAATCGATTTGCTTGTGTTGAGATATACAGGTATACAAAAATCATGATATCATATTTTGTTATGTTTGTCAGAATTAGTTCATTTCTTCTATATACCTGTTAAGATGCCATTTCGCCAATCAAAATGTCTATAACTTCCATAAGTTTGGAAGAAAGCAAATTTGCCCTCATTTAGAAGTGATCATCCAGCCAAACTTTTCAGTTAAAACGCATTCATTTGAGTTTAATTGCCACCTCCTTTCATTGTTAGTGCAGTTTGTGGCTGCTATTGGTTCATCGTTTGAACTGTGTTTGATTTCATGCTTCTAAAAACACTTTTTTTGTTGTTAACAGTGTATTGGAAAATTTTCGACTCGAATATTTCAAATGACATCACTATGAATAAAGAAAAGAAAATCTATGGTTGAAATTGGAATCAGGGCCAGTGTAAAGATTAATAAGCTACAGTTAGTAATGAGCCGTTAAATTTGGCACCGCAACCCAGGATTATTAATTGGTTCCCATCGATGCTTTGATTTGAGTTACGAGTTTTTAGCACAGTTGCAATTAATGGAGATTGGTTATTCTAAGGTATCGACTTAAGAGGGCCAGTGTAAAGATTAATGAGCTACAGTTAGCAATGAGCCGTTAAATTTGGCACTGCAACCCAGGATTATTAATTGGTTCCCATCGATGCTTTGATTTGAGTTACGAGTTTTTAGCATAGTTACAATTAATGGAGATTGGTTATTCTAAGGTATCGACTTACGACGGTGTATTTAGTCGAGCAATTTATTTTTAGTTAATAAGGCAAAATAATGCTATTGCGTTCATTCCAAATGCTTAGAAAAGGCTGACATTCGAAAAGTTTTCAAGGAACCACAAGGTTTTACAGACTAAATTTGTATTAGATGAATGACAGATTATCAACCAAAATGCAATATGCAAACTAAAAAGCCAACAGAAAGCAGAAAAAATCCCAAAGTCGGTGAACTTGTCTGGTTTATGGACGAAACTTTGCAAAAAGTGACTAAAAAATGCCTCGACTGATTGAAACTTTCAAAACTTTAATCGAATAGTGTG
>NC_134473.1:38686853-38728821 GCF_964194025.1 Convolutriloba macropyga | reverse complement strand
AACGGTATTCGATTCCATGCTTCTAAGAACACTTTTTTGCTGTTTACAGTCTATCAAAAAAATTGTCAACTCGAATGTTCTAATTGAAAACGCTTTTGAAGCAAGAAAAGGAAAGCTTCATTAGTCTATTGTCTACATGTGTTTCCGTATAATTTTCGCATGTTGCTCCATAGTTTTGACTTTTAGAGTTTGACAGCCTTGAGTATTTACACTTTGCCCCAGGTGCGCTTCATACATCTGAAACCCATTCCAGAATGGGATTACTTTTTTGTGGCAAAATGCTTTTTAATTATCCAGTAATTTAATTAATCCGATCAATTGAGTTTCCCTTACAAAATAAACAGTAGGGTTGTTTGTTTTGCCTTGTTATTGTAATAGTTGCCCAAAAAGTCAAGCGGCAAATGTATTATGAAACATTTCTTTAATTCTTTCAAGAGACTTGCGATTACTCTTGGATATCGTTTTTTTAATAACGTAAATTCAATTAGTATATGGCTTGGCAAGATAATCTTAGTCGACTTTATTAACTCATTGACATGCCATCCATTAGTCATCAATTCAAAGTCAAGACCTCGTCACACTGACGATGATTATTATATGAATCAAAACCCACACAATCGGGTTTTCAATTGGATTAAGAAAACACACAATCGGGTTTTCAGGTGGGATAATAACACCCTTTTAGCGTAATTTTTGTTCAAATTAAGATTTTTTTCTATCAAAATGTTTCCAAATAAAAAATTTGATTTCACGTACACTGGGCTGGTCTATATGTAATTAAAATGCCCCCGAAGCAAGCGGAATCCGCTTCGAAACGTTCTCCTGATATACTAAGACTTATACAACGGATTCCGGTTACTAATCTGAGTACTTTACTTACTTCTTATAAAAGCCAATTAGAAAAAAATTATTTAGTTGAACCAGCCAACAACGAAATTACTCATCAGCTGATAACACTGGAACACTTCAAGTGAAAGTATTCAATTCAGACGTCGAGTTGTTGATCTGTAGTAAGTTGTCTTTCTCATAGCTACAATTGAACGCAAAATTTGACTTGAATTTTAGCACCTGGCATACCCACCGCAGCTGTTTTGGAGATTGAGTCACCTTCTGGTGTTAACCAGCTGCAAGTGGAGTGGGCTCAAAACATAGATGACCAAGTTGCTGACTCTTCTAGATTTACTTGGACGGTAATTCCGAGTTATTCCGTATTCAGTTATAAGTTTAGCATAAAAGATATTTTTGAGTGCATTCAATTTTTGGGCGTTCAGCTCCAAAATATTTCTGTTTGCATATTGCTTATATTGTTTATAAGCTCTATTTGCATTCTATTACATAATTTGCTATTTTTTGCAAACATTGTTTTAATGAATAGTATTTCAATGCATTAATTTTGGAAATAATTTCCAAATTTTTTGCATCTAATAATTTGTATGTTTTTAACCAAAAGTTGTAGATTTGCAAATCCCAGTGATTCTGAAATTTTTATCGAGCAAGATCTGATAAGATGCTGACCAAAAATCTTTATCGTGTCAGATCTTAATTAGCTTAGATAACCCTTTTCACAAGTTAATTTTCTCTTTGCTGCTCTGACGCTTAACTGTTGAATCCCGTTTGGGCTACTGCTTGAAACAAACTCCGAATCGTCTTCATTTGAGAACATGTCATACTTAAAGAATTTTTGTCGTATAAAAAGATGAGTCGTAGTTTTCCGAATGTTTATCTTACAGGATCTTATATGGTTCTTATAACATCTCACATGATAAACATTTTTTGTCATCCAGATTTTTAGTCATCCAGATAAGGCAGAATTTTTATCTTGTAAGATCTGGCAAAAGTGAACTTATATTGTGTAAGATCTTATCATACCTGATTTGTATCGTGCAAGACCTGACAAATCGTCTTACAAAGTTTTAGTCAGGCGACGCATAATTTTATAAGCATTTGTAAGATACCTTTGTAAAAAATTTGTAAGATCTTTTACAATAAAAATTGTCAAATGTCTTGGATAGCATTTTTTTTAGAAAATCTTAATTTTTCCAGCCCTGTGAAATTTCAATCGTTTTTGGCGAAAAGAAAACAAAAACATAGTCAAACATTTGTATCATTTTTGTCATTTCACGGACTCGGCAAGAATTTCAGAATTTTTTATAATCTTTTTCTTTATGGTCTTTGACTGACATTAGGACCCGATTTACAGATAAAAAGCATTGATTTCAGCTCTCTTCTTAAAAAACCAAAATATTCAAAGGTAATTTTTCTCATATTTTAACAGATTTAGAAGATGAGACCCATCAATTGGCCTCAGTTATGCCAATTATTTTTTTTTCATTTAGCCATTACACTGTTAACTAAGAGAGTTCAGCAAAACTTAAGAATCGATCAGTTGTTGAGATAGTGCTACTGCGTGCTATAATCATTGCTCCGACAAATCTTGAAGATTTTCATTAAAAAGTCTATTAAAACTTTTTTAAATGTTGCTTCAGACTATTTATTTGTAAATTATGTCTAGTCAAATTTGTCAGTTTCAATATACACTGTTGACTAATTAAAAACTTGCGTATTCTAAAGTTGTGTAATAATCAAACGATGAGTAACTTTTGTGTTTCAAAAGAAAGGGTCATAACTTTATGTGCGCATGCACATTGCCAATCCTCCTTGTTTGAGTTTTTTTCAGTCATTTTATTAGTTTGAATAACACATTACCGTAGCAGACAAAACGGTCAGGTTTAAATTCAAAGGAAAAATTTTTGAATGCAGATCATCAACAACCCGGGTCGAGGTTCAGCAAAGAAGATATGTCATAAAATGGATATATGAAAGTATTGTAATAGAGCACAGCCAATCTGCGCAATGAACAATGTGAAAAATAAGAGCAGTGAAAAGTAGTTGGAAATAGTAGAGAGTTGAAAATCGGAATGAATAAATCTTGCTTGTAAACTCTTGTTTACCTTACAAACGCACCTAAGAAAAGAGAAAAATGAAGAAAGATAACCCTAAAAATAAAGATGTGACAAAATAAAATAGCAACGAAAAGCTGTGAAAATAAACATTTGTCACATTTACGGTTTTCATCAGTGAACTTTTTGTTTTCAACCTATTCACTGCAATTATTAAAAAATTCCTCTGATGAAAACCGTAAATGTGACAAATGTTTTTTTTCACAGCTTTTCATTGCTTTTTTATTTTGTCACATCTTTATTTTCAGGGTCAAACAGGTTTCGAACGTTTGACCTCCTCCATGTGAGTCCCATCTTCTTCCGTTTCTCTAGCTGTCACTTACTTCTACAAAATTTCTTTTGTATTTAAATCTGATGCACCCCACTCTATGTGAAACAGCCAAACGCTGAATTTTTGTAAGATCAGTGGTAGCCGTGAAAAATATTTTAAACACGTTTCTGAAACAGAAGGCGCCTGGAATATAATATTCTGCATATAGGGTCCATTCCCATCCATATAAGAGAGTTGAGTTTTCTAGATAAGCCGAAGTGAGGACGGAGGAGGGACATATGAGCAGGTGTTTAACAAAAGCTACTCGACTTCATTTGGGTTTGATACTGGACTGACTCCGGCCACCATTTACTACTACAAGGTTCAGAGTTTCTTCTACGGATGGCCATCTGAAGAATCTCTTCCCGATTCAGGCTGTACCTGTTAGTAGCTAATAATAAGCGGAACATCTGTTTTTTCTTTGGAATCCATTGTACCTGCATAAATTTTTTTGAGAAGTTCACAAAAAACTGAAGATTCAATTTCACAAAAAAACTGAAGACTGTTGTTAATAAGTAATTCGTATTCATTAGCTGTGTATGTGTTTTTATGTACGTTTGCACGTGTGTATATGTAGTATATATCCATGTGTGTTAGTTTAACCTAATGAATAAGAATAATTTCAGAGTATGATCAGACTCTGTATCAGTGTCTGAATCAGAGTCTGAATTAGAGGATTTCAGAGCAAAATGTGACATATACAGTCTGAATCAGTACTGATATATTTTATGAAAATCGTTCTGATTCAGTACTGAATTACTCTGAAAGTTAGGTTCGGGTTGATATTGAATTTCACGTAATGAGATATTAATGGATTGAAAAGAGGCGGAAGGCCGAGTGAAAGCATAAATGACCAGTTCGAAAGAAGCGTTAATCTTAAAACAAATTTAATGTCCAGATGTACGTGATACAAAATTCCCAACAAAGAAACCATCCAATAGCAACATAAATTTTTTATGTACCGCGAAATGAACGGATACGTCATTACTTCTGTAGAATATGAATAGTTAATTCTAATAAATCAACCCACCCCCCCCCCAATAGATTTTGAAACCCAGTGTTGTTGTGTTAGATCCAACTGCTCCCGAGAACCTGCAGATCAACACCATCAACTCAACTCACCTCGAATGTATCTGGGCATCTCCAACTGGAAATGGAGACCAGGTTGCAGGCTTCGAGATTGCCTACAACGTACAGGATGGAGTCTACGTGACTAAAGATATCACCAGCAACATCACATTCACAACCGACACCACCTTCGCAAATAATGTCGTACAGAATGGAGCCAACAGGTGCTACGTCAGAACTGTGTAAGTCTATTTTCTTTCTCCATCTCGAACGATGAAACAAAACAAAGATCCCTATAGTTGATTGCTCTAGAAACAATTCGCTTATTGTTGCCATCTGATTCAGTCAGAACAGACGGTTATCTTGCAATACATTGCAACAAAACGGTCTCAATATCACCGTGGAACAGTATTTTTTGGAAGAGAAAAGCTGTGCAACAGAAATTGTTTTCCAATAGAAATAGAGATTAATTATAACTGAAGACTTTCAAATCTAGCAAGTGTTTTGTTAACAGATGGGTATCAACTGTCAGGCAGAAAAATACACCGGAATTGAGTCTCAGAGCATTTAAGCGCTGAGCCAACACACTTTCATAGTAAAAACTTAAATCAGTTCTGAAACATTGCATCTTCAGAAAATTTCTTTAGGCGCAGAAAATTACTCATACCCCAAAATAAAGCTAGTTTGTATAGGCAATTACCACAAAGCCCATGTAGCTCAGTGGTTACGACTTGCTACGCAAATTATTTGTTACCAGCACCTACGCTGAAATTCGAATCACATATAAAGCAAACCTTGATCGCGGGAGTTGAGCTGAACATATCATTTTTATGCAGTAAATTTAACTCAAAGGTGAAGGCTAGCCAGTGTAAATTGTGACATGAACAGAGTACTGGCAATCCAGAAAAAAACTGGAAGCATCTAGACTGATTCAGCGCTGATTTGCTCTGCCACCAATCTCGGGGTAGCGAGAAGTATTTTACACTTGCCCTCTGTCCTCATTTTAATAGCTGCAATATCAATAGTTGCACAGCGCTATTATCAACCTTCTCCTGGTTTTTCAGAGATTTTGATCTGTATTGGGCAGTGTCTATTAAAACTCAACAAACAATATTGGAGGATTGTAATTCCTAAAATAATTGCCAAACGAAGCCTTTTTTGTAGACGTCTGAGACTTCTTCATTTAATTAAGTAGTTTGACTTTTCGTTTGACCAGTACTTTGACCAGCACAACAAACTGGTACAGCTCCCAGGATAATTAAGTCTATGTGCACCTCTCTTAGAGCATTACTGAGCTTTAATTTCAATGATCAACAAAGTTGCTAAGGAACGCTTAAGGAGGCAAAAATTAATTATGTTAAGGGCAATTTTGCCAAATTTAGGCGACTCCCATCAATTTTTTTCAATCAAATCTTGCTCTTATGATTGCAAACTGAGGCTAGCTTTCTTAAATGAGTGCGATTTGTCAATGAGAGTGAATTGTCTCAAGTAGTCGGTTACGTTTTAATAAATCAATTGAATGGAGTATATTTGAAACACGAAATAAAGCACGGCTAAAATTTTTTCAAAGAAACTTTGCAGAGCGGATAGATGAAAGAGAGGTTCTTTTGTTCCTAATGCTATTTTTATGAGGGCCGCAAAAAAGCACGAAAAACTGTTAGTAGCGAGTTAAACTTTTTTTCTGATTTGACTTTTTCAAGTTATCTTTTTTTGCTTTGAACAAATTTTGCTGTTGCTTGATATATTTTTCTAGAATATAGTTAAAAAAAGAATGGAGGTTGTTCTGACGGCGTACTGACATTTGTCGGTAATTATAAGATGCCTTAATTAAGTGTTAGGCTCTTTATAAATCACCGCTTGTTTTTTCGCTATTAATGGCGGCTCAATTAATATTAAAATATAATAATAACTTATACCTTTTCAATGATTCCGCTATACGTAGCTATTGATTTCATTGAGTCTTGCACCATTCAACTTCGACGAGTCTTACCGGTTTTTCAGCTCCCTGTAATTGTTGTTATTTTTAAAGATTTTTGTTATCATTGAAGATTATTTGAGGCATCACAGGATGTTTATCCTCAATTCATCATTTTTGCATTGGTATTTTGAGACAACGGGTTAACAAAGCTATCGCAGCTAATTTCTTGGCAGTCGGCCAGCTAGGTCTTAAGTTTGAGGAATGAAAACTTGCTTACAGTTAAGATGATTAATAATATATTGTAGAGCGAACTGCACAGACGAGGGCAAATTGCTGAACAGTAGTTGGTCCTCAGTTGATGGCTACTTGGCACCCATAAAACCTTCAATCACTACCCAGTCAGTGTCCGCCACCAAGATCCAGATCACTGCAGTCCCAGACCCAGTCAATACTAACACTGTCGGAATGACTGCCACAATCTTCAGAGACGGGGTCCCAATTGGTCAGTTAATTGATTTATTATCACGATGACAATCCATGGTGACCAATCATAGAAAAAATTGTATGATCAGACCGTAGCTGCTCAAATTTGGCAATAATTAAAATCTTGATAGACGTTGAGGATTCATGTGTGTGTATTTATTTAATTATTATAAATGTTTGATTGTAAGGACCTTGACTGGGGCACCATTATTACTATGGTGACAAATACATAGGAGTTTTGAGTTCGGGAAACTTAGATTACCAGACTTCACGTTATTGTTCAATTCTGACTCTGAGTAACGGTTGAAGTTCATTTGCTTTTAATGTTCGCTACAGTGAAATTGAGAGTTCGCTTCAGTGAAGCATTTATTGTATAAGTGCTGGTCTTCTTTATGCAAAATTTTTGCTTGAACGTTTTGACTTTTCGAGTGAATTTATTGCCGTGGACTTTTTGCGTTTTGCATGATCTAAATTTCTCTCTCATTCAGTATTATAAGCAGCTGAACTCAATTGGAGGCAGTTCACTACTACAAATTAAATGAAAAGTGCGCAAAAATTGGTATCATTTTGGCTATTATAGCGCTCATAAATTTTTACAATTCAAAGAATTTGAATTGTATTGGAGCACTGTCTTATTTTTACGACTCGAAGAGGAGTATTGGAGAAGTCCTTTTTCTAGTAAATTTTATTGGAGTGAATTTTGGAGCGTGAAATGAAACAAGTGAAAAAATTTGGAGTGATTTTGTTTCTGAACAAATGAAGAGTGGAGCGAAAAGAGAGTGGTTTTTTGTTCATATTGCTGTTTTCTATAGAGCGAGAAATTGAGGTGTGAAAAAAAATTCTGTAAGCGAGCGAATTTTTTTGTTCACGTCCGGCATTTTAAAGCAGTTTTTTATCATTTTTTGGTTGAGAGGTATGGTTATAATTTTATTTTAATTTTAAGCTTGTTTTGGTAGTGGTTTGAAGGTTTCTGGAAATTCTTTTGATTTTTATGCTAAATCGGAGGTTTTTCATGTATTTTGCTGATTTTCGAGCTAATTTTTGCGGTTTTTTGACGATTGTTTGGTTTTATTGGCTCAAATTGGTACTGTAAAGACCTCTTCTACTTTGAGCAATTTTTAGATAACAATTGGTTACAGTTTTGTGGATATGAATTTTTTTTGTTGAGAAATATGACAAGAAATGGCGAAATTTGGAACTATTTTTCCTAATTTTTTTGCAGTCTTCGTTTTTTCCTCTTTTTAGAAAGCTTCTTAGACTACTGTAACTTGCCTATTGTTTTGTGAGCATGGATATTTTACTCTTTGGATTTGTATTCTTTTTTAATAATTAAAAAATATTAATTTTCAGTTTTTTAGTGCACGTTGTTTTAAGAGATTTTTTTCCTAATTTGGCCTCAAGTTTCTTTAAAAAGTTCACATAATTGGTTTGAGTAAGTACTAGCTGTTTTGATGAAGTTACTTTGGCAGAGATAGTTATTTTGGGATTTTCTTTATAACAAAATTTGATCAGATTTTTTAAATCATATTTTAACAGATTTGATTTTTTTGTTTTTACTTTTTTGGTTCATGGTTTTGTTTCAAGATCATCATAATTGAGTGAAGGCACGTTTTGTCTGATGAATAGTTGGATGGTGTTTAAATGGATTTCCACTTCGAGTCGTTTCCAGAATTCTTCGGGCTATGTTTTTTAAGATCTGTTCGCACATTTTCAATATTTTTGAAGTCAAATAGGAGCAGTGACTTTGGTCACGCCCAAACAGGAAGTGGAGCGAAAAAGCAAGTGGTTTCGAGGCGTGAAATGTTTGTGCTCTATTTTTAAAGTAGAGTGAGAAAACTGTGTTTTGAACAAAAATTCGTTTTCTGGATTTTTGTTCACATGAGGCAATTTCATTTTGGTTTTTACTGTATTTTCGATTTTTTGGATAGGATTTTTTTCTAAATGGTTTTCCCAATCCCTTCATAGTTCATTCTAGGCCTAGTTTTTTTTGTTAAGGCCAAATTTACATTTCTCGCTAGTGGTTTTTCATTCACATGCGGCATTTTGACATTGTTTTTCTGTTTTTTTTTTTAATTTTTTTTTGATCTGATTTTTTTAGAAATTGTTTTTTTCCCAGTTCACTGATAGTCCGTTCTAGGTCTAATTTTTTGTTTTACGACGTTTGCCCGTTACGCAAATTTTGTTCTTAGTTACCATCTCTAATGCTTATTGGTATTGATACTAGCTCTTGTGTTGTCTCACTACGAAACATGAGTATGCTCAGCTCCAAAACGACATCAGAAAGTTAGCACTTTAATGTTTTTTGTACGAAAATAATTTTTTCACTACTTTTTTCTCTTCTTTCAATCCCAATCTTGGTTATGGGAATCAACGGCGGCTATTTTCCGGCATTCTGCCGGGTATGTTTATAGTGATAAAAAATCTCTAAAGACGTCAATATTTGAACCCTTGCTTAGTGAATGTGGTAGCTTCCATAGCTTTCACTTTTTCTGTGTTTCTGCAATTTGGAACTTACAGTTAAGCTAAGCAAACTCAGGCAAGAGCGGACAAGAAGCCAGAGAGAGCGAGAAAAAATAGGTGGTGTTCACTTGCGGCTGATTGGCAACTTCCAATCCTTTTAGGTTAAACTTTTATATTTTCAATCAACTTTTTTTTCTCACAAAACTTAGGAAAGATTGATATATTGGGAGCCCTTTTGACAAAATTTTATTGATTTCAGGCGAGAAATAGCTTTTTTATTGTACAATTTAAGGCGTACATTCTCTTTTGAATATCTATCGTTTTTTAATTTCTTTTCTGGTTCCCTGCCCACTTACGAGTGCATTTTTGCAATGCAGCCAGAAAGTTGATATTCTTTGACCTCCAAATTTGCCTTCTATTACAAGTATTTTTGGCGGAAAAATTGATTAAATGAGATCAATTGTTTCCCAATTTTTCGTCTTTTTAAGCTTTTCTGCTTAATTTTTCTGTTTTCGGTACTTTTTCAAATGTTGTTTTTCAATTGCTTATTTAGAACTATGCAATTGATCTTGTTAGGAAAAGGAGACATTTTAATGTCTGAAACGCCATTTTTATTGAAAAGTTCATCATTTTCTAATTATTACTTCAAGTTTTTGCTTTTCTGAGTTTTAACTATTGTTTTGTGGGTTGATTAAGTCGCTGAACGAACTGATACGGTGTCACGGATTTTATAGAGAATAGTGTATCTCATGCGGCAATGCTTTCAATGAACCAAAATTTAGCGTAGCACTCAGTTTCTTGAGTGTCTTTCCATAATTTGAGAATGTAAATTACGGTTGAAATTCAATAAGGATAAGCCAAACTCTGTAACTTTGTGAAATTTTTAAGTTTGTTGAAATTGCTGCTGAGTTATGGCCACAATCAGGTCGGAAATTTTGAGAATATATATCATGAATTGTAACAGCATTTGAACAAAACGACAAGAAAAGATTTCTAATTTTGCATCCTATCTTTATTTTTGACCATTATATAATCTTACTTGTGTCCATTCATCCCCCAGGTTGAGTCCAAGACGGAATCAAGTATGTCCAGACCAAAGATGAACGCAAAAGAGGGGCGTCGCGTGGTAAAAATTACATAGCATCGAAAAACGCACGAAAGTATGGACATGAACGAATGTGATCATAGATAGATACATTACAAATTGTAAACGTTTTTTTTCCTAAACGCGATGTTTAAGCTGAGGACATTGCCTCTCCGTGGACCTTTGAAGACAGCACAGTTGTAGCTGGACACCGATATACGTACACTGCACATGTAGAGCAAAACGGCAACCCCTCTTACGAGAGCGAGGGCAAGTACGAATGTGCGAAACCGAGTGTGGTGGGTAATATGTACAGTGAGGCTGTCAACATAACTGCACTTACTCTCTACTGGAGCATTCAAACTGGTTAGCTAATTCATTTAATCTCACTCACCCAAAATTTCATAATTGTATATCGCCAATAGAGAAAAATGTCTCCTTTTGTTTATGTCCACTCTAGTTTTTTTTCAGATATTTTTAAACTTTTCCATTCAATGAAAAACTTTTTGATAAATTTGAAGGAACTCTCGTTAAGTGTCCTCTGGCATCACTGGACTGCTTTAAGGCATCACTGGACTGGGCCTCTTTAAAGCTTTAAAGAGGCCTAGTCCAGTGATGCCTTGAAGAAATAAATAAGACACTTAATAAAAATAATAAAAAATTGTTTTCGGAATCTAAGGACAAGTTATCGTCTGTTATTATATCAACACAAACGCATCAATAGGCTAGCCAGCCTATTGATCTCATATCAGATCTGAGTGATGTGTTTGTGTGGATACAATAATAGACGATAACGGGGTTTAATTTTTTATTAAATGTCTTAAACTATTTCCTAATCCCCAGTACAATATGATTCCGTTATTCGTAATGAATTATACCTTTCTAATGAATATATAAAATTTAATGGATAGCACTTTATCACAGCAAAATAAGAGTTAGTATTTTTTCACTCATGATAACGAAAGTGACATTTTTGTCCACTGGGAGGGGAAGAAAACAGCTCCAACTTTCTTTTATGACAATCTGAAACGAAAACATCAAACATTACCACGAGAAAAAAGCATTATCAAAAGAAATTGTCAAACCGCTAAGAAAAAACGACCTTATCAACATTATTTGGGGTTTCTAATTAGAAAAAATTAGACTTAACAAAAACGGGGATTTTTCCTATATATTTACCTATTGATAAGATAATTGCTTGACACTCAAATTAATAAAAAAAAATTGAAAATTGCTCGAATGGTATTTGAGTTAATATTATGGCAACATTGAATTAATCGAAGAAACTTTCTCGAACTTTTCCTCGAGGTTTAAACTCCTTGACTTTCAGGAGAAGTTGACTTGTTCTTTGTGAGCTCCCAGAGAGATGCGGCCGTGGAAACTGAAGGCGTGGTTGAGGTGACCACTGGAGAGACCAGATACAGCTACACATTTGGTGGCCTCCAGGCTGGTACCTGCTACTCTGTCAAGGTCACACCAGTTAGGGACTGCAATACGACTGACCTGAGTGGGACAGCCACTGCATCCAACTATTCTGGGGATCCACTCACAATCTCAGCCTGCACTAGTTAGTAGCGCTTATAATAACCACCTTCTAACTTTTTAATCTTTATAACATTTTATTTTTAGTTGCCATTGTCTGAAGGCTCTTGTACAAAGCGATTTATAGAGCTAGTAGCGAAATGCAAAATTAAAATTATGAAGTTTCCTATCCTGAATGTTTCTTATCCTTATCCTAAGGACCTGTTCCTTTAGTGCTTAACGACTTAGATTAATAAAGATCTTTAATTGATATAGATCTTTTTAAACTTTTATTTCAATTTCTTCTTTGGTTGTGAGGCTTTTAAGACCATTGAATTGATTTTTGATCAGATCTCGAGAGTTCTTTTAGTGTCTTAAATAAATCCATATTATCAATTTTTACGGAGTAGGTGTGCTGGAATCTTATTTCCTACCAGGAGAAGGGTTATTTGTTTTCTCTTGTACTCTAAGAGAAATAGAGTCATAAGTATGTGTATGTATGCTTTTTCATTATAACACACTCGCTATGCTCGAATGTCAATAACCAGAAAGATTGACACTTTATCTAGTTTTAAAACAAAATTATTATTCACTTTTTGTTCCGACCCCTCTTGAGGGGGGAGGAACTATATACTCAAATGGGTTTTTTTTGTTCAGTCAATTTTGGCCGATCGATATAATAATCATAGAGTTGTGAGTGGCATCATTAGAAAGCCCGTCCAGCGTAGAATATGGAATTGAAAAGATTTTTTCAATTTTCGTTATTTATAGGGAGTTAACGAGGTTTAAAATTTTGTGAATATTAGCTGTTTTATTCACATTTTTGACCAAATTTGCGTCAATTTTGACCAAATTTTCGTCAATTTTGCCAAAAATATGTTAAAATTGTAAACTGTATTGCTATAGATTTTATCTCTAAAGATAGAGGAGGGTTGCTGAATTGTTCGATCTCAGTTTTTTATTGGGATTTATGACAAAATTTTTCAAAATTCAGACTTTTCATCAAAAATGGGATCAAATTTGCTTTTTTAGCCAACTTGCTTTAAGTTTGCAGGAACTAGACACTTAAAACTTACGGCCAGATTCTTGCTAAGCTCAAAACAGAGTTAGTTGTACTCGCGCTGGCTTGAGGAGTCTTCTGGAATAACAATTTTGCCAATTTTTGGAAAATTCAAACTCGACAATTATACAAAATCCATTGTTTTTTTGACAAAAAGAAAAATTGTGTATAGAATTGTTTCGCAACCATTTCAACAATTCAGTATTTTGATTGACGCGCAGCAACAACTGGGTTGATCTTGATCTCACTATGGATCCTTATGATAAAAATTTTTTAGATTTTAATGCGGCGTGGCCTTTTTTTTCAAAAAAATTCCGTCATGTAACTGTTTTTTTATTTAAATTACGCACAAGAATTTCAAACCAAGGATCAATTAATGACAGTTTCTATTAACAAAGAAATGAGACTCAACGAGATAACACTATGGTTTCAGAGTTAAGTTCATGGTTTTTGTGGCTCTGACAAATTGTTTTCGTAAAAAGTTTTTTGACTTCTTTCGTTTTGCATTCATTTCTTATACTTTTTGCAGCCCAATGGTTTAGTGTCCACAGTAAAAGATCCAGTTAGCTGTTAGAAAGTATCAAAGAATCTATACATTTTTTTCTGTTGTTATCAACTGTGTGTTATGACTTTATATATATTGTTTTGAAAATATGTATGAAAATTTTGTTGAATTTTTGAACTTTGCCATTATTTTATCTCATTTCGCTAAACTTTGGGCGTGGTCTCAGTAAAAACAGGCGGAAATAGACTTCCTGTGAGTTAAAAATTAATGTCGGCAACGGTTTTATATTCAACTAATGGTTTCTTTATTTTGGTACTACGCGTTTTCCGTTTTCCTTTCATTTTTGATCATAGTTGCAAATTTTTCGAGTTCAATTTAATTCCTTGTCGAATTATTACATTATTTTCAATCAAAAGAAGGCATTTTAGGGAAAATGGATAACATAAAAAAGGCGCTTCTGGATATGTTAATTGTTATTTTTGAATAGTATATGCTTTTTTGGCTGAGACACAGCCATCTCGCAAAATTTTGTGGCTTTTTTTATTTTGCCCATGTTTGTCTTTCTTTTTGTTGTTGTGCACCATATACCCAATACCAAATGATCTTAATTGCTTCCTAGTTAAAGATTTCATTTTATAGCTTCCTGTTTTAATGAATTTCAATTTAAATTAAAAAAAAATAAGATCTTTTCAGCTGTCTCCTTTTTGCTTTTATTTTTGTCGCCATGTAACTCAATTTCACTTATTAGAAGTCTCGATGACTTTTTTTGTTTCAAACACTTTTTTGGCGCTTGCTTATACGTTGTGACTGATCGCTTTCACCATTTAGTTTCATAAAAGTTTTCGAGATTTCCATACTGTTCATTTTTTGGGTTTCTTTTTGTTGTCATTTCTAAGTAGTCCTTTTATAAGGAAGTCTCGTTGATGTTAAGATGAAGGGAAAATGATGAATAGTGAATTGATCAGTGTCATGTCGTAAAATTGAAGTTTTGGCTTCTTTATTTTATTTATTTGATTTTTGTGGGCTCCTGACAAGTTTTAGCTTCTTTATGTATTTGATTTTTGTGGTCTCGTGACTTAGTCTCATTATTAGTAGGTCCAATTCGCTCCCTGAGGTGTTGACACTTAATCCATCGCTTTCTGTTGTAATCCTAAGTCTGCTATGACTTTTGAAAATATGTTTTCAAATATAAATTTGAGTTTTTCAGCTTCTTTTTTAATTAGATTTTCGGTCGATTTGTAGATCAGTCCCTGTAAACACATGTCACAACCCGTTTCGGCTGAGCTATAATTTACAACAGTTTTAGCCTCAATCATTTGTTTCTCAGCTTTGTTACTACTGTTACTACGAGATTTTATAAAATGTTACATTTTTTTATATTTGTTTATTTCAAAGAATTTTTGGTTTCCTTTTGAATTATAACAATAATCGTTAATCCCATTGGCTTTGAAATTTTAAGCAATTGAACATTGGCCAACGAGATGTTTTGATTACTTCTTATGTAGATATAAATGAACATTTTAGTGATTTCAGTTGATATCTAATGTATTAATAACTGTAAAATTAATTTTTTCAAAATGGAAAAGTAGTTTTGAACTTCGCACCTATTGGTTCTTTTTTCCGAACTGTTAACCAGTCTCATTGGGGACAAGTCAGATATCTTTTCCAATTGAGTATAGCTTAAATTGTTCTGTTTTGGTTTTTATCTGATGCGAGTTTGATTCGTTATGATTTTTTTTATTATAGACATCATTTTTTGGTCGTAAATAATGCTTGTTGTTTGATTTTTATTATTGTCCTCTCTAGTAGTCCTATTATCGACAACTTCCGTCGGCCCTTTAGCGGCCTGTCGTATTTCATTGGTTGTTTGCTAAACGACGAGTATGTTTTTGAAAGTTTTCTAACTCATCATTTGGTAAGCCAATTAGGTCGAGAACGTGTATGAGCGGGTTCGGAACATTTTGTGCGTACGCACATTACCGAGCCTCCTTGTTAAACCTAAATTCAAACGTTGAGATATATTAAGAAAGAAAGCGTTATGATCGTTCAATTAACGCCTATTTATTTTAGATTTTGAAGTCTCGATAAATATTTATATCGAACATTTATTTAAATCGAAAACTTTATTAATCGCTTTGTCAAAACCCACATTATATGCAGCAGCAAAGGTTTGCAAAAAAATTCAGCGGCATATTATATTAGCGTTCAGCGAGAATTATCTTCAAGTTCTTGACGGGTGTCCTATAGTCTTAAAAAATTGAAGAAGACCTCTGATTAGAAGAAGAAGAAAACACAAGTTCCGAATCGAAAATCGAAAAGGAGGATGCTAAAAAGGCAATATTTTAAATTTTCATGTTGAAACGAGGCTGTATTAGTTTGCAAAAAATCTGAAAAAAACACATAAAGACGATCTAGACAAAGGAAAATTCATATTTTTCGAAAGAAAGAATTGTTAAAATTAGGCGATTTTTTTTCGCAAAAATCAATATTTTTCAAAATGAGAGGCGTCAATAAAATTTAACCTATACTAAAGCAAGCAATTGCATCATAAAATTAATAACAGTTTCATAGTGTGCTACAATTGAAATTTGCAGGCATCAGTTCTTCCTTGAAGTTATCGACAAAGCAACGAAAATAACAAATTTAGATGTCAAATTTAAATGAAAGATATTTGGTCGGTACTTTTATCTTATATTTGAAATCTTCAGGATTGCAATAGTAATATGGCAAGATCTGTTTTTATTGAGAATTGGGGGACAAAAACACAAAAAAAATTAAAGAAATTCACTGTTTTTTCAAAAGAAGTAACAGTACCAAAGCGAAAAAAACGTTCGAATAAAAAAATAAACAAGCCTGTTGTTAACGAGTCTAATATTCAAGTGAGAACAAAACTTTAAAACCTGACTCCAAATTATTTTAAAGTTTCTTGATGGCTCCTTAGAAAACCCAATTGTCATTTCGTTTATCAGACTTAATGGCAAAACTGCGCGCAAAAATAACAAAAAAAAAGCTAAAACTGGAAGCAACTAACATGACTTAGAAGCCACAAAAAAAATTATATGTTACTAATGGGAAATATTCTATTAATTAACTATTGCATTATTAGAAAGGTTATTGGTAGCTGTCTTTACTGACATGTGTTAAATAGGAAGCCATAACAATGGTGAAGTAGGGCAAAACTCACAAAAATTAATTGATGATCTCTAATGCAAACATTGTCAAAACCATTAAAACTAAAAATTGTTGATCAAAAGAGGCAGAAAAAATTCCATTTGCTTCTTTCGACAGCTCATTTAAACTCTCATTATTCAATTTTGTGACCAGTGAAAAAAACTAATAGTACAGGCGGAAGCACAAATTAAAAAAACAAGATAACGAAGCTCTGTCAAAATCTTGAAAACAAATAAGATGACCAAAAAATCTTGTATAGATTTACTTCTAGATAGGTTTTTTAAACCCTCAGCCGGACGTTTCTCTAATAGAGCTATGTGACAGGAAAACAAAAATACAATAAATACGAGTAAAACACAAAACTTCAAAGAAAGTTTTCTTTCCAGGTTGTCCTTTTCAATCGATACAGTAAATTTTTTGAACCCTTAGACTACACGTGTCCAAATTTGAAGGCAATCAAAAACGGTGAAATAGCGGTGAAGTTGCGGCCTTGTTCAAAGCAAAATATCGGCCTCCAATTTTAGAGCAGTTTGGAAGATTTTAAAGCTTTGAAACTGCTCGTTTCTCGATCCCTTTACGTTTCTAATGTAAGCATAACCAGTTTTTAAATTTGACTTCTCCTTGATGTTAAAATATAGAACAATTTTGATCTTGGCTCGAGCAATATTGCTCCTCAATAAAATTCAAATTCTTTCGAGCTTAAAAGCCATAATGAGACAGACTATCGATAGCCTTGCTAATGAGCGGCGAAGCCTTGCTAATGAACTTCACAAAGTTTTTTCTAATATTAGCCGTATTGTTTAAAAATATCAAAAATTGGTCGATAATTACGTTAAAAAGTGAACAAAATACGGTAAAATGTCGATTGTTCTCAGAAATATGAAACCTGGATAACTCCTCGAATTCCCGAAAAGAAGAAGAAAACTTAAATTTACAATTCTACTCTCGATGTTCTTTTTTTATTGATAACAATCATGCCTTTCTACGTGAATTTTATCGATCGGCCAAAATTGACTGAACAAAAAAAACCCAGTTGAGCATATATTCTCTGCCCTGCCCCCTGCAATAAGGTGGACAACAAGACATGTATGCATTTGTATAGAAAGCAATCTCCCTGTTTTGATTTTTTCAGGTGTTTGTATCTGATTTCTAAAATGAATCGATGTAAAATTGATAAAATTTTTCCTGCAGCAGGATCCGAGTTAATTATTGGCGTGAGAAAATAGGAAAATGAATGAAGCTAATAATTGTTTGCAAAGCATCAGTAGATTGTGTACCACGTAAAATCTGTTCTAAGTGGTCTTAAGTTCTTCCACTCAAAACTGTGTTTTACATGAACGATCTGCAATGGGAAAAATAGAGTGCAAGATACTGGCAGTTTTATAGGTAAAACCTCTCTTAGCTCTAAAGTCCTTTTTTTTTAGGCTCAGCCCTTATTCTCATCTAACGAGTTGAGGACGTTCTAAAAATCAGGTTTTAGCAAGTTCAAATAATATATTTTCTATTAGAATAATAAATTCTAGTAAAATGTGTCTGAGTACAACATTTTATATAGAGCAGCAGTTTGAAATACTGTTAGTATGCTATCAGAATTAAGCCCTGAAGACGTCAATTCATTGTTGAAAAAGATCAGGTTATTATGCTCACTTATTTTCCTCAACAGCACATAGCCATCTCTCTTTGCAGCTTTCATTCCGACTCAATCTTCTCTAGGACTGTTCATGGCAACATTTATAGCTGTTTATAATCTCTGATGCAATTTCGAGTACAATCGAGTAAATTGTAAAATATGGTAACGGACGTTGGATAAGAATAAATTCTTTCAAGAATTATAAAATTTCAAGACCTGGCCGGACTAAAATTCACGTTTGTTTGTTTTTTTAAATGCAAGCAATGCCATAATTTTGCTTTCTTCAAATAATGGTAGTACCTATGGTTCTATTTTTTGCCTTCAAGGAGTTAATGTATTAAATTCTTACTGGTTAAGCTGATTACAGCAGCGTTAGTATTACTTAATGATTCGTCAACAATGGCATTTCAGCACCCACTACCCCTGGTATCACAGTGACTCCAGGAGCTCAAGGCGTGATAGATATCACCTTCAACATCACAGACTCTGCATTCACTTACCGTCTCTGGAGATCAACGACCAACACTTCAGCGCCAGACTACGAACTGGACCTCACTGGCATTTCAAACGGTGCATTCTCAGACAGCTTGAATATTATCGGGGGGTTTGCGTACTGCTACGAGGGACAAGTCAAGCAGGGCACAGTCGAATCTCTCAAATCCCCTATAGTAGGTTTTATTTTTATTTTTTGGGGGTCTCCCCCATTATAGCCCATTACACGCATTTCTCAACAGGTTCAATTACTCAACCCATAACTCAACAGGCAGTGTTCCGTGTTGTAATCATTTATCTAGCAACAAAATTCGGATCTTTTCTGTTTGTGTCCCTCCCTCCCCTCCCCCCCCCCCAAAAAAATATAAAACATGCACGAAAAATTGAGAATATTGATACAAGACATCAACAGAACAATTACAGAGGAAGATACCATCCAGAATGCAACGATCCTATATTTTCTTACAAAAAAACTTATCAAACAAGCTCATATAGTTTAATTAGACAGAATCCGTTTTTACTCAAGCACTACCTGCCTCAAGAAGAGGAAATTTGTATTTTTCAATGAAAAAATTTTATTGAATACCATATCACTATGATGAGGAAATTAAAAGAAATCAATTATTTCGAATATCAATTCTAAATAGTTTTGTGCAGAAGTTTTTAACGGGCACCAGATCAAACTAGGAAGCTGGATAATGTGCTTTGGCAAATAACATTCCGACCTCGCTGATCCACAATCTTGTATCAATTGTCTGTCAACTGAAGCAGAGAAAGAATGACTGCAAATAAGCAGCTGTAACATTGCATTTGCTAGACTCAGAATTTCATATCTTGTTATTTAAACTTAAAAAAGGCAAGACTTCTATATATATAAAGGGTCCAGACAAGTGAGTATCAAAATATAATTTCCCTAGAATAGGCATTCAAGCAAATAAAATGACAGACATGAAATCATTTCAAATACAATTTCTGATGTTGAAAAACTACAGGTTTTTAATAATTGAAAAAAAAAAAAAAATTATTGAGATCCAAAAAGTAACATCTATGCACTTTTGTAGCTGAAACTCAAAACATATAGTAGCGAGTAACAACCTGTAAGTAACAAGAGGCCTCTATTGGATTTCAATTATGAATTTCCCAATTTGGATTTATAAGTGGAAAAATGACTTTTGCACTCAATTATTAATCAAAATCGACAATAAAAAAATCTGATCAAACTCAATCGGCGTCACCCAAGCCAGAAAATCACTATCTAATGACACAATTGTCCCTGGCTCTTACCAAACGCTTTTTCTGACAATTTAGTTAATAAATCACATAAACCCACATATAAGAACAAAAGAAAAAATCTGAATAAAAAATTCTATTCTTAAAATTTTCAAAACCCATTGCAACCACACAAAGTTTTAAAAACTAAAGATACTCAGAACAAGCACACCTCTATATGTATGATGGAGCTAATACCTATTGTTATTAAAAAATAATTTACAACTCGACAAAACAAAATTGAGGTATAACTTTTTCTCAGAATCTGGTATCATTTTCGAAACAAAGCTGAAAGCATTTAGTGTCAAATGGGAAAAACGCGTAATATAATTGAAATTACCTAGGAAAACATTTGGTCTTGTTAGTATTACAACCATTGTAAACAACCAAGTCCAATTGTAAACAACCAATATTAACCAGAAAAAAATCAAATGAGTGACGTAGATAAAACTCAAAAACTCTCTAAACTTTAAGGAAATTCAATAAATCTACTTATGTTTAGTGATCATTGGAGATAAGATTAGATTCAGATATTTTTACTGAAGAGTCTTTCAATGATTGAGATTGCTGGCAAGGCAAAAAACGGTTGGTACTCAAATTTCCCTTGTATTTTTTAAAACAAAATTAGTGTTCAATCTTAAATAGCATTAGCTGTAAACTCCAAGAATCCAACAGAATATCTTTGCAGTCCTGAAATTAAGGAGATCGTTCGTTACTCAGACAGTAAAAAAACTACAGAAAATACATTAAATTTTTACTAAATTTTTTCTATAACAATTAGTTTCAATGTAATCAATGCCAAAACTATAAACTGACAAAATTATTTAACTTCATTGATATCTTTTGAGAATTTCATTGAGACTTGTCAGTATGGGGACTCATATTCAGAACAAATTAAAAAAATTGATAAAATTTTAAAATGGACGCAATAAATGAAAACAAAAACAAATTGCTCTAAAAACTGAAAAAGCCAGATCAGTATCAAACTGTTTACTTTTCTCTGATAAACTACAATTAGAAAACAGTCAGCCTAATTATTGATTCATGTGATATGATTGGAAAAAATGAAAAGTTTTTTAAAAAATGTCCTAGAGATTTAACAAAATTAATTTGAAAAGTGAAATGTTCACAAGAACTTTGAACCACGAATCGCCTTGAAGAAGAGGGAATTTTGGAAAAGCTCTTTAATTTTGCGCTCTACGCTTGACCGGCTTTCCAGTGATGCCACTCATCACTCTCTGCGATAATTAACTCAATCCGCCAACATTGAGTGCACAAAAAGACCCCGTCGAGCATATAGTTCCTACCCCCAGAAGTGGGGTCGGAGCGAATAACGTCTATTATATGACAGTGACAATCCACAGATACTATTACTTGTCAGTTTATCGGTTAAAATGATCATGTTCATTGTAAATTATTCAAAGTAATGTGACTTCAATACATGAAAACTGTTCTCACTTTAGACTTGCACCTGTGCCAAACCAAACCCACCATCTGGTGCGTATGTATCCAATTACACCAGCACTGCTCTTGAGGTCACTTGGGTCAACCCGGACGGAAACTTCAGCTACACGCAGATCACGATGAACAACTTGAACGACAATGCTACAGGCAATGCCAACAAATACATAGTGGGTGATGCAGCCAGCGGGGTCACCCTGACCGAAAACACTCCCTACACAATCAAATTAAGGTTTCATTAATCAGTTAATCGCTGTCCGTTAATCCAATCTAAAGATAACTTGTCCGATCTACATGGGATCGCCTGTCGTAACTAGTTTCCAAAAAATAGTGTTTCGTCATGGATTAAAATATGCCAGCTGAAATTTGTAGCTGAAAATAACCAAAATTGCCAGCTGAAAATAACCAAAATTTCGAAAAATATTAAAATTTACAAAAAATGGCTATTTTACATGTATTGAGGAAAAACGAATTACACAACGAGATTGTTTGAACTTACTGATAGTTCAAAAAATGACAAGTTAATGATGTCACCTCTGCTAGTGCATGTCACGTTTCCACAGTTTATTTGTTAGCTGTTAGACTATATAGCTGTAACTAGTGTTGTACGGGTTGTTCTTTGGCAAAAAAACAAATGTTAACCCAAAAGCTTCTGCTACCCCTTAGTACCTTTGATCAAATAATATTGGGGAACGTACAAAAAAAGATAGCTCTTTCACGTCAGTGCGTGCCACCCAAAGCGAGAGGGAGAAATGAATTGACTTAAAGAACTTTTTAAAAAAAACAAGGAAAAGGTTACGCATACAAAACTTTTATCAGACTGCTGTTTTCTGAAATAAATATTTGCTAATTGTACGGTTGATTTGAAACAAAAGTATTAGAAGTATTTTTCGGGAAAATACCTCAAAAGATAAATTTTAATGTCTTTTTGGTCAAGTTTTTTTTTGCTCAATGCTTTTTTGCATTAATTTTTCAGGAACTGGAGGATTTATTCTTATAAAAATAACTGTTCTCTGAGTCAGTTTTTTTTGAGAATCGGATCAAGTACTTTCAACGCATGCATCAAATATCTATTAGAGAACGAGCTTAATCTGTTCTTTCCCATTCTTCAACTATTCTGCAAACAAGTTACGGAACCATGGAAGTTAGCATGAAAACCATTGCCGCACTAAGAAGGTCAACCGGGGCTATATAAAAAAAGAAACACTTGATTTCCAAAGACATATATAGGTACCAAGCCAATAGGAGTGTATGTAAAGTAAATCTGCAACTTAATAAACGATGAGTAAGGGAAAAAGTATCAATTGAAGTATCAAAGTACGTTAACAATAACTGAGTTAAAAGTCCCTCCATGAGAACCTCCCATAACATAAGTTATGAGATTTTTCAAATTTGTTACAATAATGGGTCTGGATTTATTCATAACTTGTTGAACTTTTAGATTATAAAAAAACTGAATTGGATATGACGAACTCATTCCAAGATTCTGTGGCTCTGGAGAGAAAACAGCTTTCAAGATAATTTGACTTGTATTTGACGTCGAAATGGAGGAAAATCGTACTTGTGTTTTTTGGTACTGCGCTAACTTTGTCAAAGCTGGTGTTCTATTTGAGAAAATTTTGAGCAAATACGTGGGTTCTTTGGTCCTCAAAAAGTGTTTGAAGTTTTTATTGCCAATTAAACGGCTTCATATATTGTCCAGAATTAGTTTATACGTTTTATGCCCTTCGACAAGACAATATAGAGAAATTACTGACAACTAGCCCTTTCACAACTTTAATTCTTGTATGAATTGGAAACAACTCTTGATTATGTAAACTGTTCTTAATATACTTGCCGTTTTTTGCAACACGTTTTAAAATTTATCTATAAAAACTCCTAAGCATTTCATCCACTTTTCATTGTCAGCTTTTTACCATCGACAGATATAGAGCATGCGTTGGTCAAACAGTTCTTAGTCAGACAGTTCTTATATGCCAAGCGAGAGATTTTTAATTAAAGCCGTTGGATTGCCGTTTGATTAGTGGAAAGCGGTTATTAACCAAACTAAATAACCGTTCGATTGTCGTTTGATTAGAGGACGGCCGTTTTTATCCAAAATAAATGAACAGTTTACATAGCGAAACAGAGAATATCTAAACTGAAGCAAAAATGTGAAACTTTGTTCTTTGATTGAATACAATTCAAACATCCTAACAATGGAGAAAGTAAAAAAATTGAGGGCTCAATTTTTATGTTTATAAAGACTTATGAAAACCCAAATACTTTTATCTATAATATAAATCAAATTTCAACTCCATAATTTCAACTCCATAAATTATTACTATATTTCTTTTTAATTATTACTATATTTCTTTATCAATTATTACTATATTTCTTTTTCTGATTGGCTTAACGCTACTCCTAAGGGCTGGTGATATAGAAACAAACCCAGGACCTGTTTTAACATACAACGAGTCTATCAAAATGACTCTAAGAAGAGAGTCAGAAATAAAAATTTATCATCTCAATGTACAAAGCATTCTTAGCAAGAAAGAACAACTACGCACACTAGTACACGATCTTGGTCCTAACTGCATTTTTTGTTTCACAGAAACATGGCTTTGTGAGTTTGATGATATAAACGTTTTCAATCCTGAAAAAGAAAGATACTGTTGTTTCAGATCTGACCGTATTTCGGCTGCCGGAATGAAAACGAAAAAAGGTGGTGGAGTTATGATGCTTGTTCCAAAGGTTTTTTCTCCAAAAATTCGTAATGATTTGAATCTTTTTACGACGAATTTTGAGAGTGTATGGGTCTCATTGAAAATACCAACTTGTCCATCCTTACTAGTAAATGTTACTTATAACCCCAATAAACAAAACAGCACTGATTTTTTGGACCAACTTGCAATTAACATTGATAATGCAATTACGAAAAACGAAAAGATAATACTTCTGGGCGACTATAACATGAACTATTTAGATACCTTGGAAAGAACTAGGCTTGAAACAGTAATACTTCCTTATGATTTACATATAAAGAACCAAACCATTCCTACTCGTTTAAACCGGGGCAACAATACCAAAAGCCTTATTGATTACATTATTACTGACTGTTCAACTATAAACGACACTATAATTTGTGATAGCATAGTGAAAAGTGACCATTTTGCTACTCTAATTCTATTAGGGCTTCATGTTGAAAGTAAAAAGGTACCAGTACAGAAAAAATTTTTCGATAAAAAGAACTATAATGCACTTGATTTTAAACACTGCCTAGAACAACAAAACTGGCAAAAAATGTATGTTCAGAACAATTTGGATTCAATGCTACAAGTTTTCACTGAAAATTTTACGACAGCACTTTCGAAAAGCGCTCCACTTAAAAAATGTTTTATCCGTAATGACAAAAGTTTTTTTACATTAACAGACAAATGGTTAACTAGAAAATCAAGACAACTGAGTGTCGATCGAGATAGGTTTTTGAATGATAAAGACTATGAAAATTTCTTTGATCTAAAAAACCAATTTAGTATTTCTAATGACAACGATTTCAACAGATTTCATAGAAATCTTATTGAAGCAGCGGAAAGTGACAGAAAAAAGTGGATGCTGATAAATGAAGTAAGAAACTCTGAAAAAACAAAACCCAGAATCTACAGTTTGAGAAATGTATTTGGTGATTATGTAACCCAGACAAAAAAAATTGCTAACCTATTGAACTATCGTTTCTCTACACTCGGGAAATTCCAAGGCCCTCAGCATCCACTACAGACTTCTGGGACAGGCAATCCTAAACAAAAAACTTTTAGCTTTCACTATGTAACGGAAAAAGACTGTCATGACGCAATTAGGGCACTGGGGAGAAATAAACCGATTGGACCATCAAACATTCCTGCATGGGCTATTAAAGACTCAAGCTCTGTCATTGTTCCTCATTTAAATTTCCTTGTGAACTACTGCATCAAATTATCTTGCTTCCCCAATGAGCTTAAACGAGCACATGTTGTACCACTATACAAAAAAGATGACCCTGAGGAACCTAATAACTATCGCCCAATTTCCATTACCCCATGCCTTTCTAAGATCATTGAAACAATCTTGAGGGATCAAATTTGTCAGTACCTTCACGACAACAATTTACTAAGTAAAAATCAATATGGTTTTAGGAAAAACTTTTCTACCATCGATTCCCTATTATTTTGCACAGAATTCATCAGAAACAAAACTGACATTAACAATTTTGTCACAGCAGCATTTCTTGACCTATCAAAAGCTTTTGATTCTATCAATTATGACATTTTGGATATCAAGTTAGGCAACTTAGGTTTTGATGAGAACTCAAAAAATCTCTTAAGAAGTTTCGTTACAAACCGCCGCCAATCTGTTGTACTACAAGATTGCATATCAGATGAACTAATGCTTCATAGAGGTGTACCACAAGGAACAGTACTTGGTCCGCTCCTATTTAATCTGTACATTAATGACATGGCAACAAGAGTTGACAACGAAACTGAACTCATACAATATGCTGACGATACCGTTATTTTAACTTTTGATACCTCCATTGACAAAAGCAAAATCAAGTTAGAGCAAAATGCAAACAAACTTATTCGATTTTTTCATGAACATCACCTCACAGTTAATACCTCTAAGACTGAATTCATGATATTTGGTAAGAGCAAAAGAAAAGATTTCGGTGAACAGATAATTTTAGATTCAATTCCAATAGACGAGAAACCTGAAGTAAAATATTTAGGGGTTCACATAGACAGCAATTTAACGTTTCAAGAGGAAGTGAAACATATCTTACGAAAAATGGCCCGAGGAATAAAAACAATTTATACTATTAGAAAATCAGTTCCACAAAAACTATTGATACTTGTCCTAAATGCCCTAGTATTAAGTCACTTGCACTACTCAGCGGTTATCATTCACGCAATTGAGCAAAATTTAATAATGTCTCTTGAGAAACAGCTTAACTGGTCATTACGAGCAACCTTTTTTAGACAAAAATTTGAATCTGTTCAAGATATTAAATGCAGTCGGAATATACTACCCGTAAAACTATTTTTAAAAACAAAAAGTTTACAATACTTTTGGAAAATAAAAAACAGTTACGACCTGCTTTTTCACCAACATCGGGACGTCCTTTAATCACCTGGAATATTCATGAGTCTATAAGGACAAAAAAATTGTTCTGGGACCAAAAATTTTTCTCTATCAAAAGGCAAAACTCGTTTGTTAGATTAGCGATACTAGATTGGAATGAACTACCCAGCGAAATTAAAATCAAACAAGACAAAAAAAGTTTCCCCAAGCAACTTAGAACTTTCTTCTCCTCAGCTTACAAAAGAAACCCTATTTTGTGGAAGGTTACTTGTTCAACATGGCGTGACTTTAAATTTGGAAAATGAATTAGAACTACTGTTTACTGGTTGGGTTTGACTTTATAAACTTAATTAATTTTTATTTTGAGATATGCGACATAATTTGAATTTAACTCATGTTTTCTGTTATAATATGGAAATATTAAATCCATTTAAATAATTACACTGCCGGACTAATATCAATTGTACTCGTTGATGTGGATCGGAATTCAGTGTTTTTTTTTAATAGTAATAAAACAACTACAAAGAAAAAAATACTCATAAAATGTGAGAAAAGAATTCATACCCCCTCTAAACTAAGAATTTTTTGAAATAATGTCATCAAACCAAACAAAATTTGGCGTGCGTCTGCCGAAAATTCTGACAAAAGCACCTGAAGGCTAATACTACTTTTTGGTTTGGCTAGAATGCATTTGAAATAACGAGTTGTTTTGCATAAATTTTGTATTTAAAAACAACTAAATGTTGAAATTCTTTTGCACATTGAAATCAGAACACTACTTAGTTTTGAATTAAATAGATGATAGGAGCTTTTTTGGCCTGCAATGAAGCTCCTCAGGACGCCTGCAAAAGTGCTCCTTAAATTTTTCTCGGAAGTTTTGGAACAGTTAGGAGACGCTCAAGAGTGCACTAAATTTTTTGAAAGTTATTTGAAAATTTTTAGAAAATGCCCAAAATCTGCCTACTCTGGCAAGATGTTGAAAGTCTTGCACAAAGTTGCAATACCTTATCACTAAACTGATAAAGTAAAAATTATGTTGACGTCAATTATTATGAAATTTGAGATCACACCAAGGTTTACTAACTAAACTTCTTGGATAGAAAGAAGCGCTTAAGAAGGCCCTGATAAAACCTGATCATATGTATGCATTATAGCAAAAATATTCATTTTTGTTCAGGAATTTTCTGGACTGCAGAGCTACCGGAACAAGCGAGTATTTCCAGTCATCCGAGATCTCGCTTTCTGACTGGACGAGTGCTCCGAGACCGGTTATTTTGCTTACCACGACTCCGGATATTCCTGCCAAAATGAACGTGGAGTTCTACTTAACAGATGGGGTGAGCCAGTACAGCTTGAGCTTGGAAAGGGATGGGAATAACTTTGATGGCCAAATCACCACACCATATATAGACAGCGTTATCAACCCGGGCACCCTATACTCTTACAAAGGTCAGCAACCCCCGTTGAAAGTTAATCGCAATTTTGCAAGTCTTAGCAAATCAGTTGTCAAACTTATGAATTATTGTATTATATTTGCACGCATTTATTGCATTTATTTTGTAGGCATTAATATCAACATTTACAATAACTTATGACGTATTTACATAGGTTGACGTTGTTTGTCAAAATGTGCATATGGCTAACTCTTCTAGAGGTTTAACTAAAAAATCGTTACCAATCTAATTAACCGACAGAATTAATTGTAAAACGTTTGAGGAAATTTGCTGTTTCAACCTGCTGTAACCAATAAAAAAAATAGTGGTGAAATTTGTTCAGTTCAAAGTCAGTGACCCTTGCTGCAAAATAATGTTCAAATTCAACTTATTTTCTCAACAAACGCAGATTTATAGAGTTACTAAAAACTATATGAGTCAAGTTTTGTGTAAGGAAAATCTTTACAAAACAATAAAGCCAAATCGCATATCGAAATGCTTTTCAGAATTCTTTTTATATAAAAGGCGTTAATCTAGTTAGTAATCATTATTTTCGATATTCCATGAATTTCAATATTGATGAATTAAAAGATCATTTTAAAGGAAAACATGAAGAGTTCACAAATCTGACAGATTCGAAAAAAGTATTTGAAAGCTAGCAAGATTTTTATATAGCCATACATTATTTTTCCATGGAAAGAAAATAATTAACTTGTTTTGCTATGGTATAAATTGGATATAATTTCATAATTGCGAACCATCTGTATTTACAAAGGTATCAAGCAGTCAACAGTTTTCAATATTTTCATTGATTTAGTTGAATCAATTCAAATGAAAGGCAATAAACCCGCACTATGCAGCGTAATTTAAAATTTTATATAAGTTTTTAGAGCCACAAAAGAAATTCTTGGATCCGTAAAATAATCCTGCTGTCAGAAGATATCAGTACTAAAAGCAACACAGCATGCAAGATTGCCGAAAATTTAAGAGATCGTCTTTGAAAATACGGTGGGAGGATTTGATGGATCCATGTTCAGTCTTAGGGTCAACTAATGCATGTCTATGGCACACGCAATTTAGCAAAACTCAATAATCTCACGTTGAGAATGGTTATAATAGCGACCTCATTTTACATTACGCTCCAGTTTTTTGTTTTGGTTCAAATACAGCCATGTTTGTTTATGGTTGAATTTGCTTGTGCTTTCCATAAATTTTTATATAATGCTCTCAAACCATTGAAAAAATTTATCAAATCTATGAAAATTGTAGTAAATAACAAAGTAACTCAAAAGTTCAGCATTTACTGGAAGTTGTCAGGCAAACAAAGTGAAACAACGCATAAAGATTAATGCAGTAATCATCATAGCGGTGAACAGACAAACAGTCCCAGACAAAACAGTCCCGGATAAAACAGTACCGAATAGCAAAATATTGCTAGACTAAACAGTCCCAGGCAAAATAGTCCCAAGAAAGCAGAAAAAACAGTCCCAGACGAAATAGTCTCAACTAAACATAGAATTAAATAAATGCGCACCCCTTAACGAGGATATTCCTTAAGTCAATCATATGATTAATTGTCATTGAACAAGTATTAAGCTGATTACAACATAGTCTCTGCCAAAACTTTCAATTTAAAACAAGTTTTTGTTTTAGTTTTAATTCATATCATTTGAAAACAATGCATTCAGAAGCTTAACTCATAGATTATGTTATTTAATTGTTTGTCGATTCTATTTGCAATTGTTTCGATATTTATTATTTGAGATTTTTTTGTCTTGGACTTTTTTGTCTGCTTTTATTGGGCTATTTTGTCTGGGACTGTTTTGTCTGGGAACATTTTGCAATTTGTGATTGTATTGTCTGGGGACTGTTTTGTCTGGGACTGTTTTATCCGGACACTATTTTTTCTAAATTATAAATTATATAAGTATTGAATAGGTAATTCAAAATTAGATATTATAGAAAGTATGATTTCCTCGTAAGTTTAGTTTTAAATCAACAAATGAAGCAATTAGCAATGGAAGCAATTGAAGATTTCGAGAGCTGGCAGAAATAGATTTTGAAATTTGCTTTTCGATCCACTTCAAGTCATTTTTAGACTTCGAGACAGTTTTTTATATCTCAATTCTGTTTTTTGAATACGCAACCGTCTCGGTAAAATCTTTAGTTGTGTAGTATCGATTTTACCATTGGTCTCATTGGAAAATTTTCAATGGATTAACAGTGACGGAAAATTTGAAACCTAGATGTTACATAATACGAAACACAAAACCCCGCTCAATCTTCAGGTTTCTTGATCGGTTTGAACGGAGAATTAAGTCCTGCAAGTCAAGAGGTGTTCATGTGCACTCACCCTGACCCACCATCCAATTTGGAACAAGATGCTGCAACCACAACAACAGTGACTGTAGGATGGAGCAGCTCAGATCAGCCGGGTGATGGTAATTAAATTTTTAAACATTATTTCTAAGGTAGGCCTACCATTCATCAACCGCTCTATACGAGTTGACCGGTCATTACTGCAATTTCAGAGAATGCATTTGAAAAAAAAAAGAAATTATAAATTATTTCTGTTGTCGCAGCCCTTACGGTTTAAAAGCTTGTTTCAATGGTTTCATTTATTTTCAGTCCGGATAACCATTTTTATTATTAATTGCTTTTTATTTTCATATTTATCAGATAGCTGTCTTTAATTGCTACTGTTTTTAATTTGAACTATATAATTTTAGTTCCATGCTCACTCAAGTACCAAAATTTGATTTTTTTTTCAACCAATTGCTACATACGTAATCGGGTTCCTCTGAAGTATTTCATGCTTCAACTGAAAAGCTACAATTTGTTCGTTTAAATTTTGTCCATTTCTTAGGCTATTACATAACCCTGGACAACTTTCAATCTTCATTGATTACTGCCACTGACACTGCCGGCACTGCCGCTCGGGTAACCGCTTTAACAAACGCCCAGAACACACTAACTGCTCGAGACGACACTGGCGCTCTTTCCGCCGTCGTTAACGGACAAACTGGTGCACTGGATCCAGCAAAAACTTACAAAGTAAGTGTTACTGGCTGTCTAAATTGCTCGGCCACTGATTTCGCAGCACTACAAGCTGACGATACAGTTGCTGCTGTGAGAGATTACATTGAACTTTGCAGTCAGTTTTCGACCATCGACGTCCACACGAAACCTGCGAAGCCTTCTTGCAGTGTTGTAACTGCAAGCATGACAACTTTGCAGATCGAGGCAACTCAAAACACCTCTGATGTGAATTCGATTCGATTTTTGATTACCAGAACTGACGTCGGATTACCTCTCGCTAACTTGACATCTTCTGACCTTCCGTATGAAGACAGTTCTAGGACAGTACCTGGAAATGAATACAAGTATGAAGTGTATGGGTACTATTTCAACTGGGCGAGTGTGCCTGCTGTGTGTGTTGGGTGCACGAAGCCCAGGCCACCTATAAATGTTGTGGGAAACTCGGAAACCGACACTGTTATCTACTTCAGCTGGAATGATCCCATTCTAGAGAGCGCCGTTGACTGTAAGTCTGACCTCATTTCTGCTGTACTGAGTCAAGTCCTTCTAATCTGGACGATAGAGTTAATGTTTTTTAAATAACAAATAGGGCGAAAGTCTGAGTCTAATTTCGTCCTAATTCTGATCGACTTAGTAAGAGCTAAATAGTAATCAGAATTAAACTCTCAAATCAATCTCAATTCTTGGTCATATCAAGGTGTGTATATGCTACAGGTGGGTTAAAACTTTATAGCACATGACTGAATGAAAGTATATAGGTTAGATGGCTTGAAATAACCATGAAGTCGAATTTTCTAGTTATTTCATTTACAAAACTGTTAATATTAAAATTTTATCAAAATTAATAAAACTCAGTTTCTATCTATTAGAGAGGGTTCATTAAAATTGCAGAACATAAAAATTGTGAACACTCACTAAAATAAAAACATTACAAATTTTTAAATACTTGCAAGTGAGGTTTTGAGGTGAAGAAACAGACTCTAAAAACGTTTGCACTTGAATCACGATTTGACAATAGCTCGAACATTTTAAGTGGTTCAGTTTTTGTGCCAATTACAAATAGGGCGTCACACGTTATGTCGAGCAAAAAGAAGAAG
Source organism: Convolutriloba macropyga (assembly GCF_964194025.1). Lineage (NCBI taxonomy): Eukaryota > Metazoa > Xenacoelomorpha > Acoela > Convolutidae > Convolutriloba > Convolutriloba macropyga. The sequence goes on along the minus strand of NC_134473.1, from coordinate 38,696,766 downwards.
GTCAGAATTGAATCGAGTTAAGGTCGAGCTTCATAACTTGGGATGATTTAATTGAGCGGACCCGGACCGAACTCCAAGTCTATATCAGTACTAGTCAAGTCCAAGTACAAGTCATATATCGTTTTTCAGTACTGGGCAAGTCCAATTACAAGTCTTACAGGTCTGACAAGTCTTGGCCAAGACTTGTATAACACTTACAAGTTTATTCCCAATTCAAAAGTAACTTTCAAAAAAATTCTAATGAAAATTTCGAATTGAATTAAATTTTGTTACGTGCCACGTTTTCGGGATGAATTTCTGCCACCTTCCCGTGGTGCTAAAAATTGATGCAGGGGTGCTGTAAAATGACGCCGGGGGCATACCAAAGGTTAAATTAGCAAACCGGGAGAGTCAGTGGGCCCAAATTGAGCCGACTTCATGTCATTCTGGGCCTTTTTCAGCCGTTTCAGCCCTATTTTGACGCATAATTCAGGTGGACTCAATTTGAAGTATAATTCAGATCATGTGATTATATCTGAAATTTCTAATCGAGGAAACATTGTAAAGAATTGCCAAGTCTTAAATCAGACGTGGAATTAGAATTGACAATTCTTAAATCAGACTTGGATTTAGAATTGCCAAGTCTTAAATCAGACTTAGATTTTAGACTTACCAAGTCTTAAATCATATTTGGATTTAGACTGCTAATTGTAAAAAGTGACATGATCATAACTCTGAATCAGTAATAAATCAGACCTGCAATTAGACTTTCCCAGCACTGAAATTGACTTCGCTTGAGGTCTGAGGAAAAAGTTCAAACCTAGTACAAATCTAGGTGCTCGTTTGAGTCGAGCATCAGTCTTTTCATAAGAAAGATTACAGTACTCGACAATACATCTGGAGCACGAATTCGTGCAAATTTGCACTCGACTGTAAATAAAGATCACATGCTATGTTTATATATGTTTTTCTAATTACCCGTGTGAACTAACCTTAGGCTCGCGACTTCGAGAGGATTGACAATTTTAGCAGAGAGAAAACGTAAGTGTAATTCACAAGAGTAAAATGTGAAATGGGATTACATATGTTTGCCTGAATAACTAGAGTGAAAAAACTTTAATTTGAAATGCACTGACAATTTATTGCAAGCGTGATTCACAAACTTGTAAGTTTTGAACACAGCCCCCCGTAGAGCACGTTTTAAACCGTGCGCAACAACGTTTTCAAGCAGACTCTAATGAATTAGGGAGAAGAATAGTCAATTAATTTAATTATCTGAGAACGAATGGTCTTTTGATGAACAATAATCAAAATATGTGAAAGGAGAAATATCTATTAAAACTTTCAAACTCTACATGTGGCATTAATTGAAAACAAAATCAGGATTTGCCTATGTTAAGATATATGTTCCCATTTTTATCGCTGGCGGACTTTAGGTTTTTTTGCTAGATGCGATGAATACTTCGGAGAACATTTTGTAACAGTAAAAAAAGATTAAATTTAAATGTTTTTAAGGGGCGCCTAGCTAGCGGAAAGTACAAAAAAGTGGCAAACAGAGTTTTCGTGTTTTTATCTAGATTGAAAAACTCTGTCGAGAAACCTCCAATACCTTTTGTTTATTATCAACAGATACAAATTTGAATGAGCGTTTAAAACTAAAAAAAATCAAGGCTGATCTACAACGTGATCTACAAATCGTATGTTTCAAAAGGCTGTCGAACGGTCTAAAAACGATTGACACGATACCAAATAATCATTAAGTAAACTAATTTGAAACCGAAACCAGTGCTGTGAACTATGTACATAACAACTCAATGACATTTCTCTTCTCTAATTTCTTTACGGATAATTCCCTTTCCAAGAGGTGATCGTGCAACCGCGAGAAATTTTTGGCGAAATTAGGCTTTCTAACCAATGTGAGCCTATTTTGCATTGTGAAATGAGAAACAGTAGAAGGACTGCAATAATCATATCGAGTCAGCAGAAATACTTTTTGTACATTTTCAGACAAAATCAAAATTTATTAAAATTTCGAGTAGTGTATTCGCATATAATATATATTCGGTTGCAACCTCTTGTAACAGATATGTTTTACGGAGGCTCCTAGAAAAATAGGTTTGACGATTAGTCCATCTTAGGTTTAAACTTTCTAAAAATTGTGCCCATTACACCGCAGAGGTATACCCCAAAATTTCTGCCTTAATAAAATTGGCTCGACAATTAGATACAAAAAATGAACGAAATTAGGAGACATCCTTTGTATCTTACTTTTCTGAAAAGGGGTTCCGCCAATTTTGCGAAATAAAAGAACTTTTGGATAGAAAAGTAGGTTACAAGTCTTGTAGCACGTTTCTGCTCAATTTAGGTGTCTATTATTCGCATTAAAAGTATCTCTAATCCGCAATTGAGCCTAATTAAATGCGCGCATTTTGAGCATGCTCATTTAATACTCTGTAAGGAGTAATTAGAGAAAGATTTAATTGAAGCTTTTAAAGTTTTAAAGCGTTTTAAATACAAATAACTTTAGAGACAAATTCGAAAAACCGAGCCACCGGTTTTTTTCCGAAAAAACCCTCGCTCAAAAAAGAGCTTGTATACCAATTTTGGACTGGCAAACCCAGGGGCACTAAAAGTAAGACACTGATGTAGAAACCAAGCAGCTTTTGTTTACCAAGAAGGGAAAATTGACCTGAAAATCCCACAAATATCATCAAAAAATATTGAGGGATTATTCAGAAAAAAGTCAAATTTATTTTCTGTTTTTAATTCACTGATTAATAAATTTAGTTTGCAAACTAATCAAAAATATTTTTCGAGTTCTTTCAATAATGTCTGTCTTTTTTCGTTTTCAATTTGGTTAGCGAATGACATGTCTTTAAATTCTGAACACCAATGTCGAGTTTTGCAATTTAGTCCAATGTTTCTCAAAATTCGTCTCTTATTAAAAAAATATGATGAGACCCTATGGTTCAACGAGTTGTAGAATATTGTTAATACTATTTTCCTTGTATCTCCTATTCATTTGGATTGTTATAAATTCAAAATTTTTGCTTTGGTGTCAATACTTTTAAAGTTGGTACATTAGAAATTTAAGTTCCAGAACGCAAAAAAATCGTCTGTTTTTTATGTAATGTGTTTTTTTCTCCACTATTGGATCTAGGTGGATCAAAGTGATAAGAGAAACTTGTGTCAGGCTAACTTTGGTAATGAAGTAAAGAAATTCAAGACTAGTGCTTTATAAAGTTTTGCAATTTCGTCCAATGTTTCTCAAAATTCGTGTCTTAGTTAAAAAATATGATGTGACTTTATGGGTCAAAGAGTTGTAGAATGTTGCTCATACTGTTTTCATAGTATTTTCTTTTCATGTTGTTAGCAGTAAACCAAAAATTTTTTCTTTGGGATCAATAATTGAAACATTGGTTCATTAGAAAAGTAAAGTTCGGAAACCAAAAAGTTCGTCTGTTTTTCTATGTAAATTGCCTCCTTATTTCTCGACTATTGGGTCTAGGTGGTTCAATGTTATAAGAGAAACGTGTGTCAGACTAACTTTGGCTATGACTTAAATCAATTTAAGATTACTGTTATATAAAGTCAAGTTTTGCAATTTTGTCAATTGTTTCTCTAAAGTCGTTTCCTATTTCAAAAATATGATGTAACCCCATTGATCAAAGAAGTGTAGAATGTTGCTCATACTATTTGCGTAGTATCTACTGTTCATATGAATTGTGTTAAACCAAAAATTTTTGCTTTGAGGTCAATATTTGAAAAATTGGCATATTAGAAAGTAAGGTTCGGAAAAGCAAAAATTCTGTTTTTTATGTAAAATGTTTCCTATTTCTCGACTATTGGGTCTAGAATGTTCAAAAGTGATAAGAGAAAAGTGTTTGTTAGGTTAATTTTGGCTATGAGGGAAAGAAATTTAAGATTAGTCTTATATAAAGTCAAGTTTTGCGATTTCGTCAAATGTTTCTCTAAAGTCGTTTCGCATTTTAAAAATATGATGTAATCCCATGGGTCAAAGAGTGGTTGAATGTTGCTCATACTATTTTCGTTGTATCTCCTATTCAAATGGATTGTTTTAAAATAAAATTTTTGCTTCGGGGACAATATTTTAGAAAATGGTACAACCCAATGCCACAAAAACTTTTTTTCCCGAAAAATCCCTCGCTCAAAAAACGCTTTGTGTCAATATGGGACTGACCAAATGTTTTTTCAATGGCCAAATCTATTTTCTTTGGCCAAATTTGTTTTTACTGGTCAAATCTATTTTGTGAAATGTATGATGTACGTCCCAGTGCCACAAAAACTGATTTTTTCCGAAAAATCCCTCGCTCAAAAAAAGGCTTTTTTTGTCAATGTTGGACGGCCGGCCAACATTGACAAACAGCCGGCTAGAAACCCTTTGATAAGTGATTACGGGTGACATAATATTGTGAAATAATATTAAAAACTTCTATGACGGTATGTTGATGTACTGGTGTAGATTCAATGAACCGGCTAGGAACTCTTTGATAGGTAATAATAAAGTAATAATGAAGCTTTAATAATCACTTTTATGCTCAAAAACGCGCATTAAATTAGGCTTAATTGCAGGTTATATGCGAAATCGAGCTACATTGCGTCCAAAAAATCGATACATAAATGCAGCAGACGCGTGATACAAGACGTGCGAAAAATAGGTTATAAAATTTGTACTTGTGTTTCGCGGCTAAGATTAGGACACTTTTTGCGAACACGGGTTGCTAATTTCCCTCCCATTTTGCCCTTTTCTGCTTAAGGAGCTATTTTCCGCAATATTGTTTCTTTTTCAATGTATTAACATAGGAAAAACGAACACGAGATACACGCATCGGGCATTTTTGACCGTGACGATTTGGTTATACCTCTGCGGTGTAATGCCAGAAATGCGACACATCACGAATGTCCTATTCATCTGTCAGGAAAAGAAGTTAACTAGTGTAAAAATGACTGTATTCATAATGATATAAATGCCCTATATCACTGTGAATAATCCTTTTTCTTACACTAGTCATTTTTTTCCGGACAAACTTTAATGCTGGCATTCAATCCTTCTTTTCTAGCGTACGAGGTCTCTAATGGGGATGGGTCGTGGGTTGCTGCGAATGGAGTTGACGGGAGAGACCACGACTTCACAGGTCTCACTCCCTCCACCTGCTACGATCTCAATGTGCGCACCAAAATTAATTGCGATAACGACCCCGACTACGCCCCCAATGTACCCCAGTACTCAAGTGTCGAGACGATCCAAAAGTGCGCCAAACCAGCTGCATGTGTCATCACTTCGGTACATTTTCCTATTGTAGAAGCGTACTTTAGATTTGTGCATTTACATTAACAAAATATTAATGAATTGATACGAGACTTCTAGGCCTTTGCGCCCCTTTCTAGGTTTTTTGCGCCCCTATTTCATTTTCATTCTATTATTAATTGTACTCGGATAAAATCGGTTGCAATCATATTAGTCAGTCTGTTCTTTTTATAATGCGATGTATCGTACTATCAATTTTTCGTCTGACCAACAAATGTCATGACTTTTGGTCTTGAGAAATGGGATCAACTGGTAAAGCCCAGAAGCGTAAAGTCGGTGAGCAGCTCTCTCAGAGCATTGCTTGTCTCTTAATATACATTTCAACAAAACTGGTGAGGAAAAATAAACCCTTGATGTGAGGCGCGGTTCTTAGAGTTCGGCCGCTTGACCCCCCCCCCCCCCCCCCCCCACTAGCACTCAGTGTGCACCACCCTCCCGAACTCTGTTGGCGTAAGTTAGCGGTGTACAGGAAACTTTTTCACTAACTGAAAATCGGCTTCCTGGGATAAAGTTGCCAACTACCAATAACCAACCTCTCATCAGTCGGTTTGAGAGCAATTCGCCCAAAGTTAGTTGGTTACATTTAGACGATTTTGGACAAAAGCAATTTGAAATGATGAGTATTTGAATGATATATTGCGTATTTGAAGGTGGGAGCAGTGGATGTCTCTGAAGCGAATTACTCACGAAAGATAGAAGTCGAGATACAGACTTTGGCCGGACACACATACACTTTGTTCAGAGACAACATTGAACATGCCACTAGTCTGCCCAGTAATAATCCATACTACGAAGATGACCAGATGTTCTCCGGATCATCATTCTGTTACTCGTGTTCCGCCACTATCAACGGTTAGGGACAACATAACAAACAGAGTCAACAACCTTATCTCTTTCCGGCTGAAGATTTCTTCACATAATTTTGGAAAGTGTTTTCTTGAAGGACATGATGAGTTTTTGTAACCGTAGCATTAGTTTACACAGATGCTCGTGGACATCTTTCACCGCAGAAGCTCGTAAACAAACAGTTGTTTTGAAAACAGTCTTTTAGTATTCATAATGTTCAAAATTATGTGCAAAAGTAAACCATTGCATGTCATGGACACAATGACTATAACACTAGAGACGTTAATCGCTATAGTTAAACATGCATGACGTGCTCCATCTTCACTAATGGTAATAGCCATTTTGTTATATTGCAAAATAGTGTTCAAAACAGACAATAACTTTCACTATTTTCAATATTTGTTATTAGTGACAGTAAATCCACATCAGTTTACATTGCGTCACAATGATTAATGCACGACCATAATCATATAATGCGTTTTGCCAGGTGTGATTGGAGATATTGGGAGTGCAGTGTGTGGCTGCAGCAGACCCAATGAGCCTCAGAGTGTGTTCTTCAGTGCCCTCTCTCCTTCAAGGATCAAGGTCACTTGGGCAGCCCCAGATGACAACGACAACTATGACTGGTTTGAGGTCAAGGACTCTCAAGAGCAAACTGGTAAGGGTAGTATTAAATAACTAATCTCATCTTCTCCCCCTTTTTGTGTGCTAAACATTAATATATGTATGCGAATCAATTACAAGCTCATACAAAACAAACATGCTCATTAAATGTAAAACTAAGGATTTGTTCGAGAATAAATTAAGCATAAAATAAGATCTATTATTAAGGATAAATTAGGGATAAAATAAGATCAATTATTAACTTGGTACTCATAAATAATCGAGGTTATGGATTCTGAAACGGACATTGAGGCAACATTGTTTAGTGGCAGAAAACTAAAAGATGTGTTGGAAAACGTGTTGATCAAGAAAATATAAAGAAGCTGTTATGAGTATTTTACTGGTATGCCGTTTGACATCGAATATACCGTTTTACTTTTTAATGAACTCGCTAATAGTTGCACTCTACTTTGAAGTCTTAGGTGTGCGTAATCTCTGAAAGTGGAAGCTAATTCAAGTGAAGAAACCAACAAATATTTTCAATTCAAATCCGGAGCTGTTTTGAATGTCCACCGGAAGTTTTTTGCCTTGAAGGACACCAGAAACAATTTCTGTAAAAAGTAGAGAAAATATTATCTGGAGTTTATTAATTAAAAGCTACAGATTTTGTTTACTGAATAAAATTTTGTCAAAGGAAGTCTACTCTCCTCTGCCAGAGAATCTGAGTGCTCTCTGAGAGAGATAAGCTAACATCGTCATTACCACTGCTAAAATGTGCACTTTGTCTTTAGACAGACTCTAATTTCCCCCGTTATTTTATTCTTACCTGAGTAAATATGGAGAGAAACTGCTCGTCAGATTAGTAGTCATAATCAGTGGCCGAGACAAACGAGTGGTAAGATAGTTACGGTGTTCATTACTTTTAACTGAAGACTTTCGAAGAACAACATGTTAATGCAAGCAATCAATAAAATGATAAAATTAGATTTTGAGAAAATTTTTATTAATTGACCTAAATTTTTTGCTTTTCACTAGTTAATGATTTTTTTACTAAGGTAATAAGTTTAAAAACTAATATCCTTCAAAAATAATTTGGAAAAAATTGAAATGAAGTTTTTTTTACTTTACTGGCATACCTTCATATGCAACCCTAACAACCAATTTGAGGGACTTATTGATGCAAAAAATTTCAAGCAGTGCTATAAAATTATTACAGGAGTGAGTTGGTATTGGCTATTCCGGGAAAATTTGTTCTTTAGTAAGTTGTTTTTCAGATTTTTTCATGGTCTGTTATAATAATGCCTTTTAATGCTCTCGAACAAAGTTTGAAGCAATTTTTTGTAAACTTTTATGTCTTTTTACAACTCGGAGAGGAGTATTGGCAATCTACAGGTTTCTTTCAAAGCTGAAGCAAATTTTTTGCTGATTGGAACTTCGATTTTTTACTATTCGAACATTTACCTCTGTTTCAAAGTTTGACTTCTGTTTTCGAACATTGGACTTAAACGGTTGCTTAATTTGTAATGCATAGGAATTAGGAACTATTGGTAATATTCAATATCAAAAGGTCGTTTTGAGAAGTTTTGATCCCTAACTGTCCGCTCCCCCACCGACGACACTGATAACTCCGCCACCTGGCAGCACCAGCCCCCTTCACCTACGTAAATGCCCCTGTCTATCTTCCGCTGAGCACCAATCTACCACCTGCCCCCCCCCCCCCCAACTACCTTCACCTTACACCCCTTGTCACGGGCAGTCACCCCCATTGCCCAACCTACCTAACCACCACCTCTTACCTATCCTACTTACCACTTAAACCCCCCACCTACATACCCCCTCTCACACAAACAGACACACAATCACATTTCTTACAAAAAAATTTGTGGTTTCTAAATATATATTGCCTTGCTTTTATCTTGATTTTTCTGGAATATGGTGGGATAGCTAAGGGTTTTTAATGCATGACTCTTCAAGTTTGCAGTATTCTACTAGGTATTTTATTTTGAAAAAATTTCTTTGGAACGTTTTTGCGCTTTTGTTCTGGAACATTCTTTGATTTCTCAATTGTTCATGATTTGTTCATGCTTATCTTCATTTTTGAGTGTTTTCAATTGCTCTCATTCCGAAGTAACGTTTGTTGCTAAAATAATAGCGATAATAAGATTGGAAAAAACAAAGGCCTGTTAGCTGAATGGCGATTGCTACTGTCGGGGACTCGTGAAATCGGGGGTTGGAATCCCTCTCTCTGGTCAGAAGTTTTGGAACTCATGAAGACCGCAAGACTGCAAGAACGCATTTTAAAAAAAAAATTATTTAGAGGCAACTATTGTTTTGGAGGCAGTTCTAAGTTGTTTTATAGTTTTTAATTTAGTTTTCAGAAAAAAATTTTTCGTAATAAGCAGAGGGAGTATGTTGTGAAGTTAATACAACCTTTGCAGTCAAGATATTTAGACCCTTGGATAAATTGTGTACTGTATTTGTAGGAAACTCTAATTTTTCATTCTTTCCTTCTATTTTATCTGCACAATGAGTTCTATTTCAGAAACAAGCATTGTGACCAATTACTTCGAGTGGCCCAATGACCTCCAGCAGGCAACACAGTACACATTCAGTGTACGCACTGTGCTCAACTGCACCGTGTCCGGTGCACAGACTCTGACCTCTGATTGGGTGGACGTGATTGCATTCACCTCTCCTGGCACACCTGAGCTCTCACAGGTGGACTACGGCACTGACTTCATCCAGTTGGCCATCACCGACAGCAGTGTCTACGATTTGATAAGGTCACTCACTATATTTCAACCAACTCAACTCACACCGTTTTATCTCGACTTAAAAGGTCCCCGGGATCCGAGCGCCATTAAAATTCAGTACTGAATCATAAAAATTTTATTATGAATTTTACTATGCGCAGAGCTCTGATCATGACACTTAATAGACATTTCATGATAAAATTCAGAGTAAAATTCTGGGATTCTGCTGAACATTATGAATCTCAGAAACTGTATATTCTGTGATCAGAATGAATTTTTGTCTGTTTTTGCATTGAACAGCATGAAAAATCACTAACGGCCGTAATTTCGAAAAAAACGCAGGCAATAGCGATAGGCAATTCAAACAATTAATTAATCATCATCATGTGGTGATTTAAAACAG
>NC_134473.1:38543704-38686653 GCF_964194025.1 Convolutriloba macropyga | reverse complement strand
AGAATAGGACTAATAGTAGAGTTTGGATGGTCATCCCCCCTGCGCCCGCGGTGGTGCAGTATCAACGAACGGGGGGGGGGAGTAGTGCAGAATCTCTCCCCCCACGTTTGGCTTCAGTAGAATAGAACTAAAGGAGTAGAGTTTGGAAGTAGAATAGGACTAATAGTAGAGTTTGGATGGTCATCCCCCCTGCGCCCGGGGTGGTGCAGAATCAACGAACGGGGGGGGGGGGGGGGTGGGTGGGTGGGGGGGGTCGCGCTGGTGGGTGGTGCAGATTCAACGAACCGGGAGGGGGTGGTGGGGTGGGTCAGAATACCCCCCCAAGTTTGGCTTCAATAGAATAGAACTAACGGAGTAGAGGGAAAAGAGTTTGGAAGTAGAATAGAACTAATAGTAGAGTTTGGATGGTCATCCCCCCTGCACCAGGGGTGGTGCAGAATCAACGAATGGTGGGGGGGTGGGTGGGTGGGTGGTGCAGATTCAACGAACCGGGGGGGGGGTTGGTGGGGTGGGTCAGAATACCCCCCCCACGTTTGGCTTCAGTAGAATAGAACTAACGGAGTAGAGTTTGGAAGTAGAATAGGACTAATAGTAGAGTTTGGATGTTCATCCCCATTGCGCCCGGGGTGGTGCAGAATAAACGAACGGGGGGGGAGTAGTGCAGAATCTCTCCCCCCACGTTTGGCTTCAGTAGAATAGAACTAAAGGAGTAGAGTTTGGAAGTAGAATAGGACTAATAGTAGAGTTTGGATAGTCATCCCCCCTGCGCCCGGGGTGGTGCAGAATCAACGAACGGGGGGGGTAGTGCAGAATCTCTCCCCCCCACGTTTGGATTCAGTAGAATAGAACTAACGGAAGAGAAAAGATTTAATAGTAGAGTTTGGATGGTCAAAGCCCCCCCCCCCCGCCGCGCCCGTCCGCTCGTTCAGATTACTAGACCTCCTGTTGTAGAGTCTCCTGTTGGTTGCTCTAAATCGGCAATAATATTGAATGGTTGAAAATATGATCTTCATGCTCAACCAAAAATTACAAAGTATGTTCGAAAATTTCTTTTTTTTTCTGAAAACGCTATGAACATTATGAAAGACTCAAATCATCATGTTCATCCTACTTTCAGAAAAAAAATGCTTTCTGAATTTATACTGAACATACTTGGCTAACAAAGTACCCTTAGGTCACTGTGATTCAGTACTGAATCGTCGATATACTATAGGAATATACTGATTCAGTAATGAAAGTCTATGACACTCGGGTCCGGGTCCCTGTTTATCCCATTTCTCTTCGCTCCAATTTGGACCCTATTTACTCAGTTTAAGTTCCATTTTGCTGTATACCCGGGTCAAGGTTTATTGGATTTTCGTCGATGAAATGCAAGATTATCGTTGTATGTGGTAAAAAAATGCAGAAAAAAGAGAATATCTAATTATTGCATTTCTTTCTTTAATTTGCCAAGAATTCTCGACCCAGAGGAGTCGTCTTTTGAAAATTAATTTCTGCGTTGAATTTCTATAGCAAACTTTGCTCTTATAATAGAAATGAATTTCCTCGTCCCAGGAATAACGATGACAATAATCCAGGTTTATGCAAGGCTGTTTTTATGAAATTATCACTGTTGCGCTTACTGAAACATATCTCATGAAACACATCTTCACTCATCGCTTGCTGAAACACAAACACATCTCATGATATAAAGTTACAGTCTGAAATACTTCCATTTCAATACTTTTCGGAAATAAAGAAGCCACTAAATTAAACAAGGCGGCTCGTTAATGTGCGTTCGCACATGATGTTCCGACCCGAGCTCATCTACATTTTTGACTAAAATGTCAACCAAATCAAGAGATAACAAAAATAGATGTTTGAGTTTAAAACAATCGTTACACATTCTATCTACTAATTGAATTACTAATGCCATGCTTCATTACAGCACCAACGTGACCTGACATTGAAGAGACTAGAAAAAAAATAGCACCAACAAAATTTTGGCGGCAAAAAATGAATATCTAAATTTAAAAGCACCTGGTAACAACGTCAAAATGCAGTCAGATAAAACCTTAACTACACAAGTTTACCTTTTACTAACTATACAGCAGATGAAAAGTTTTCTTAACGAGACTAGGTAACAAGCCGACAAAAAGAACGAACAGTGAGGCGAAACTTAAAAATTAATCAACATTTTTTGCACCAAGAAAATTCAAAAATCTTAAAAAACATTGGTTTTTAATAAAAAAATCCTTGATAAATTACTAAAAAGTCATTACAAAACCAAAAGCACCCGTCTGTGGTCAGACTATGCCATAGAAACAAACTAAAGAGAAACTCAAAAAATTACAAACGATTTGCGAAAACACAAACCTTTGCTACCATTAAAATCAATACCTATCATCTGAATATGTATTTTTAATTCAGTTGTTATTTCTGCTATTTCAGTTGAAGGATTTATACTGAAAGATTAAATAAGTTTACTTGGGCCACATTTAAAAACCATTGGGATCTGTTATTACGCGATTGTTCTGAAGGAAGAGAAAAAGAAACGCAAAAAATGGCCATTCAATAAACGTTCAGAAAAACGAAACAACAGTGGCACATAATATCAATATATATGTTATTTCTTGAAATACACGAAATTCGATGGGACATCTGATTGATGAATAGAAGTTAAATTTGACGAAAGGAACCTATTCGCTATATACTGAATGTTTCGAGCAACATCATTCATTCAGTCCTCAATTACAAGCCTATGAGATCTGTGAGCAATTTACGGCTACCTAAAGAACAAAAACAGCGAATTCAGGAAAAAAAATTGAGCGACAAAAGGGTCGAAGGCATTAAAAAAATGAACTTTTCACTAAACACTCTTCAATTTTAAATTAATTTTTCAGGAGCAATGGGAAAACCTTTTTTATCAATATAATTTCAAAAAATCAACAAATATAAACAAATACATTAGACGCACGAAAATTGCGGGAAAACACGTATTATCAACGCCATTAAATTCATTAGCCTTCAACGGAAGCCAGTATATACAATAAATGATGCCTCGAGGGGACAATAAGTTTTTTTGCCAATCGTATTTCATCAATAAGACCTTACAACAAGTTAATGACTATGAAAACAACAACAGAGAGAGGCAAAAACCACAAATTCAGTAGAAAAGTGCCTGAAGAAAATGTCGAAGCAACTCAAATCATAAGCTCTTCCCTGAAAACTTTATTTATGATCCGTTGAACTTCTTCCCTAAACCAATAGGGACTCTCAGCAGTAAGATGATGTGATAAGATTTCAAAAGGATCGAAAAACAAAATAAAGTACCCAAAAAAAATATGAATTCTCGTGGCATTGATGTTTTAAAACTAATAGGTAGAAGATAAAACCGCTAACCAGATTAATTTTGGCTATAGTAGAACGGAAATGGATTCTGTTAGAACCAACAATGACCAAGAGTATTCACGAAAAAAAATTAGGAATGGTTGAATTTCAAAAAAGTTTCGAAAAATTATTTTTAAACCCTTAACAGCCAGTAAACTCAATCTTTCATCGGAGCTCAATGACGATGCTCAGATATAACCCATAGGGAGGAAAATGATGTCTGTCATGCATAGATAGTTAAAAAGACATCACAATAAGTCTTATGACAGAAAACAATAACAAAAACAGCAAAAACTAAAATTCAGCAGAAAAATGCGAGAAGAAAGTGTCGAAGACAATTAAACCATTAGCTATTCTATGAAAACTTTCTCTGTGATCCACTGAACGTCCTCTCTAAGCCAATTGGATTACAATAATCTTTGGATAATGTGATAAAGAGTTCAAAAGTGACCAATAATTCAAAAAATCCAAAAAAAAAATTTAAAAAAATTGAAATCTTTGTCATTGAAGTCATATAACCAATAGCTAGAAGATAAAACAGCTAAACAGAATATTTTTAGTCGCAGTAAAAAGCAAGTGGGTCCAGTCAATACTGAAACTCACTAACAGTTCAAGAAAAATTTAGGAATTGTTATTGTTCAAATAAAATTTTCGAAAAATGATTTTTATTTTAACAGACATTAAATTCAATAGCTTTCAACGGAAGTCAATAAAAACGCTCAAAGATGCCCCGGTGGCAGTACATTTATGTTTGTCATGCATAGGTATTCATTATGAGATCACAGTAAGTATAATGACTATTAAAACAACAAAAAAAAACAGGAGAAAACCAAAAAATCAGTAGAAAAGTGCAAGAAGAACTTGTCGAAGCCATTTAAACCATAAATTTTTGTTTAAAATTTTTATTGGTCATCCACAGAACATCGTTTTTAAGCTAATGGGAACTGTCAATATTTGGATAATGTGATAAGATTTCAAAAGTAACCAATAATACGTAAAAATCCAAAAAAAATTTTAAAAAATTGAAATTATTTGTCATTGAAGTCATATAACCAATAGATAGAAGATAAAACCGCTAACCAGTTTAATTTTGGTTGCAGTAGGAAGGAAGAGGGTGCTCTCACCCCTGGACTGACTTACAATTCACTATAATAAGATTATGATTCTTTAATATTCAAAAAAAAATTCGAAAAATTATTTTTTAAGTCTTAACAGCCATTAGCCGCCCCCTCAATGAAATAGACATGTTCACTTAATGCTCATTATGGAACATATTGCACTGTTAGTCAATGAATCCCTACCATAGGACTCCAAAAAAATAGTAAAACTTCAAAAAGAAATTCAAAATTTCATTCAAAATTACGAAAACTCAGAATCGAAGCCAAAAAAAAAACATGAGCAATTCCTTGAAAACGACGTTTTTTGTTCATTGCGCTTCATTCGACTATAAAGGAGTTTTGTCATTAATAGAACGTCGATATAAAATGTGACTTGTCTCTAGGTGACTTAAAAAAGCAAAAAAGAGAAAAGTTTTATTAAAAAAAGGGCTCTCAATTAGATTTTTTTTTTGATAGTGAACTTCCCTATGAGACCAGAACTAGTCTTTCTATCGCCTTGCATTCAACTTTTACGAACTCAAAATTTATTCTTTTTATAGAAATTTGAATTAATGTTTTCGTAAAAAAGATCTTAGTTTGAAGAAAATTGTACTAAAAGTGAACAATCATGCTAAAGATCCCATTGTTCACACAAAACTTCAATCCTCGATAACTCCTCGAAAAAAACGAAATTCAAAAAAATCTTTTTACTTTTGAATTCTACGCTGGACCAGCTTTTTAATGATACCACTCACATTTCTCTACGACGAATATATCGATCGGCCAAAATTCACTGAACAAAAAAAAACCCATTTGAGTATATAGTTCCTTCCCCCACAAGTGGGGTCGGAACAATAAAGTTCTATCGAATAGAGCCCCAGCTTTCAAATAGTGGTTCCTACACTACAGTACCAAAAACACGCACGAACAAATTTCATCCATGTCGACGTCAATTGCAAATCACATTAGCTTAAGAGCTGCTTTTTCGCCAGAGCTATAGAATTGGAATGATTTCATCGTATCTAATCCAATTAGTTATAATCTGAAATTTCAAACTGTGAAAAAAATCAGGGCCCCTTTCTGTAGGCAATGTTAAAATCCTCATAGACTATATTATGGGAGCCCATCATGGAGAGACTTTAAATTCAACTAAAGTTGATTTAATTGATACTTTTTAATCCAACTAAAGGATTTTAAATTTTACATTTACCCTACACTCCAATTGGCATGGTAATTATATCTGTCTTCGGAATTCAATTGATACTTTTTTTACATACATCAAGCTAACTGCTTGTCAAACAAATGTTTCTCGGGATCATGATATGGACGCATGAAATAAGAAAACCAGACCTTTATCGGGAGAGCTATTTTTGAAGTTTTTCTGATTGACTCAGCTCACCTGCAGGGAAAAGAAAAATTTTGATTCTTAGTAGAAAGTTAGTGCCAAGAATTAAGTTGTAGAGATTTAAGTAACACAAGTTGAATCAGTTAAAACCAAATCTGTTGAAAGTTATACCACGTGAAGCCACAGTAAAGTTTCAACAAATACAATTGTGCATTGAATGTGAAAATATGCATTGCGATATAATAGTTCATTCTTGAAGCAAAATGAAAAAAAAAGTTGACATGCACGCATAGGCGTTATAAAACTCTTTTTCATATGACAGTTCTTCGAAATGGAAATGGTAGATGAGAAACTTATCACATTTTTCCAATAAACAATAAGGTTTTTAATGAACAATTTTATTCTTACCTGAGGTAACTAAGAGACAACACTGTACACTATAAAATTTTCTCAACAAAAATATTAGCAATGACAAATAGGGCAATGTTCAACTCTGTTCTATGGTAACGCCTGATTACGTCTCTAGCGCTTTTAACGTCTAGTGGGAACTTAAAAAAATTTAATAAAGATTTCTAACGGCATATGATTCAAAATTGTTACGAGTTTTTCAAGTTAATTTAAATTAAATATTTTATCTAACTTTTTTCCACAAGAAAACTTTTCGTAATCAGTTCTTGAAAATTATCCTTAAATTGCACTTAGATCCAGATCAATCAAGTCCTTGTATTGACCAATCCTGTACATCCTCCTCTCTTTCTTGGAAGCAGTCACTGACAATCTTTGAACGCCAAATAAGTAATCGCTTGCCCGCACTCCAACGTTGGACTTTTACAAAATCTTGCTCCATTTCTTCAAAAAAACTCGAAGACGTACACTCTAGTTTTCTCCTAAATTTAACAAGCTTTGCAGTGGCGCGTGGTTTTGAGTTCGGCTGCCTTTGTATTTTTTGCCATTTTTATGTTTTATGTGTAACCATTCTTTCAGTGTAGCGTAGAAAACTAGAATGATACTTGACGAATTCTTGACGCCCTAGCACAATTCAGACTTACTAAGCAACAAATCTTGTTTACAGAATACAAATGATGCTGTACTTAGCATTTTTCGTACCATTGTGTATCAGTTAAAATTCTTGGAGCTATTTTCGACCCAAGTGTGATCAATGAATATGTTATTTTTTATATGATAGTTTATGAACTCTTCTCGAATGTTTTCAGACTTTTCATTGATGGAGATGAATATCTACCAGGGACATCTTTGGCGTTTCCTCTGACTCTAAACAATCTTGTGCCAGGGACCTCTTACAGATTTGATGCCTGGGTCTACAAAAACGATCTTGTTAACATCAGTGAAACACTCGTGTGGTGTACTAGTGAGTGACAAACATTTTTCTGGGAGACTCCAATTGCCGTGTTGGTAGAATACGTCAACCAAGTGAAGCCTTTAGTTGTGATTTTAAGGTTTAAATAGGAAAATTCAATGAAGCAAATTTCTGTTTGGTGCAGTCCTTGTTGATTTAAAATGTTCAGAGACTGAACTGTTAATCCTCAATAAAATGTCGAACTAAACACAGCGCCTTAATACTCTCTCTTTTGGTTCTTTATTGCTTTAATAAACTTTGATCAATCCCCTCTCATTCGGTGAGATGAAAGTTTGGCACCCTCTACCTGATATATCGTTTTCAGCTTTTAATCGAAAAAGGTAATCTGGAAGAAAAGTGTGTATTCTCTTCCTTTTAAACGGGTCTAAGAAATAAACCGTCACAACCACGCCTAGTTTGATTCCAACAGAATATAGACAACTACAGAAAAGAAACCCGCGGAAATAAACCCCCATATTAACGTTGAATTTTGGCTGTGATAGTTTGTTCTGTTGTGATAGTTTCAATCAAGTCCCACTAAGGCATGACCATAGCCCGACAGTCATGGCCAAATGCGCAGCTCTTTAAATTGTCAAGTGAGGGGTTTATTCCGTGGTGGTTTATTCCCGGGGGGACTTCAGTGGGGTTTTCCCCACCTAAAATCAGGTATTTTTCCGTGTTTTTTTTTCGCAACCGGTTCTAAACATATCTGATGATTGCGTTTGGCAGAGAGAGTGCTTCAATTGTGGGGGTTAAACAAAAATCGATCTGTCTATTTTGACTTGAGAGCTTAAGCATGTAAAAAATTTCAGATCCGGAGACACCCCTAAATTTGGACTCGGTGACCCGCTTCTTCTACGGGTTCTATGTCACTTTCAATGCACCCTCAACTGGAGCCTTGACTGGGTATGTTCCACTTGCACCATTCCATTTGAAAAGAAGTTAATCACTAATTATTTAACTGATTCTTTTAATTGTTTCAGATACGAAGTGTGGTCAGACATAGACTCTCAATGGTAAGTTCTTTTATCTATCGCGAGAAAATAAACTGCTACAAAACTGATCATTAATTACCGATTTTTTTCTCGCTATCTAATGCCATCAGATAGGACTAAAATAAGAAAATCTTGCAGTTTTCAGATTACAGAGCAAAATTAGATCTTTTATCCAAAACAGCGAATGCTTGAGCTCATCAATTTGTCAATTGTTCCATTTTGGTGCTTCGAGCTCCAAAGGAAGTCATTACAAATAACGTTGGCTGTTTTCCAGCAGTGTAACGGTTTTGCTCAAAACATCGAGGAGGTCATTCGAACCATATAAAATAATGTATCTAAGCACACTGGTCAAGGATAATACCAGTATCGTGGAACCACATGTCTTTTTGTAATGCCATATTTTGTAATGAGCAAAACATGAGAAAAAATGTTTTGCGTGGAACAAAAGCTCAAAAATTGAAACTTCTATCTATTTATTTAGATATAGTTTGCTTTAATTAGAATGATTTAAAAGATTTAATGCTCACTCTTTTTGATACTAATCCATATACTTGCTTATTGAGAAACAAGAGTCAGCCTAACTGTTAGGTAATCTAAACAGGTGCAACTGAGTGAAAACGGACCAGTACTGGATTCAAACCAGCATCTCTTACCTGCAAGTCTAGTATTTTAACCATTACACCAATTGGTCTAAGCTCTGGAACTTGGGTACCTATTATAACCCGTTCACGCGTTCTTTCTTGTTCCGCAAGACTTCTTTTTCCTAGCCAAGTTTACATTGAACAAGTAGAACGTCTTGTCAAGCTATGTAAAGCTTAACTTATGCACAATTTACATTAGGTTGTCCTCTCTCAACCTTCTAACAATAACCACCAAAAAACAGTTTTTTAAATTTTTGATGCAAGAAAACAGTATTTTTTTATGTCCTTTA
The DNA here is from genome assembly GCF_964194025.1 of Convolutriloba macropyga. Classification (NCBI taxonomy): domain Eukaryota; kingdom Metazoa; phylum Xenacoelomorpha; order Acoela; family Convolutidae; genus Convolutriloba; species Convolutriloba macropyga. The sequence continues at coordinate 38,677,559 of NC_134473.1, read as the reverse complement.
CTTTGCTTCAATTCCAATCTGTGACATGTAAATGAACAGCAGTCATTTTTTGCCAATTTGACTGGTAGATCTTAAAATTGTCATATAGCATCATTTTGCCAGCAGGTATTTCATTTTTGCTGCTTCTGGTACCAACGAAGATCATTACTGTAGAAATAGAATTTCTAACACAAACTGTTGTAAGAATATTAAGAAAGATTAGCAAAATTACTAACCTTGTGTTAATTCTCAGATGTTTAAAGTTAAAATGGATTGAAATAATAATGGCTAAGTAACTAAGGACTTTGTAAGCGGTTGATTCAACAGATATTGAACTTGATAAGTAATGGCAGCTCTGACTTTCTCTCAACTGAACTTTTAATGAGACTTCTCATCTCAAATTTGAGGTTGGTAACTAAAATGGGGATGAACATCTTTTAACCATGTAATTTTAACTAAGTGTTTTAACCACGTGTTTTTAACCATATGCAGAGCATAAATACTGCTTGACATTTTTAACTGTTTTGGAGCTTCTTTTTTAAATTCACTTCGTAGATCAAGTCTCGCTTTTCTGTTTGTAAGACATAAAGAACATACCTAGATTTTGGCGTGTTTTGTTGTAATTTTTTTAGACATAAATACTAGAAGTTAATCGGTGTAAGTTAATTTTTGCTTAGTACAGAAAAATAACATTATTTAAAAGTTTTGTTTTGAAACTTTTTGGAATTTAGAGGCTAAGGCCCCCGAACCACTTTTCCTGAAATCTAAAATTCTACAATTACAATCATCAGATTCTGTTTTCCAGAAAATCAAGTGTTTTGCTTAAATCGATAAAAAAGTCACACGAATGATTTAAAGTTTAGCCCCAAGCAAACTCGTAAATGATAATGCCAGTATATTGAGGAAGCAACAAGCCTTCAAAACCACTTTCAATGACAAAAACGTTGATAATTGTTTTTAATGGTACAAAAAGCCAAAAATCAAAAACATTTAGTGAGATATAGTTTTCTTTGATTACTTTAATATACCATTCCTAAAGGTTAATGACGTTAAACTTATTAGAATATCGATCAAAATATAGTCTTGAACTTAGTGAGAATTAGGAAGAAAGTTTAACTTACCAGATTACAAAGACAAGAGCAAATTGATTTTAATCACAGAATTTTTATAAATCAATCGTCAGGAAATGATGCTTAGAATGAATATTCGGTTTAAATTGGTGAATCTAGATAACTAATATTAGAGTGAGATTATTTGATGCAAAAATCTCCCAAGCATGTATTGAATGATTATGATGCCACCGGAAATGTGAACGACTTCTTAGAAAAGTGTAAATGCATACCATCTATGGTACCCCCTGCGACTGATTTCTGGGAAGTTTGCAGAAGCAAATCATATTGGGTAACCCTTGCGAACCCCACTGTAAATCATGGTGCTAAGAGTTGTTTTGTATCTTGACTTTCGCGCACTGTTAATGGATTTATCTAAAGCTGATTTTTGAGTCTTTTGTCATCCCCAAAATCAAATCACCATCTCGATCTAATAATCAGATCTCTCCTGTAAATCTTTAAATTCTACTGTAAAATACCATTCTTGTTATTCTCTCATTTTGAGAAATTTTTTTTTCTACTTAGTTAAAAACGCTTTTTATTCCTCTTGCGAAAACCCGTAAGCCAACAATACTAATCCATGTACTTGCTCATTAAGACGCAAGAGTGAGCCTAATTCGGCACCAGTTAGTCATTGTTTTCCGGGAGCATAAAAAGTGTCGAAATGTCGAGGGAAAACTAGGATAATCAATGATCGTTTTTTCTTTAGGCACGGTACCAACTTGAGCAACGGAACATACGTAAAACAATACTACTTCTACAACTTCAACGTGACTACGGACTTCGCGAGAACCGTAAGTGTTCAGAAATATCTTTGCAACTCAAAATGTACTTCTTGCGCAAGTAAAGCTACTCAAATTTGACGCTGCTTTTTACAACAGAAATGAAAAAAGACCTGATTATTAAATAACGCTTAAAAATCCCTTGTACAACTAATCGGGATAAATCGGAAAATAAATTGCAGATTGCCACTCACTCATATGACTGCCCCTTAAGAAACTTTGACTTCCGAATCAGATTTTAGGAATTTGGAAAAATTGAAAAACTAATTGAAATTGAAGTTGGAGCCTAATTGTGGGAAAAGATTGATTCTGCAATTTATCTGTATTTGTTTTCTAATTGTTTTAATTATTCATATAAAAGGATACATCTGACAGGATGTATACTTCTTTAAGAAGTCTATAAGTTGGCAAATTTTTGGTTACTTCATGTAATTGTTTATTAAGTAGATTAAGTTGAATTATGAAGAAAGAACTTCACATTTCGTAACATCAAGATTTATAAAATATTTTGAAAAGGTAAGATGCACTTCCGTACTTTTTGTTCAGTCACGTAATTTGTCTTCGGGAGCGACAGCGTATAATTAATCAGAGTGACTCCTTCGTTTCAGCTCAACTTGAATGACAGAAATACACTTGCATCTTACGGATTTGATCTGGCCTATGGACTTCCCTCGGACCAATTTGACAATCTGGACTCTGGCAGCTCTTACACAATAAAAGCCAGGGCCTTCAAAGAGTGCCTGGTGGACGAACACGGGTCAGGTGAAGTGCGAACAATCTTCTACAGTGAACCAATCACATCAACTGCTGTCACAGGTATTCTAGAAGCATAACAAAATTTGTATCATCTAATTAGTTATAAGTGGCCGATGTTCGTCAGCATGATTTTTGTCAGAGTGTTTGGAATTAAACGGTCATTTTCTAACAATTCTAGACAAAAAGGGTCATTTTTCTGTAAAACACCGTTCAGAAACTGTCATTCAATTAAGTTTGGAAACCGCTCAAAAACGCTGGTTTTTTTTTAAAAAAAATACGCTGAAAAACGCTTATTTCTTACGTTAGAAAAGCTGCCAAAAGCAATTATACCGTTTTAAGGAGGGCTTCGACAGTTTTGACTATAAAATATTTCCCGAAACGGTCAATTCTTATTATTTTTCGGGCCAAAATTCCATCCAGCGTGGAACTTGATCTGTTTATTAATGCTAGTTTAGCGGCTTAGTAAAAACTCTACGACTTAAACTACGGTATTTTATTTAATTTTCGAAATTAGTGTCACAAAAATAAAAGGCGTGCACATTTCTGCTGAAGTTAGTGTAAGTCTGAAATCTCTTTGTCAATGCTTTGAAAATGCTTTGTCCTTCAATTTCTTCACATGATGTCCCAAGTCTTATCAAGAGTGTCAATGTCATGCCTGTCCTATGAAGCTTTGTCAAATTAGGATGCATTCAAGGCAGACACTAGTTGGGCTCCTTTTACAGCCTTAAGGGGTATAGAGTTCGGGCTTATTAATTCTGCGCGCGAAGTATACTTACCTAGTTCTCCCAGACTAACCGACTCTGTAAAACACTGAAGATAAACTTCAATTATAACGGTGGTAATGGTATACAGATAGTGCAACTATCTATTAGACTGAATAGTTAGGTGTGCAGGCGATAATAGAGTCTTCTCAGTCTCTGATTGGCGGCGAATATTGGAAAATACACATAGTGTGTTTTCGTCTGCAGAGGAGGGTAATTATTCCAGGTGCTCATCCGGTGGTGAGGATTGCGACAACCCCAGTGTCCCAGAGTGAAATTGAGATCAACTTCCAGACATTTGGACAGCACAGTAATGACATCAAGTTCAACATCTACAGATACGTGAATGGTGCCACAACACATGACGGGAACCCCATTGAGAATGTCACTTTGAGCGATCTGCCCAAGAAAGATACAAGTACGTGTCTTTAAGACAGTTTAGAATCTAAACAGTTTCCTTTCCCTGGTTGACAAAAGTTTAATCTTAAAACGTTCTTATTATTAAAAACTGATTTCCTAAATAAAACAAAATTATAAAAATATTGATAAAAGCCACAACTTTGTCAAAAAAATAAATCACTGAAAATAAAAACTTTCGGATTTCTTAATTTTGATTTTTCTAAAAACTTTTGCGTTTGTTTTCGCCCCTTTTGTTTTCTAAGTAGCCCTACTTAAACAATTAATTTTTTGTCACATATTTATTCAATGAAAATTTGATGACTATAGCTTTTCATAGACGCCGTAATATGATGTTAGCAGGCTGAGAGAGAACAACCTAGTGTAAATTGTGCATAAGATTAGCTTGGCATAACGTGACAAGTAGTTCTTCCTGTTCAACGTATGCTTAACTAGAGAATTGAAACCTTAAGAAACAAGAAAGTATTGGAGAGCGAATTACAAGAGATGCCTTAGGACCAGTTGGTGTCGTGGTTTGCGCATACTGGTAAGGCTGGCAAGTAATAGGTGCTGGTTTGAATCCCGTACTTGTTTATTTTCACAGTAGTTGCGTCTGTGTAGTCTTACCTAATTTTTTTAAAGAATTCAGAAATTGGACCTCCAAATTGAGCCCCACTTTAAAATCAAGCTTCAGGTCTCATAGTCGTCGTCTCTCACTTTTTTGCCTATTGTCATCGCTAGAGAGTCACTTTGTTTCTTTAAAGATGTCAAGAGGTGTAAAAAGCGTAAAAACCGCTGAATATCTGTAAACAAATGTTGTTTCTAAAGAAACACCGCAAGATCAAAGTTTTTGTGCTCTTGTCAGGACGACAAATACAAATTATCGTGTCTTCTTCTTTTAATTAATTTTCAGAAATGAGCTAGTATAGATAACAAAATTTCAGAGTCCACAGAAGAATATTTTGAAGCAAAGCTAATAGATGAGGTCTTTGTGAGCTGACTTTTCTCCGGTTTTGAGCTTGAGATAAATCATAAGAGCAAAAACAAAAAAAAATGCTACGAAGATTTGACAAGGTGTTTGCAATTGCTGTCGGGGGGTTAAATTAGTTTTTCTTGATCAGGTTTTTACATGTATCAGTTGAAATTAACCAAAAATTGTTTGTTTCAAGCTCTTAGCAAAATTTGATCATGGGTTATCAAGTCTTGAATCTTGCAAATAAATAAATAGCGATAAGAATCAAAAATTGTTGCCATATACTTAAATACCTTCCCTGGAACTTGAGACGAGATTTTTCTGTAAATCCCGATAAATTTTTTATCAAGATAGACAAAAAAAACTATTGATCCAAGAACCAAGGAAACTACTATATTGTGTCATATCACGACCTGCATTGATTATCGAATGAAAAACTTGATTTTAGGTATAAAATGTTTGGAAGATACGAGAGCACAAGCTAATGTATATTGTGCATAAAACAAGTTTGGCTTTGCCTTACAAAAAGCTCTACTTGTTCACCGTATTCTTAGCTAGAGAAATGAGGCCTTGGGGAACAATTAAAAAGATGAAATTGCGTTATAAGAGATGTACATGCACATGTTTGAGGCTTTAATATAAGTTGCTGTAATGGTTAGCCCACAAGACTTGTAAAAAAGAAACGCTGGTTCAAATCTAGTACTGGTCCAATTTCAGAGTAGTTGCGCCGGCTTACACCCCCTAACATATGAAGTTGTAGTAACATAATTTTTTGAATTAGGAGGTCAAATTGGTTTGGAAAACGTTTTCGGTTCGGACATCGGTTTAGAAAACGGTTCGGAAAACGGTTCGGTTCAATGGCTATACTAACCAATTACATGAAGACTTTATAAGCGTTCGAATCGATAATTAAGTAGTTATCTTTGTGAAGTAGTAAGAATTAGCATTGGTAAGGTAAATCTGCGTTACCCCAGGCGGCCTTTGAAAACCTTATAATTTCTGACGGTAGACAGATTTTTGAAAAGGCATTTGGATTTGACGTCAATAATTGATAAAAGTTCACTCTTAAGAATTGCTATTGGACGTGTCCATTTCTGTGACTACTTAGGTCAATTTAAGAGTTCATTACAGTTCTCTTTAACATTTTAATTTTTTTTGATTATTATAAGGCTGGCGTTGTAATGAATATGACGGCACGGTTGTTATAGCCATCGAGAAGTTATCAAACTTCGAGACGAAGCCGAGTTGTTGAATAACTTGGATGGGGTGATAAAAAGATTTAGTAGTGGTTTTAGTCAACTCTCGTTGTGATTACAACATTTGCATAACTTCCTCCACAATGCAATTAACAGATAAGACAACGTTCTTCCGCCACTCCATTCTCACCACTGAGAGAAAAGAGAGGCGGAAGAAAGCATTCTAGTCCCAAAGCAGACCCAGTTTGAGGTCCTCGTTCAAAAGTCCTTATGAAAATACCCATGCAGATATTTTTGCCTATGAAAACACCTAGGCAGACCAAAAATGCCTATGTTCGGTGCATTCATGTGCCCGTTCAAAAACGCTTATGAAAAGACCCGTCCAGACCAAAATGCAATGTGATACTGACTTTGGCTCGCTCAATTTATGAAAAGACTCAGAAAGACCAAAAAGTTAGTGATCCAGACTTTGGCTCGTTCAAGTAATGAAAAACAATTGTTTTACAGTTTCACAATTGTTTTAGTATTCATCGCGCTTTGACAAGTTATTTGATCGATAAGTTGTGTAACAACTGTTGGTGGTAGCATGAAGAGTTGATGAAAAACTGCATCAGTTAGAAACTGAGCTTTCACTATTGTTGATAGATCTACAGCCAGCCAGTCTGTACACATACGAAGTGTCAGTAGTCCATTTGGGAGTGGAGATCTACGATTCAGACAGACTAGCCCTGGAATCAGAAGTGTTCTATGGAGAGAGGAACGACACCGCCTACTTCCCACTGTACAATACGAGTAACAGGGAAGATGCCTGGAGAGGAAGGTCATTCAATGGATACGATGCCACTCATATCAATATATACAGCACAATTTCAGGACGTCATAGTATATACAACTTCTACTTCAGGGAAAGAACAGCTTGCACGTGTAAGTTTACATAATCTTGTCGCCGGTTTTCACACATTTCTTCAGTACAACATTTCTTCCTCAGGCCGAGGAGGTCCTCGCCCATGACCAAATGATTATCAACCTACTGGGTTGCGCTCTTTTATACTGTCGAAGACCGTAGTCAAAGTTTGCATATCGGCTGGTCATGCTCTACCTTAAATAGGAACCTCGACCGTGTAAATTTAGTCAATATCGCAATATCGCCCCCCCGCACTAGACTTTTACAGTCTTTTCATAAGTCAAGCTCTAGAAATGGGAAGAGAAGATCATAGCTCTGATATCGTTTGAGATCGTCTGTTCATTCTTGATTTTGAACGATGTTCTAATCCTGGTTTATCTTAGCGCTCGGTACCTACGTTCAAATAATAGGAGTTATAGTACCGCCTAATTGTTTTCACCCTCTGCGGCTGCATGCGAGGCTGGTTTTACTTTGAACCAGTCAGTTTAAAGATAAATCAACCCATAAAAAATCATGAAGATAGACTAATCTCCGATAAAATTTTATCATTTTTTGAGAAAAATCATTTCCTGAGAAAAAAATCACGCAGAAAACTATATTTTTTCTGTTTCTCAAGTTTTATGTATGTCACTATCCAGATAGTTACAATATAAAAAAGATCAACTCTAAAACTTTGAGCTATAAATATTTCTTTTCATTTTGTTCCAGCATCTTTGTTTTTTTAGCGAAGGTGCTTATTTCAGCCAAAGGGCAAACTTCAACAAAAATGTTCAGAATTTTTTTCGAAACTAAACGTGACTGTTTATTCAATTCATTTCCGTTGAGTGAAAAAAGGTTTAAATGACTAAAAGTATCAATTTCAAATTGTGAAAAATTTACAGAACTTTGGGTTTATCTTTATCTATGTACGATTTTTTAAAACCATTTCATTGTATTGTCTATTATATCCATTGGTGCCGAGAAACTCGAATAACTATCAAATCACGTATCGCATTTCTTAAAAAATTCCTGTTGGCAGTGTTAGTAGACAAGTTTAAGCAATGATTGTATTAGAACAGTTCAAATCCTCAGTTTCAAATCACTGCCTACTGCTGACCATTAGACGGTTAATTTGATGAATACCTGTAAAAAAGCGATAAATTTTCGATCTAGTTACAAACAACATTTTATCAACAATTATTGAATTGAAAGCAAGAAATAATTGCATGTTTACATTTCAGTTATGTTGAGCCTTACTGCCAATTCTCTAAGGAGAAACAAAAGCTCAATGAAAAATCAGCTCAATGTAGATAGATTTCACCCTCTCTTTCATCAGTGCTGTTGGTTGAACAATTGTCCTTATATTGCTCTGATAGCTCTGATGACTCTAGGTGTGTTCATTGTCATGGTAGCATTATCCGACATTGTGTCCACAATCGAAACGTCGGTTTATCAAAGATAACCCCAAAACTCAAAATCAATATAGAGAGTATCAATTATTTTTACCCGAAAAAACAAGGTAGACGCATTTGCTGCCTGAGACTAGATTAATCACTTCCAGAAGAAAGTTTTTTGTTAGAAACTATTTAATGGCGAAAAAACTAGTTTTGTTTAATTTATAATAGCCCTCTCAACGGCTATTTTTTAGATGGTCTCTTTTTAAAATTCGGTCCACCATTTTTCGTTTTTCATAAGTCACACATGAGACATAAATGCACGCTTGACTTCTGACCTACCTCACTCACTGTTTCAGTAGAATTAGGTTGAGAATTCAAGCATTAAAATTACGCAAATGCGACCAAGGTCAAAAAGCGAAATAAAAACGAAATAGCCTAAAAAAGTTGTCAAAGTTTCGTAGAGTAAACTGCTAATTGGTTTCAGTATTGAGCTGTCGGTTTGTAACTCAACCATTCAGAAACTGAATTCACTGTGTTTATTGAACCTAATGAAACTACAGTCCAAATTAGAACACTTTTTGACACTTTAGGCAATCGTCAGTTGTTCCTCTTTATTTTTCCCTAACTGTTCCAATCTCAACGTTGGTCAGCTGGGTCAACGGCGGATATTTGCCAGCATTCTGCCAATTATGTTTAATAACTGGGAAACCCAACAAAATTTTAAAAGGTTTTTAACTGCAAGTTTTAACCGTGATGGTTTAAAATAAAAATGATGAGTTGGTTTGTAATTTATTGCGGATCAGAAGCGTGATGAATGAGTTCAATATAGACATCAATCGATGGCGTTTATACGTAGAAAAAAAACTATAAATCAGGTTGATATATGGAAGTATTCATGTGTATTAAACATAAAATTTTTTAGTTTAAAAAATACCCCCATGCAAATTAGCGGTCTAATTGCAATGATCCCAAAACACACCCAGAGAGGAATTTTGGGAATGTCTACTGATACAAGTTGCTCGGTTTGAGGAGTCTAGCGTTAAATATTGGTGAAAATAGCGGAAAAAGTGAAAACGTTCCGAAAAGGGAAAAGGTTTACTTTCAAAAGCTTGAGTTATGAGTCAGTACTAGGAGTGGAATTGTAGGATAAAAAATGAAAAATGAAGATGATATATCAGTGTAATCATCTTAAAAAAATATAGAAATTTTCATTTCTACGTCGTTATTTTCCACATTTAATTTTCTGAGTATGAACCTATCATTTTTTTAAATTAGTTATCTTGATACTGAATTCAATCATGTGGAAAGATATTGGAAGAAAGTGGACTCAAATATTGGACTGAAAAAAGTCAAATTAATATTGAAATTTCAGCGTATCCGTGATAGGCTTGCAGAGTAGATAAAGTGGAATTAACTTGTTAAAATTTAAAAGTGAATTAACTTGTTCGTTCTGATAATAATACTGGAAAAAGCGCAACAAAAGTGCAATAACGTCGAACTTAAAGTGCAATTTGCAAAGTGCAATTCTTCATGGTGGAAAGGATCAAAAACCCCAACACGCGGGTCTGAGTTGACAATCCTCGCTTTTTGAAGAGGAACAAAGCGATCTCCCTAATTTTTTTCTCACAGATTGAGCAAGCATGTTTGTTTGTTATTTGTCATTAACGTGTTATCTTGAACCCCATTTCAGACCCTCCTAACCCGTCGAGTGTGTCGTGGTTCCCAACAGAGCACAACTCAACAGGGATCACGTGGACCGTTGATGACTACTCTTATGCAGGCACTGTCTCCCACCCCAAGTATGGAAGAGTCAACACCACTGTATTCCTCTATGTCAATGGACAGCTCACTGATCAACTCTTCGATGACTACACCACTCTCAATCACACATTTGGTCAATTGCCCAACCCAAAAACTGCTTACACTTGTGAAGTAGCCATAGGACTAACATGCCCAGACGATAAAATCAACTTGGATGTTCAGCTTTATGGTACAAATTCAATAACGAACGGAAGGTAAGCTTACAACTGGGCAGTTCCTAATGAGATGCCTAATTCTCATCTTGATGCCTAACGCTAGTGTAATAAATCTTCAAAAACCTATTATACGCTTAATTTATTGTCTTAGAAGTCATAGTTCTTAAGATCATTTTGCGATTGAAACAAAAATTTTGATCGAGTTCAACCATCTTGAGTTTTCATTGTTTGAGGCCTGATAAAATGTCTTGAACATATTATGCGCTGTATTGCATAATAAAGTTTAAATGAAGTAGTAACGTTGTCAGAAAGTTGTTCAATATTGTACGATAAAAGTCAAAAATCACCTGAAAGAGTTAACCAAAAATACACTTTCAAAAAATCCCTTATCTTTGAAACTTACAGAAGGAAATTCCGTTATTAATTATGTTATTGTGTCAGAACTATTCAAATGGCACAATGTTAATTGTTTTGATTCCTTCAATATTAGAAAAACCAGAGAACAACAATTTCATGAAAAAAATGCTGAAAAACTTCTCAACCTGTTTTTAATAGCTGCAAAGCAATACCTGACGTTATCATTGTCCTTCTTTTTTTGAAACTTTAAATTTTGTCAAGAGATTTTTGTTGCTACCATATTAAGTACAATTCCTTCAAATCTGCGTTTGCTCATTCTTTCACGCAATTTCAATTGAATTGCGTGCGTGTCACTCTTAATGCAGCATGTTTTATTGTTCAAATCGATTGATTTGATTTTTGGTCACTCATGACTTACCATACTTTCAAAATGACTTCGTTACCTTAAAATTGATTTTTCTTACTTAAATTAACAAAGACTAGGTCGATTGAAAGCTTGTTGCTCTAATTGAAGGGTATTTGAGGGCATATAATAAAAGCATCAATAAATTAAACAAATTCTTAATCAAAATATAGCATCTCAGTTTTTTTAAAAGAAGTTTCTATTTTGGCTTGTTTGTTTCACTATCTTTTTAAAACTGCAGATTAACGAAGCTGATGTGGTTATTTTGACAATCCGTTAGCTATGTTTTTTTCATTTTATTAAACAGCATAGACACTTATTATATGGATCACGACAACGCTGAAAAATTTATTTAGTCGTTAACTCGACAGAATAAGAAATATCCAGTTGCGCACATTAGCAAGTGAGCTTAAACTTGATCGACTTCTTACACGGAATTGTCTTTTCTAACAACCAAACTGCTTGACTCAAGCACTCGCTATGGTTTCATCTCTACCAATATTCTTGTTTTTTCACTTTAAATAATCTAGCCAGTTACAAATATTTAACCGGAAAATTCGCTGTCTCATTTGCAAACAATAGTTTTTTTTTAAAATTTCAACCCAAATTCGTGACTTGTTGAGCATCAGTTTGCCCGTAAAATTGACTTAGAAATACCGTTTGACTTTTACACGGGTATTCTAACTTAGTTTTTTGAAAAAAACTGTTTGCTGTAGATTAAATTATTCAAAACAATTAAAAGCTATTTAGAGTAAGTGATTACTTCTTGATAATTTAAGCTCGCATCTCAATTTGGGACGCAATCAATTTAAATAAAATTGCCATAACAATTATATTATGTTGTCTTAGAAATGCTACAAGATGAAGGCTTACAAATTCTTTGAAATATATGCTCCAAAAGATCAATGACCACAAAAAAACAAATTGAGACAATTTTCTAATACTAAATGAAATAATTATAATTTTCAGTTAGCTTTATTATAATTAAAATCATTTTTGAATTTCTCGCAATATTTTTTTTTTGCTGAAAAACCATTGTCTAAAAAAATCAGTGTACTTCGAATCTAAACCAGAAAATAAGTGAAAAATATTATACTTACTCACCGGTAGTTGAGTAAGTTCAGCGGTAGTTAAATTTTTCAGCGGTAGCTGCTATCGAAGAGTACTCTTCTATCAACAGGAATTTTGTTAAAAAAACGATTTAAAACCGTTTTTATTTACTTTGGTTCTTGATTACAATTTTCTTCAAGCCATTTTTTCTCCTAACTTCAATTTCAACCTAAATAGAGGCATGCATTTACCGACTGATTCAAAAACAATCTCATCTTAGGAAGTTTTAAATTTCAAACTTTAAGTATAGAATGCCAGAGTTTAGCAATGTAACAAAGTAACGCAGCATGTTAAATTACTTGGAAATCAGGCGTTTTTATCATTTCTATATACACCCAGTTTGATCTCTTCTTTAGTACATGTATCTAAAGATTTGGCATTTACGCGCCGAAGTAAATTAATTGCTGTTTACTGAGCAACATAAAATTTTTATTAAACCATAACCACTAAAAGTTTGCATTAAGGTGAAAACTAATGACGAAATGTTGTGACTTCTAGCATATTTATTTATTCCACCGTCAAACATATATACAAACCGTCAAATATATACACCGTCAAATATATACAAATATTGCCTGAACAATTCTTTCTTCTAGTTTTTCAGTCCAAAGAAATTTTGAGTCATGGTATACGTTTGTTTTAACCTGCTATCTGTCTTTTTAAAAACTTTTGAAACGTTTTATTTGGTCCTTGGATCACAAGAATAACGCCTTTATCCATTACTATGTAGTTTTATTAGTTTATGAATTCAAATCTTTATACTCCTTGGTTCTCAAATTATTTTTGATTATTGTAACAAAAACCCGTTAATGCTAAGGCGAATGATACCAAACGCTTCAGCCTATTTAATTTGCTGTTTGCTTTCTTCTCTTTTTTCCAATTGCATGCTCTAGAATGCGGAATTTTTAAAAACTATTTAGAGAAAATGGGGTTCCATTTTTCAATATTGTGTGACTGTTATTAACTGTGAATGTCAAGAGTTTACTAATAAAAAAAGTTGTAATGTAACATGGAATACAATGACAAACAATTTTTGTTCCGACCCCACTTGTGGGGGGGGGGAGGAACTATATACTCAAATGGGTTTTTTTTGTTCAGTCAATTTTGGCCGATCGATATATTCATCGCAGAGAAACGTGAGTGGTATCATTTAAAAGCTGGTCCAGCGTACAATTCAAAATAAAAAAGATTTTTTTGATTTTCGTTTTTTTTCGAGGAGGTATCGAGGATTGAAGTTTTGTGTCAACACGGGATATTTGTTCACTTTTAGTGTGATTTTTCTTCAAATTAAGATATTTTCTTAAAAATAGTTTTTCAAACTCAAATTTCTTGCCAAAAATGATCCAATTTTGTGTTCCTAACAGACTTAAGGCGATAAAAAGACTAATTTTTGTCTGATAGGGAGCTTAAAATTAAAAAAAAAGTTTTAAATATATTTGACAGCTTTTTTTTAATGAAACTTCTCTACTTTTTTTTTGCTTTTTTAAGTCACCTAGAGATAAGTCTTTTTTCATAAAGAGGTTCCGTTAATGAAAAACCTCCTTTACAGTCAAATGAAAACCAATGAACGAAAAAAATCGTTTTCAAGTAATTGCTCATGTTTTTTTTAAAATCGACTCTGAGTTTTCGTAATTTTAAATGAATTTTTGAATTTCTTTTTGAGGCTTTACTATTTTTTTGGAGTCTTATGGCAAGGACTTATTGACTAACATTGCAATATATTCCGTAATGAGATTTAAGTGAGCATATCTAGTGCTTTGAGTGGACAGCTAATGGCTGTTAAGACTTCAAAAAAAGTTTTTCGGAAAAATTTTTCGAACTTTAACAAATCATAAACTTGTTATCGTGAACTGTCAGTCAGTTTCTGTGATGACAGCACCCTCTTCCGTCTTACTGTAACTAAATTTGATCTAGCTGGAGGTTTTATCTTCTAATTTTTAGTATAAATGACTTCAATGACACAATATTTCAAAAAATTTAAATTTTTTTTTTGGATTTTTCCGTATTATTGGTTAATTTTAAAATCTTATCACAATATCCTAAAATTGACAGCTCTTTTTGGCTTCAACAAGACGTTCAGTGGATCACAGATAAATTTTTCAGAGGAAAGCTTATGGTTTCAAATGGCTAAGACCTTTTCTCGCACTTCTCTACTGAGTTTTTGGTTTTTGCCTGATACTGATGTTGTTTTCATAGTCATAAGACTTGTTGTGATGTCTTATTGATCATCTATGCAAAACAAACATTCTCATACTTCTATTGACACATGTTTGAGCGTATTTATTGAGATCAGTTGACATTTATTGAATTTAATGGCTGTTAGGAGTTTAAAAATAATTTTTCGAAAAATTTTTGAACATCAACCAATCTTAAAATTTTTGTAAACTGTTATTCATTCTCAGTACTGACAGAACCCACTTGCTTTGTACTAAAACTAAAACAAATTTCGTTGGCGTTTTTAACTTCTAACTAATGATTATAAGACTTCAACAACACAAGAATTCAAATTTTTTTAAAAAAATCTTCCATATTTTCGTATTATTGGCTAGTCTTATCACATTATCCAAATACTACACACATTATCCAAATTTTATTCTAATTCCATTAGCTTGAAAAAGACATTCAGTGGATCATAGATAAAGTTTTCAGAGAAAAGCTAACGGTTTAAATGGCTTTAAATTTTCTTCTCGCACTTTTCTACTGAGTTTTGGTTGTTTCTTGTTTTTGTTGTTTTTTTCGTAGTCTTAAGAATTTTTGTGATCTCTTATTGATTATCTATGCATAAGCAACATCTTATTTCCGCCAGTGTGTTATTTCTGAGCGTAGTTATTGACCTCCGTTAAAAGCTCTTGAGTTTAATGGCTGTTAAGACTTTAAAGAAAGTTTTTCGAAAATCTTTTGAACATTAACCAATCCGAAATTTTTACGTGAACTGTCAGTCACTCTTCTTTTATTTCTAGTGAAATTTTTTTTTCTAGTGCAGCCAAAAATAATCTGGTTGGCGATTTCATCTTCTACCTATTAAATTTAAAAATTCAATGCCAATAGTTTTCATAATATATTTTAATTTTCAGGTACTTTTCTTTATTTTGGATCCTTTTGAATTTTTATCACATTATCCTATTAATGATAGTTCCCATTGGTTTAGGGAAGACATTCAACGGATCATAAATAAAGTTTTCAGTGAAGAACTTACGATTTAAATTGCTTCGACACTTTCCTCTGGCACTTTTCCATTGAATTTTATTATTGTTGCCTGTCTTCGTTTTGTTTTCATCTTCAATAATTTTTTTTAAGTTCTTATTGACCAAATATGAATGGCCAACAAACTTGTTGTCCCTTAGAGGCATAATTTAGCGTATTTAGTGGATTCCGTTGAAAGATAATGAAACTAATGTCGTTGATACTACGAGTTTTCTCAAAAATTTCGTGGTTCTAATGTATTTGTTTATATTTGATATTTTGAAGCTGTATTGATTAAAAAGGATTCCTATTGCTGTTAAAAAATTAACTGCACATAGAAAAGTTATTTGTGAAAAATTCGTTTTTTAATGCCTTCGACACTTTTCTCGCTCAGTTTCTTTTTCTCGAAATTGCTGTATTTGCCTGTTATTGTTCTTTAGGTGGCCGTAAATTGCTGACAAGTCTCTTAGGCTGGTATTTGATGATTGAAATAATGATGCTACTCGAATCAGTTAGCCAGTTTATAGCCTTTAGTCTTAAAATTTATGATATACATTTTCAAACATTTTTCAAACTTTTCAGTTTTTGTCAAATTGTAACTTTTCGTCAAATTGTAACTTAGTTTCATCAATGAGAGGTCACATCCATTTTTTTATCTCAAAAAATAACATCTCTACTAATATTATTTGTCACCGATGCTTTGTTTGTTGGTTTATATGCGTTTTTATAAACGTTTTTTGAGTGGTCATTTTTTGCGCTTCTTTTTCTCTTCTTACAGAACAATCGCGTAGTAACAGATCCCAATCGTTTACGAATACGGCCAAAAAAAATATTTAATCTCTCAGTGTGATTCCTGTAGCTAAAATAGTAGAAATAAGAATTGAATTAAAATTACATAATATTCAGATAATAGCTAATGATTTTAATGGTAGCAATAGTTTGTGTTTTCGCAAATCGTTTCCAATTTTTTAGGTTTTTCTTTAGTTCGTTTCTAAAGCTTAAACATCCCAAAGTTTTTTCGTTTTGTAGTAGTTTTTTAGTAATTTATCACGGGTTAATTAGTTAAAAGCTAATAATTTTTATGACTTTTGAAATTTCTTGGTTTAAAAATGCTGATTAATTTTTGAACTTCGCCTCATTGATCGTTCTCTTTCTGTACTTGTAACATATTTCCGCCCGCTGTATAATTAGGAAAAGTTAAATATTAAGAGTTAAGGTTTTATCTGACAGCATTTTGACGTTGTTACTATGTGCTTTTAAATTTAGATATTCGGTTTTCGCCGTGAAGTTTTTGTTTTTGCTAATTTTTTTGGTTGTTTTTTTTGTCTCGTAGTCTCTTTAAGGCCAACTCTCATTGGCGCTGTAATAAGGCATGGGATTATGTAATTCAATTAGTAGATAGATTGTGAATCGATTGCTTTAAACTCAAACATCTATTTTTGTTATTTCTTCATTTGGTTGACAATTAAGTCAAAAATGTAGATGAGCTCGGGTCGGAACATCATGTGCAAACGCACATTAACGAGCCACCTTGTTTTAAAAAAAAGAGCTCCAAATCTCAAAAACAGCTTTTTGCCAAGTGTCTTGTGTATTGATCAGAATCATCGTAATTGAAAAAAGTTGCTAGCAATGACTGAAATTTGATGGGAAAATTAATTAAAATTGACCAAAATTGACCGCAAATAAACAAGTGAACGAAAAGATCGGAATTGATTAAAAAAAATATAAAGGAGGCAGTAGAAAAATGTTTATTTTGTATTTCTTCGTTCAAACTTTATTCAGAGGAGTCCGGCCATTTGTATCATTTTTGGCCAAATTGCAATAAAAAATGTAGTCTTGATCGAATTTCGTGAAAGGACGCGGTCAAAAATCATTTCGAACTTTTCTCCGATCATTTCTCAACCTCGGCTTTTAATGAAAATTTCAAAATGTGTTCTCCGAATGTCCTGGTTGAGTAGTGTGTTTTTGTCGTTTACAGGTTGGAAGAATCTGTGACCAGCAATGTGACCCTGGATGCTACAGATACTTTGATGAGTTTCGATAGTGACCTCACACGAGAGCGCAAACAGGTCACATGCTACACAAGTGAGATTGCACATAATACTATTAATGTATTTCCAAAAATTTAAAAAAATATCTTTTGAAATTGTAATTATTTAATGTATTTTACCTTTTTATAACAGTTTTTTTTTCATCATCTTTGTACTCACTTGGCCATGGTATTGTATATCTGACATTGAAATTAAAATGTATATTCAAAATACAGCAGAGAGTTAGGATTTTTCGGCTACAAGCTTGAGAGAGACAAACATGCACACCAATTATCCTTCAAGTGTCTTGAGAGCAGTCTGGCAACAAATAACAGTTTCAACATCACAAAAATTAAATTACTTGAGTTCTAAATCAAAACCCATATGAGTAAAGGATATAGTATTCCAGTCACAGTTTTGAACAAGTTTTTTTCACCCCCCCCCCCCCCCCCCCCCTCACGAAAATAAGTCCATTTAGCCTATCACTTGCCTTACAGTTCTTTATTGGTAACCTTTAACATCTAATTCAGTATATCAAACTTTCTTGTTTGCCCTGATATCAGTAGGTTTTTCTAATCACCAATTTATGCAATCATTTACCAATAACATTTTTCTTCATGTCTCTCTAATTCACAAGGGACTGCATATCATTGGAAACTGAGACAAGTGCCAGCAATATTGGGGAAAGCTTATTGGGGAAACCAGCAATATTGAGATTAATGTCACTTAAGAATAAACGATATAACTAAACAATCTAATCATAATGTAAGATTAAATGATACAAATTAATTTAGTCTTATAGTTTTTTTTTAAAAAATGAAACCTAAATTTTGTGTTCAGGACCATCTCCGATAGCAATCTCTAGCATTAGACCAGGTGACAGTGACCCCACAACCCAGATTAGAGTGGACTACACACAGCCAGACAGTGGATTGACATATGAGACAACTCTGTGAGTACAAGCCATTATATCAGCTGTGTTTTGTGTCATGTTATATAATGCAAATCAGGGCCTATATCTCTCCGGACCTGATTCTTTGAATGTCTCAGCTCGGACATGAAGCTCCAAGTTGGCAATTTTAAACTGACCGGTACTATGATCATGTCGCCGTTCGGAACTGTTTTGCCCAGGACCGTTTTGTCTGTTCACCCGTATTTTAAACTTTTCATGGCAAATTATAAAGCAAAAAGATGTCTGAATTTCACTTCAAATCATAGTAAAAATGAAGTCTGAAAAATGGTATTCCATCTTATAGTTAGTATAATAGGTAGTATACAAACTTTAAAACAAAGTGCTATTCCTACAGAAGAACAGAGTTGTCCGAATCTCCATTTGCCGACGCAACAGTCTCGGCTAACGAGACCCTTGACTTCGTTACCCTGGACAATTTGATACCTGGTCACCCATACCAAGTGGAGGCTCGTTCATTCTGGCAACCCCCAGGAGTGACCCCCACCCTCACCATCTACAGTCTCTATGCACCCTATACCCACGCAGACAACTATGTCTCTCTTACCTCAAATGGGCAAACTGCGGACTACGATCCTGTCTTCGGATGCACTAGTAAGCTTTAATCTGTATAGCTTCAGCTAACTTAGCTTTGAATTAATTAAGCTACAACACAATAGAGACATGGTATTAATAAAGTTTCGACACAATAAAGACAATCAATATTCAGTCACCGTTTCCCAAAATCTCAAAAATACAGGAAGTTATAACTTCTATGACGTTAAGTGCGTGTTAATCAGTTTTGATAGTAATTAGCAGCCGCCCTCATCTTCTCAGCTGGCTATTATAGCGCTCCTATTTTTTTTTACAATTCAAAGAATTTGAATTGTATTGGGGCGCTGTCTTTTTTTACGACTCGAAGAGGAGTATTGGTTTTCTTAAGGTTTTTTTTTACCTGAAGTACTATTCGTTCAGACGCTGTTTTGACCTAATAGCGAAAGTGAGTAAAATTGCCGTGTGAACTAATTTTTTCTGAGCGAGAGAAGTTTTTTGATCATGCGCCGCGTTTAGTGAATGACTTTTTGACTTTGAAAAGTAGTTTTTGACTGAATGGCACATATAGATATCCGTTTTTAGCCGTTTTTTCGTCTAAATGGCCCAGTTTTTTTTGCTTGTAATTTGATTTTTGTGGAAATAATTTTTATTCGATGCTATATTGAAATGTCAACCTCGGAAATTGATACCACAGTGTTTTGCAGAGCCTGAAGATGCGTTTCAAGCTCAAAATTGGCAGATAATTCTTGATTTTTTATTTTTTTTGGCTTTTTTCTATTAATTTCTTCATTTTCGGATCTTTTTACCATCTTTTTGTCAAAAATCCGTTAATATGGCAACTTCTTTTTTAATAATTTATATAATCAACGCCTCTTTCTACCTCGATGTTGTTTTTGTTTTAACAAATTGTACATATGAAAATCCGATTTTGGTAGATTTTTTCCGATTTTTGTCAGTTTTTTATTGTATTTTGGTTTTAAATAATAGAAATAGTCTTTTTGTGCAACATGAGGGACTTTAATTTCGTCTCAATGACAATTCAATCATTTTTTGGCGTTAAATTTTTTAATTTTTGAAAAAAATTAAAACTTTTTCACAAATGCAGTCTTAAAAGTTTTTTAACCATTTTTTTTGCGAAATGTTCCGATATTTCGTGTTTTTATCTATTTTCCAATTTTTTTGTTCTCTTCAAGAAGATAAATCTTTGCATCGGATGGCTCGTTCTCTTTTCTATGTCTCGAATGCTGAAAAATGAAATGTTTTCGTTTTTCTTGATTTTTTTAAATTTGATTTTTAACTTTCAAAAATCAAGAATGTCTTTTTTGTTACGGTGTTCCTTACATTGTGTCCATATTCTTCACATTCTACTTTGTATCATTCTCTTGCTGGCACTTACTTTTTTTCGGTATATTGGTTTTATCAGTTGTTAAAAAATTGAATGATTTCAGTTTTTTCTTAGACGTTCGTCATTTCTCTGGTTTGCAAATGATTTCATCAACATAAGGCAGTACTGAGAGCCTGCTAGCAAGAATTTTCCAAAACATCCACTTATTAATGGCTACTGCAACTTTCTTCCGGCCTTGGTTTTAATTTATATGATTTTTTGCCTTTGAATATTCCTCCGCTGCTTATGTCTTTTCTATGATCAATGTATTTTTTGATTAGTATGAAATCATGTTGCCTAGCATATGTACAAGGAAGAAGTATATGCTCTTTTTTCTTAATTGCAGTGATTAAAAGTGTAATTGTATTGATTTTCAGATTCCTAACGTTGAGCATTTTTTTGAAAAGATTTAACTTAGTTCCTAAGCTTATCATCTGCCGTCTGCTTTCGCGATCTTGGAGATTAGAATCATGAATTAATTATTTGAGCGCAATTTATAGCACTGTCAGCTTTTTCAGCCTATCAGTATTTTGACCATGTTAAGTACTTCGGACTTTTTTAACTTTATCAAATGTTTCCATAATATAAAACTTTGCTGCGTTTTGTTTCTCTTGGTGACAGTGGTTTAAGTCACCAAATTTTAGATCAGACCTGGGGAGGTAATGAGTTACTGGTTTAAAACAAATGGTAATGGATTCCGCTGCATTAAAGGTTTTGTTGGTGACGTTCTGACGCTTCGAGCCGCTTCCGGAATTCTTCCGGCTATGTTTTTTTTCAAGATCTGTTCACACATTTTCATGATTTCTGAAGTCAAATTGGAGTAGTGATTTTGGTCACGCCGAAACAGGAAGTGGAGCGAAAAAGCGAGTGGTTTTGCGGCGTGAAATTTTTTCGCTCTAAATTTAAAGTAGAGTGAGAAAACGGTGTTTGAACAAAAATTCGCTTTCTCGCTAGTGATATTTTGTTCACATGCGGCAATTTCACTTTGATTTTTACTGTTTTTTCTATTTTTGGATCGGATTTTTTTCTAAATGGTTTTCCCAATCCATTCATAGTCCGTTCTAGGTCTATTTTTCTGTTTAGTCAATGATAATTCTTTGAATTGTACGTCAGGATTTGTCCTGCTATGTTTTTTTTACTTCGTCGAATAAAAAATGTTTTGCTTCACCTCATTTTGCCGCTTTTTCAACATTTTGCGTGAAATGTTTTTGACTTCTCTAGGCTAGTTTCTCTCTTCTCTCATTCTGCTAAAAGTGATTTTCAACATCAGTTGCTCAGCAAAGCAATTCAAAATGAACAGAGTCAGTATAAAAAATTGAAGTCAGAAATAGAAACGGGATAAACCCATAAAGCCCAATTTTAGATGCCCGCTATTTGAACTTCGTTCCTATTAGTCTTAGTTACCATCTCTAATGCTTATTGGTTTTGATAGTAGCCCCTGTAGCCTCTCTCTAAGAAACAGAAGTACGTTATGTTCAACTACGAAATGCCATCAAAATAAATCGGACTTAAAAAATGTTTTTGTACAAAATTTTTTTTTCAATATCTTCTATTCTTTCAATCCCAATCATGTTTATTGGAATCAACGGCGGCTATTTTCCGGCAATCTGACGGGTATGTTTTCTACTTTTACACCAAAATTGAAAAAATTAACGAGAGGCCTGAAATGAAAACGATGTTCGCAGAGTTAGCTTCCTATTGAATTTCATCATTGGATCAATGTTATAAAAAAAAACCAAATCTGTATTTTAATACCATTCCTCCTCTAATCATAGGTCTCTTATAATAGATCATAGGAAATCTATCCTTGGGATATCATTGGATATTTTAAGGTGAAAGAAAGAAGCGTAGTAAGACCTGAATATACCCAAGTTTTGTACATTGTCAATTAGCAGGAATGATAATTAACATTAGAAAAAATGTTCCGAGTGTCAAAGACTGCTCTCTTTATTTTTCTCTCAATCTATTGACTTCCGGTTTGTTCATTTTTCTTTGAGTTCACCTTGTATTGTTTTACGAGTAGAAAAACCGCAACAGTTTTATGAGGAAACAAATAGGTTCCTAAGAAATAAATTGTTTCAAATCTGATCAAGAGAGTAACAAACAAGTCTTTTTTTTGGTTTTGAAAAACAATGATTTTCAATCGGACCAGCATTTTATTTAACGTGAACAATAATGCGAGCTTTTCGAATGTAACTGGTAAGACGTCAACAAAAATTATTCGATCTTACCTTGGCAAAAAAAGTAGAATCGACCAATGGTTTGTTTTTTTAATAGCCGCGAAGCGATAGCTGAGGCTAGTATTGGCCTTCTGTTTTTTACAATTCAAAGAATTTGAATTGTATTGGGGCGCTGTCTTTTTTTAAGATCTGTTCACACATTTTCATGATTTTTGAAGTCAAATTGGAGTGGTGATTTTGGTCACGCCGCAACAGGAAATGGAGCGAAAAAGCGAGTGGTTTTGCGGCGTGAATTTTTTTCGCTCTAATTTTAAAGTAGAGTGAGTAAACGGTGTTTGAACAAAAGTTCGGTTTCTCGGTAATGGTATTTTGTTCACATGCGGCAATTTCACTCTGATGTTTACTGTTTTTTCGATTTTTTGGATCGGATTTTTTTTCTAAATAGTTTTTCAAATCCATTCACAGCTAATTCTGGACCTAGTTTTTTGTTAGAATCAAATTTACATATCTCACTAATTGTTTTTTGTTCTCCCTAGCAGCATTTTGACATTGATTTTCTTTTTTTTTGTTTTTTTTTATCTGATTTTTTTAGAAATGGTTTTCCCAATTCACTCATTGTCCGTTCTAGGTCTGGTTGTTTGTTAAGTCAATGAAAATTCTTTGAATTGTACGTCAGGACTTGTCCTGCTATGTTTTTTTTATTTATTTCGTCGTAAAGATTTTTGTTACAACATATGACGTCACAACCACTTCAAATCTGCTTTTTGTTCATTCGGTCATGCAATTTCAATTAAATTGCGTGCATGACGTCATTTTTCACTCTTAGTGGAGCTAGTTTTTTGTTCATTCGCGTGATTAAATTTTTGGTCAGACGTAACTTCCCTCACTTTTAAAAAAGACTTCCTCACGCTTAAATTGACTTTTCTTTGTTTTAATTGAAGGAGATAAGGTCAAATGAGTGCATGCTGCTCTAATTGAAGGTTTTTTAAGAGCAGCTAATAGAAACAGCAGTAAGTTATACAGATTCTTAATCAAAATTTAACATCTCAGCCCTTAATGAAAAGAATAAATTTCTTTTTTGGTCTGTCTTTTTACCTTCTTTTTGAGACTGCAGATCTATGAAGCTATTGCGGCTATTTTCTGGTAATTTGCCAGCTATGTTTTTAATTGTTAAGACTATTTTACCGTATTAGAAAAAATTGTGAAGAAGAGAGGAAACAAATGGGCCTTCGATTAAAAAGACGCGAAACGCGAACTACTCTTCCTTATGACTAATGAACAATAGATTTGCTTGAGTTGCAACAAATCCATAGTTGAACATATGCTACATTGAGGATCGCTAACTGGCTCTCTATCTCCGCTGTAAAGCTTCTTTGGTTGATTTTTGTGCCCTTGTTTGAGAATAAAATTTTCCGGGTAGGTTTCATCGTCCTGTTTTTATCAACCTAAATTCAGGGCTTTGGAACGAGAGCTCAGCAATTTTAATGACAAAACATTCTGCTCTTCATGCTAACTTTCTGCTCTTCATGCAAAAAGATTTTTTTTTCGAAGAATTCAAATTTTTCGCCAGAAAACAGAATTCACATTTTTGTTAAGTTTGCAATACTTATAATGCAAAGGCATATCTGAAATACTTTGTTCAAATTTGACCGAGAATTTAATTCATTTCCATTTGCTACGTTTTTACACGGGGTTTACATAATTATTGCAAATCTGGATTACATTCGAAACCTAGGGTATTTTGAAGGGAAATTTATAACCAACTTCAGCAAACTTAAGAAATTAGGAATAGCGGAATCCACATTATCGAGCTCGTATCCAGATTTCCGATTTTGAACGTAGCGCAACACCTTTTTTATTATATTAATTTTTAGAAAATTTGCTCGAAAATATGACATTTCTCAAAATTTTAACTCAAACACAATAACCAGTGTTAGCGACGATTTAATCCAATTACAATTAAGGGCAGATATGTGTATAATTAGCAGTAAAACCGTGTTGTTTATCAATACATATTGTGAAATACTATAAAGTGTAATTTGGTTACCAATTGAGTTACGAAATTTTGTAACCAGTTTTAATTTTTGAAAGCAACGCAATTCCACAAAAAAGCTTTCAGCTTTGCCTTTAATGATAATATACCGATGTTTTCATCAGAAATTCATGATGCTTCGATAGAGTCATGAGCGGTATGTCGTTCATAAATTGACTTACGGAAAAACAGTCATTAACCGATTGAACTGTGAAAGAACTGGATGTCCATCCTCGATTGTATCATTTATAATTCCTCGAAATGTTGTTGTGTATGTTTTCACTTAGGCTTGTTTTCATTTATGAGACTCTCTTGGTCAGCTTTTTTCAAATGTGCCACTACCGCCAAATATTTCTCCAACCACCAAAGCTGTTCAAGCAAGAGTATCAATCTAGTGTGGTCTGATTCTTAATTATGTCTTGTTGGCATGAAAAGCAGACAGAGAACCTCATAAGTCAAATTGGAGTAGTGATTTTGGTCACGCCGAAACAGGAAGTGGAGCGAAAAAGCGAGTGGTTTTGCGGCGTGAATTTTTTCGCTCTAAATTTAAAGTATAGTGAGAAAACCGTGTTTGAACAAAAATTCGTTTTCTCGCTAGTGGTTTTTTGTTCACATGCGGCATTCTCACTTTGATTATTACAGTTTTTTCTAAATGGTTTTCCCAAAACATTCATAGTCCGTTCTTTGTCTAGTTTTCTGTTTAGTCAATGAAAATTCTTTGAATTGTACGTCAGGACTTGTCCTGCTATGTTTTTTTGTTCCGTCGTCTGACGCTCTTTTTTCGTATTACATTTGTTCACACAGCAAAGTTGAAAAAGTCAAATTTTATGAATGACTTCTTCCTGTCACTAACGGCATTTGCGCGCGTGACGTCATTTCTCACTCGCTTTAGCGAAAGTTTTTAGGTTATTTGCGTGATTAGATTTTGATCATACGTGACTTACCTCACTCAATAAAATGACTTTTGCACTTTAAAACTTAAGTTTAAATTGAATTTGTTTAAGCTCAAAGGAAATCATATGTGGAGTAAAGGTCCCTAATAAGAGGCTTCTGTGGAATGAATTTTAACAAGCTTTATTAATTTATCGCTGATGTTTTTTAGCCTAGTTTTTTGAGTGGCGTCGATTTTTTTTCAATTTAGATCTGTATCTGTTTCTATCTCTATTATATTGCACACAGGTCTATTCTTTGGCAGCTATTCCGGCAATCTGCCGGCTATGTTTTACATATTTTACTTGCTAAAAATTTTGTCTTGAAACAATTTGCAATGCGTAATTTATGCGTACAATGTATGATATTTGAGCTACGAGACAGTTTGCATTCTTCTACAAAATTTTCATTATCACAATTTGCCATATATTGCTTATATTACTTTTGTATAAGATGCTGAATAGAAAAAAGAACTAGTTTTTTTTAATATGAGGAGTGCCTGATTAGTCATGCCTCAGCGATTAATCATTGTGCTTTGTTAACTGCAGCGTTTTTTTATCAGAAAAAACCATTTGCTAATAAAAGAGGGCTTAATGTTTTCGAAGAACGGTCTCTCGAAATCAAACTTGTTGAGCAAATGTACTAAGGAAAGAGCAAACCAGAAAAAGGAAAATCTGATTATCGTTGGACATTTTTGCGTTGTATGTCAAATTCGATGACACTAAAATTCGATTTTTTTGACGCTAGTCAAATCTTTAATTGGTCGGTTCAACTCTTTTCAAATAATATTATTACTGTTCATTATCTTAAGCAGAATAATTTTGTACTGGTCTCTAAAAAGATTCATAGTCATAGAGATTCAAGTATTTCAAAAACGGTGGCGGTCAAGCAAGCCGATAGGCAAGCAAGCCGAATTTTGAAAATGAGGTCAAATAAGCCGAAAAATTTTTGGATACCCGTATTTTAAGTTGCCCCTGGCGGGCCTGGCTTCGCCGCGATAACCGGCCCGCTAATTGCGGATTACATCCCTCAGCGGATGAGAGGCATGGCCATGGACAGCGGTCTGCTGAGGCCCGTACTCACTAGATGTCTAAAAATTGACGCATTTTTGTTTCTTTGGTGCATTGGAATACATTATGCACTATAATACTACGCGCAGTATTGATTGTAACGGCTGACAATATATTATTTCTGATAGATTACATAACTATTACATACTTTCGGCTTGCTTTTCTGTCGCTTGCCTATCGGCTTACTTTGCATTCGCCTGCAAAAACAGTGATTTTGTTTCGAGAATTTTTCACGCCACAACAATAAAATCTTTCAGACCCTGCGCTTCTACAAAATTTCACCTATTCCGGATACGACAACGAGTCAGTGATCGCAAACTGGACTGTGCCCACTGGTCTCAGTAGGAGCTACACATTCTACATGCTGCCGGACAACACTCTCAGTTATTCGAGAACTGTTAATTCCACCAATGCTCTCTATGCTGCGGCCGGAGAGACTTTTTCAGAGGTGTTCAACGGATTCCAGCCATGTCAGCAGATCTACATTAACGTGACTGTTGAGAGTGGATGTGGTCAGAATTTGAGTTCTCAGTACAATTCTGAAACTGTGTTCACGTACACAAGTGAGTCAAATCAATCGAAATTTTTCTTTTATTGCCTCTCAAAAAAACTCTTGATTCAAACAAAATAATTGAGTAGTTTTGTTACCAGCGTTGAATTTTTGGTTTTGTGTTGAAAGTGTGAATATTTATTTTCACCGCAATTACCGCATTTCTTCAAAAATTCACCGCATTCACCGCATTTCTCACAAAAATTTACCCAAAAACCTCGACCCCGGTCTCTGTACATGACAGAATTTTGTGATGTTTCCACATTCGTTAAAATTGTTAGTTGTGGTGATAATCAGACCGGTTTTGTGGAGATTAAATTTTTAAAAGCTCATCAATTTTCTCTAAGTAAATAGACTGCAAAAGGTTTTAAATAGAAATTGAGAAAAAACAGTGTCACTATAAAACCTATGATAGCTTTCTTCGGACAACTCAACATTAAAATTTTTTGAGATTTTTGTGATAGTAATGGGCTTAGAATTGACGTTTCAGCTCCTGCAACTCCGTTTTGGGTGCCTGCTTCATCATCAATAGACTCAACTTCTTCCATCACTCTTCATTGGGATGACACGAATGTTGTAAGCTGTCCGACTGTGTTTACAATTTACAGAAATGGTGTGGCCAGTACGGATCCGGATAACAATACTCCTCTGAAGACAATGACTGATAATACTGGTTTGACAGCTGGAACTACTTATAGTTACCAAGTGACTGCTTCTGCCTATGGACAAACCAGTCCCAGATCTGAAGTCATGACCATATGCACTGGTAAAAAATTGTCTATTCTTAATCAATTTTTTTTCTAAAATAAGGTTATTGTAAACGGATTATTGGATTTCACCATAATATATGCACAGTGAAAAAATGCACATTTCAAATTGTCAAAAAATCGATTCAGAAATGGGACATTTTCCCTTCAAGTAGGTTTTTCAATCAAGTGCAGCTAATAAAAAATTACTATTCTAATGGTACTTTCTATTCTCAATTGATGACCAACTCAGAGTTTGAAATAGAGCTGTGATTTCAACTGAGTATGGCCATATGACTGACGAATTGGCTATTTCAGTACCAGACCCGCCGGAGAATCCAGTTTTCACGAGCAGTAATGCAGGGACATCTTTCAAAGTTAGTTGGAGTCCCCCGTCTGTTGGATCGGCAACTGGCTACTTCCTGACTGATGACCAGGGAAACACTGATACAAGGCTCATTCCAAATACAACAGAGTAACTTTTTTATTGTTTCAAGTCTTCAAATTTATTCAAATGTTGCACTTATTTATTTTGGTTCCAACGCCAAACCCTTGAGAACCTGAAGCAATTGTTCAGGAGACAACCTCAAATATATCGTTTCTCAACAAGAAAATTTTTAAATTAAAATCTGAATAGCTTGATATCTTTTATTTCTTCTTGTTTTTCGTATGAGTCTTTTGACGTTTTCTCTTGTGTCGCTTTCATCTTCATAAATTTTAATATTTCGTGAGGGTTCACACGATTTCTCATGTAACCTTTTTTCAGATCAACACTCAGTAGTAAAAAAAATTAGAAAACTTTCTAAGACACATATGATTAATTAAATTTATCCTATTTGTAAAATTTAGTTTGTTTTTATATCTAACTATAATAAAAATTAGAACCAACTCTACTCTGCTCTTGCGTCTCTCTGCCTGGTTTTATCTTTTTATGCGAAACAGATTCTCAAAAAATTGAAATCAACTTATGCCGTAACCAGTGGAGATTTAAATTGGTATCTGAACACACGTCTTATTTTATTTTTTGTCTAAGCCACTTAAGAATATTAAAGAAATTAAGAATATTAAAACCTAGCTAAGTACAGACAACCGTGGCTAGTTCTTAGACGTTTGGAATCGAATTAAAATCAAATTATGGTGGCTATTGAAGTTAAGACTTTTTCAGAGATTTAATCAGCAAATTTTTGACCTTCATAGGGTTGATCTCAATTGTCTCATGAGATGATTGGTCTCATCTGTCTGATAAGATCGATAAGTTTATCTCACTTGAACAAATTTAGCCGCTCTAATGAAATCTAGATTTATCAGCCAAAACAGAGCTGTGCTTATAATTAAGGGATGAATTTGATTCGAAGATGAAAGAAATGGGGACTAAATGATGAAACAAACAATTTACCGGATTTATCTTGTTTTATTATATACTATGCGGACCATATTTACCATTTTTTTTGTATATTTTCAGATCTTCTTTCCAAATTTGTTTTTTAAGTTCAGTCTTTTTTTGTCTGTTGTTACGACAGAGAGTCCTTTGCCAAGATATTTGCGTGTTTTGTTGGTTCTTTAAATTTTTGCATATCTATACTTGCAGTTAGTTAAGCGGATTTTTGCTACTTATTTTTGAGGTCCGCTCTCTAATATTTTGCCGGAATAATATGACTTTTAATGACTTTTTATTTTTTGGAGCATAGAAAAATCTTGCTTATTTAGAAACTGGCCGCTTTTATTTCGTGTCCTGATTCTAGCTCAAAAACACAGGCATTTTTCACTATCTTAGTTTGCTCTCAAAAATCAGAAACTTTTAAAACGGAAAAGAAATTTGATTAAAAACGCAAAGTCTTTCAATTTGTAGCCAAATCTACTTCTTACAAACATAAAAACTGTCCTTCATAACTATTGTGCATTTTTTAAAATACCAAGAAACAATAGGGGGCAATTTTGGATGTCATTGTTGTTTCCTAAATTCGAGTTGCGTCTCGTTAACTGATCTCACGCTTTTTTTCTCAACGGGAAATCAATTTGAGTCTGTTTAGTATTGTTGCGGCTTTAAGAAGGGTGAACAAATGGGTCGTTTGGGGCATGAAATTATTCACACTGATCATAAAGTTAACTTGAAAAATGTTCAATGAAACTATTTTGGATTTTTGCAGAGGTTGTTGTTCACATTCTTAAATTTGACTAATGTTTTCTCAGTTCAACCATGTTATTTTGTTTCTTGTTGAGCATTTTCCTAATTTGATTTTTGTATATTATGGTTTGATAGTCTGGTTTGATAAGAATGTGATACTTAAATAGTCTGGTTAATTAGTGCTACATTCAACAGAAGAGTACATTACTGAAGAATTAACTTTGAGATAATTTGATTTCTTGATTTGTGTTTTGATTAGTTAACCAAATTTTTAGCAAATTTTGATTGTTGCAACTTGTATTTTTTTGGTTTTCTGAGCAAAGCTAATTGTTTATCATTAAAAGTGAACAAATCAGTTGTTGAGACTAGTTGATAATTAAGTAACGCAAAGTTGATGTACTGTTTAGTATTTAATACAGTTCACAAAAGTTCACTACAATGAGATCAATATACAGACAGATTTGAAACTGCTGAAAAGAACTGGGCGGTGTAAAGTTTTTCTGTATCATTGATAGGAGAGCAGCTGTTATCAAGTTTGTGCACTTGAATTCTCTTGTTGCTTTAGCTTGTATTTGGTCAAACGTGTGGTAAGATTCCGGCCAATTGAGTGGGCCTACATGATAGCTGATTCAATGAAATGACTTATACACTCCCTCATTAAATCTCAAATAGGAAAGTAAACTCTAATTGAAAGTCATGAGAGTTTGTTCTAACTGGTTTATTTTCCGTTTTGCTTGGAAGACTTCAGTGTTTAAAATTTGATCTGAAGATATGGATCGAATGTCAAATCAGAATTTTTTATTGAATTTTGATGTTTTTGGCCATGGTTTTTTTGCGGCTATTTTCACTAAATCTGCACGCTTTGTTCATATCTTTACATTTCCCCGTACCCCGATTGACGACCGCAGGACCCCAATTGTTATCACACCCCAGTTTTGTCATGTTCTGAAGAAAAACAAACAGTAAAAATTCTCATGAGTTTATAGTGCGATCGAATTGAATCGTGTACCAACCTCCTTAGTTTTTGAGTCTCCCTAAATTAAATCCCTTTTTAAAACGAATTCTGTTAATATCCTTTTATTGTATCAGGAATATTGGCGAGATACTTTGAAGTACTTTTTATTTAGGTACAAAAACGTGACCCCTGGAACTGAGTTCAGCGTGACCTTGACCCTGAAGTCATACTTAGAATGCCATGTCACAGGTTTGGAAGATATCAGACAATTAGTCAGTGCCTCATCGCCTTCAGCAACAGTCAATGTCGTTACAGGTTATACTTTTCTCCAGCTAATAATATTTTTTATTAACGATGACAACTTAGGCCAAAATTGCGTATTGAAGGTTTTTACTACTGTATCAAGAACAATAACTGGAAATTGAAAGACCTTGTAAATCTAAAATAAACTTCTGCCTATAAAAATTAATCCACAATTTGAAAGTTTTGGCCATGCACTTTTAAATTTTTTTCCCATTGGAGATATGAGACATTGTTCAATATAATAAATAATAAATCATTTTGTAAGGTAAAGTTGAGGTAAAGTTACCGCAAGAAAAGAGTTAAAGTAAGCCGTATTCATCTAAACTGTTTGAATATTTTAAGCTTCTTTTGGGGTAAATATACCCGAACTTTGTTTATTATGCAGTTATAAATTTTGAAGAGATATTTTTGTGATGTCTATGAGCATAGCAAATGTTGATCAATTTTGCAGCCCCTGCTCAGCCCATTCTATCTCGACACAGTTCTACTTCTGACACCACTTTCGTCATGCAAATCGAGATCCCTAGTGGTGAGATCTCCAAACTTTTCCTGAGCTCAAACGTGCCTTTGCCCAATGCCCCTCGGAGTGACGAAGGCACTTTTACGCCAACTGACGACTTGTCAAAGAACTATTTATTTATTCTTACCAACTCAAACCAGACTGCGCCATCAGCTATTTTCACCTTTAGCGGATTGGCCGACGATGGGACCAAATATGAATTTACGGTTAGCTGAATTACTACTAGCTACATACAGTACCAAATTCACACAAGGTCGAGAAAACAATTGCTCAAAAATTAACAAGTTCATGTTCAGTCCAGATAATAATATAGGTTCTTAACTCCCGTCATAGACTCTATTTGCAATTGTGTAGTTGCCCCTTGGCTCGGAAAAATCAAAAGGGATGAAAATGAGTGTGTTCGCAGCGTGGGCGTGGACGTTAATTTTAAAGCACTGCTCAAAAAGTCCAGACCGCGCCGAAATTCGAGTCTACGCTTGAGATAATTTTGTTCTTTGGAACAAATGGGACTTTAATCATTCAATTAGGATTTAGATAACAGCTAACAGCTAAAATTAAATTCGACTAACGATTTTTCAAATATTGATATGATACCTTTATTTGTTCACATAAAAGATTGAAACTCAAAAAAATAGTAGCTTACACCCTCTGTGAAAAGGTTAAGGATTATTGTGATAGGAGAAATAGTTTGCGCTACAAGCTGCTGCTCCCTCTTTAAGGTTATTTTAAAACTAAGTAATAAATAAGTACTTTAAACCCGGGTCCAGGCCGAATGGTTAACTTGTAAGACCTTGCAAGTTTGTGGCAGAAACTTACAAGACGATGCATCGCCCTGCAAGTTTTTCTTCCAAAAACTTGCAAATTCTTACAAGTTAAACATTTGACCGAAAAGTTCTTACAATTCAACCATTCGACTTACAAGTTCTTACAAGTTAACCATTTGACCTTCAAGGCTCCTGAAAGTTAACTATTCGACTCATATGGTTCCTAAACGGTAAAAAATTCGACATTTATTATATGTTTTTTCATAACTTCTTAGAATATAAGTTGTTACAAGATAACAATTCTGACTATATTGTAGTAAAAAACAATAAAACATTGCAAGATATGAATGCAAACAGATGTTTAAAAAAATAGGATCGGGAAAATTGTGAATTGCAATTATGATTGGAGAAAATGCTGACATATGAATTATAAACGTCAATCAAAGCGATAAAGTGTAAAAGTGTATAAAATTTTAGGAACATTTTATGGAAAGCAATGGCGAAGCAGCTAATTGACATATGCTTTTTTTGAATTGAATTGCAAAAGGACTTCCAGAGCTGATAAAATTGATAAGTAACCATTTGGTCAACTTAGGTCGGATTGTATTTCGCTATTCAAAATGAACAACAAACTCCAACGCGCTTTCACGCTAAATGACTGAATTTTAAAATGAATTAACCAATAAGAGTTGAGCTCAACCGGAACGAACTCGCAAGAAACTTGCAGGTTTGCCATTGCTTTTGCAAGTTTTCACAGGTAAACTATTCGACTTTCAAGTTGTTACAAGTTAACCATTCGGTCTCGACCCGGGAAGTTGACACTAATTTTCAATTTCCTTTGTAACTCATAGTTTTACCCGCTCTCCAAATTCTGAGCGTCCGGATATTGGGCCAGACATCATAAGAAGTAGTTAAAAATTCCACATGTGATGTATGCTTTGTCTGCTCTAGCGGTAAAACAAATAATCGTTAAAAAGCCGGATACGATTTGCATTAGATATCAGTTTTTAAGAACCATGAGATCAAATTTCTGACAGATCAAATTGTAGCAGTTTTTCTTTTTTAGTTTAGTTTTAAATATGTATTTTGTCCATTTGACTCAATAGAACTTCTGGCTATGTCTACGTTCATCAGTGGAGTTAACTTTTAAGCAATTTTTTCTTTCTATTTGTACAATTTTAAGGGAGAATTACCATATGTGATGAAAGAGAAATGAGAGTAGTTGTTTTTTTTATTCTCAGCAGCTTTATGGAAGAGAATGAGGAAAACAGCTGCAATTTTTTTACAATATTCTCGAAGCTACTTATGCAAATTATCCATAAAATGTTCCTGGTAAAAACTTTTCCGATTCAAAAGATTTAATCTGGGTTTGTTTGCGTCTATTTTGTTATTTAGGTTTGTTTGTTGTAGCAGCAATAAACTTGCATGAATTTTGCATATATCACTGAGTAAAAGTAATCAAATAATAAAGTAGACTAAAAGTGATCATTAAACATTGCCTTTTTTCGCTTCACTTTCCTTCTTTATTTTTACTGAAAGGCATCGGCTGTTTTTTTTTTACGAAATCTAAAATGCTTTATAGCTACTAAGCTAAAAATGAATCCGTTTTGTATGGAGATGAAACAATTGTTTTAGAAAAAGTTCAAAAAAATGAGAAGTGCGACCAAATATAGACAGAGCAATTGATTGGAGCTAGGAAAATCTGCTCAATTTTAAAGTTGATATATTATATTCTGCGTGCTCAATTTTTCATATCAATAGACAGAACTTTCAATGCCTGGTTTTTAGGCATACCGTACTGTTATTAACATTTTTTTGCGGACTGCCACACTGACGGTAAATTTTTAAAAAACGGTTACAAAAAGTGATCACCGTTTTAAAAATGAATCCGTTTTGCTTGGAGATGACACAAATGTTTTAGAAAAATTTCAAAAATGAGTGGAAGTCCGACAAAATATAGACGGAGCGATTAATTGGAGCCAGGAAAATTGGCTCAATTTCAATGTTAATAAATTTTGCGTGCTCAATTTTTCATACCAATAGACAGAATTGTCAATGCCTGAATTTTAGGCATACCGTATTGTTATTAACATTTTTTGTGCATTGCCACATTGACGGTAAATTTTTAAAAACGGTTGCAAAAAAGGACCAAAGTTTTAAAAAAGAATCCGTTTTGTATAATAATAATACTAATGATAATAATAATAATTATTATTATTGCTATTACTATTATTATTATTATTATTATTATTATTATTATTATTATTATTATTATTATTATTATTATTCTTATTATTATTATTATTATTCTATTATTATTATTATTATTATTTTTATTATTATTATTATTATTATTATTATTATTATTATTATTATTACTATTATTATTATTATTATTATTATTATAATTTTTATTATTATTTTTTTGTTACTATTATTATTTTAATTAATATTGTTGTTATTTTTCTTACTTTTTTTTATTTAATAATCTATTTGTGTTTGTTTTTCTGCAAGTCGAAAATTGGGCCAACATTTTTGAAAGGATTTTTTGACAAATTGTATTGTTTTGTGAACTTTGAGGTCGATTAGTGATCCCATCGTCATCAGAATTGAATATAAGCAGGCAAAGGTTTATCAGACAGTGTTTAAAATCAGAACAAAAAAGATTATGCAAAAATTGATTCAAGCGCCTTTATGTGATCAATATTTTTACCAGTTTTTACTACCATTATTACGCTTTTCGACAAAATCTGTGTCCTCCACGTGTTTTACTTTATCCTCTTTAGATCTTAATAACAATTTTAAATTGCGTTGACGTTAATAAAAAAGACTATATTGATTTTTTTTTTATTGCAAGTCGTCTGAATATCGTTTCAAAAAAACAGTTCTAAATAAAGATTATAGTATAGGGCCATTCAGGTATGGTCAAGTGATTAATTTAGTAATTTATTATTCCTAATTTTATAGAGAAGTAAAATCAGGGTAAAATGATGGAGGGATTATTAATTGATAGTGATGTTAAATGATAGAGGCGTGAAATGATAGGGGGTTAAATAGATAGGGGTGAAAAAGCGAGACGCCCTCCATTTGACTGGTTATTAGCATAGATAAGAAAATATGCAATATGATTTGCATGAATTTGAGGTAAAATTCAGTTCTTTGTTAACGGTCGGTTCATTTTAAAGACATTGAAAAGCCAAATGTTGCAGCTTTATCTTTTGTGGCCTCAACTTCTATGACTCCAGATTGCTCTTAATAAATAGGTATGATAGCATGTACGTAATCACATATCATCATTTTAAGAGATTTACATTATATAATGTGAACTGTTTATGATAATTGTTAAATGTCGAATGGGTGAACACTTTTAGGTTTATGCGACATTCGATGGGACCATAAGTGCAGACGAGGCCTCTCTTTCTTCCGCCATTGCATACAAATATTCTAAACGTAAGGCTTTTATATTTTCATTCCTGGATAATGTTTCCTGTGTCATGGATTGATGATGATACTGTTTTTAATTGACAGTCATTACTAGTTGCAGTAATGATAACAAGAAATGATATCAAGTATTAGTTACAGTACTCATATCAAGATATCAGTAATGTATTGCTTACAGTAAGAATATCAGTAATGTTACCAAGAAATAATCATTTTTACGACACTACTTGCGAGGTTCCCACCGTTGGTTTTGCAAAATTTGTCTTCAACGGTGCTTCAGTTATATTGTAAGATCTTATAAGTTTCGTACTAATGGTAATATCTCACAATTTCTCTAGTTTTGTCTTTCAAGTTCTTAGTAGGTGACTGCCAATCTAATATGTAACGGCTGCTCTCCCACTTATGACGAGGAAAGCTTTAAACCGCCCAGTTCGTTTCAGCGGCCACAAATCTGTCCGGATATTGTGTATTTTGCTATTCGCTTTTGTAACTGTATATCCGCTATATTCTTACCGTTGCATTACAATTTCAGTTCACAACTAACTGCTAATCTTAGTTTTTTCAATATCGAACTGGTCTGGGTTTACTACAGATCACAAAATACGCAATCTCTGTTATGTATACCAGTTCACTCCGATATCTGAACAAATCGAAGACAAAGATATATGTCTAAGACCTGTTTTGCAAAAATATTTAAACTTAACTTAAGTAGAGTTTTGCTCTCTGTACTCACGATTTGAAGACGTCAAAATTTGGGATGCCAACAGTTGAATTATTTCCCAAGTATTTTGTCGATACAGGACACAGTAACCAGTTATTTACTGCTCGAGGAATTGTGCTTCAATACGCACTTTATGTCAATTTTAATATCACAAAATTATCAAGTTTCCGCTCTTTTTGGTAGTTTTTCAAGCTCTATTTATGCTTCTCTACAGGTCAAAACTGCATCGTTGATTGGTTGGCTATGACGGCATCAATAACGTCATTTTTTCCATGCAAAACTGACGTCAAGAATTGTTGTATTGGAAATCCACGTCAAGTTTTTGGTGAAAAATTGACGTAATTGTTTGGCTTTAGGTATATCGTACACCAAAGTTTGAGTAACATATGTCCAATTCAGAGCTGAATTTATTTGCTTAACAAATATGGGAACTTTAGTTAAGCTCGGCCTTCACATCGCCGGCCCTGTTTTCCTTAGTGAAAACATCTTTCTCGTTTGGCAGTACAGGGGCGAGCTTCACTACTGGTCTTTTGTAAACTCCGGCGTTCGTTCTAACTTTCGTTGATCGAATCACTCCGTCAGACCCTTCCATGGTCTCCACAACTCGACCCAGTTTGTAGTATCCTCGCTTGTCACTCTCTTCGATCAACCAAACGAGATCTCCTTCTTTAAGGTTCTCGTTCGTCGTAGATCTCCACTTTTGCCGATTGTTCAAAGTTGGCAAGTATTCTTTACGAAATCTGTCCCAGATGAGATTTGCATATGCTTGAGTTTGTCGAAAGAGTTTTCTGTGGTCTACAAATTCTTCTGCGCTTGGTAGATAGGGTAGGCAAATGTTCTTGTTGCAAAGCAAGAAGTGATTAGGGGTCAATGCTTCAAAGTCATTAGCATCTGAACTGACCGAAGTCAACGGTCTTGCGTTCATCGTTTGTTCCACAATACACATCGTAGTTGATAGAACGTCCTCGGTGACTGATCTGTTCCCCAACACTGCATACATTGCTTTCCTGCAGCTTCTGACCAGCCGCTCCCATACTCCTCCAAAGTGAGGTGCTGCGGGTGGGTTGAACTTCCATCTGATCCCCTGTTGAATCAAATGTTCTTGGATCCTCTCTTTGTTCCATGCTGCAACATATTCTGCAAATTCTCTTTCAGCTCCAACAAAGTTTGTCCCATTGTCACTGATCATTGTACTTGGTTTGCCTCTTCGTGCAATAAACCTTATAATTGCATTGAGACAACTGTCTGTGTCTATCTTGGGTACAACCTCTATATGCACCGCTCTCACAGTTAGACATGTGAACAGACAACACCATCACTTTTCGTTCCTTCGCCCAATCTTCACAATGAAAGGGCCGAAGTAATCCACTCCAACATTTGTAAAGGCTGTTGAAGCATCTAGCCGTTCTTCGGGTAGATCTGCCATTACCGGTGCTATCGTTTGTGCTCTGCCCTTTCTGCAGGTTACACACTTGTTCTTGATTGATCGCAAGGCATTTCGTATGCCTAGGATCCACATCTTCTGCTGAACAATGTTTCTTACATGCTCAGTGCATTCATGCTGATTGTTCTTGTGCTCGTTTCGCAAGAATAATTCAACTGCTTGATGTTTCCAATGTAGCAATATTGGATGCTTTGCATCGAAGTCCAAATGACTTTTGCCTATTCTGCCTTTGGCTCGAATAAGCCCCTCTTCATCTAGAAAGGTTGAGAATTGTAGGATTTTGCTGCTTTTTGGAATTTCCTTTTCAGCCCTGAGAGATTTCATCTCTTCACTAAACTGTTCTTGCTGTAGTAGCTTGAAGATTGTTGCTTTTGCTTTTTCTCGTTCTTCAACGCTTACTATAAGTGTTGCTGGTTTGTGTTTGCTTATGGCTCGCCGCACATATGCCACTGCATTCACTAACCTGTTGAAGTTACTGAATCGTTCCCACTGAATAACAGCTTTCTTCTCTTCAGTCTGTGTTGTAAAGACCGATGCGGGTATATTCTCTTCATCTGAGGCGAAGACTAGTTTCACTTGCTCTGGCCATTCACTTTCTGGTCGCTTCAACCAGGCCGGCCCAGTGAGCCACTCGCTTCTCTTGAGTTCTTCAATGTTGATTGCTTTCGTGCCAATGTCAGCTGGGTTGTTGATACCGCTCACATGTTTCCACTGTGAAACATCAGTTGTATCCAGTATCTCAGCAACTCGATTGGCCACAAACACTTTCTGCTTACGATGGGAGCTGTGTATCCACTGTAATACTGTAGTTGAGTCTGACCAAAAACTGCAACTGCTTATCTTCATCTCATGTTCCTTGACTATCTGTTCCTTCAACCTCACTGCCATCACCGCTGCTTGCAGTTCCCAGCGGGGTATTGAAAGATGCCTCATCGGTGCCACCCTGCTTTTTCCAATTACAAATGCTAAGTCGGCTGAGTACTCTTTGGGTTGTGAACGTAGGTAGGCCACTGCGCACATCGTGTCTTCAGATGCGTCGGCAAACACATGAAGTTCAATTTTGTCCCTTGCTGTATAGAAGTGCCTTCTAGCAATGCTTGTTTCAGCTACAATTGGAAGTTGTTCTTACCACCTCCGAAATTCTGCTTCCTCAACAGGCTCCACTTCTTTGTCCCAATGTTGTCCATTCTTAGTCCAAATGCCTTTTAGTAGTCGTCTCATGTGAACACTGAACGGAGCAAACAATCCGATCGGGTCAAATACTGAAGAGACAAGTGACAGAATCTTCCTCTGAGTTATTGGAGTTTCAACTTCTTTGTTTGTACCTCTACACACTTGAAGACTATCGTCAGTAACAGTCCACTGTAGTCCAAGCACTGAAGATCCCTCCGCATTGGGTTCCACCTCGACTTGCTTTGTGTTGCTGATCGACTTCAAGTCTTCTGGGATTGTTTGGGTATCTCATCGTTGTTGCTTATCCACTTCTTCAGCTCAAATCAGCGTGTTGTTCTTCAGCGTGTTGAGAGAGAAGAGGTTGTAACTGATTAAAGACTTTGATTGCTTCTTCAGGGGTTTCTACTGATTTGATGAAATCGTCCATGTAGAAGTTGTTTTGTATTGCCTTTGCTGATATTGGATACATTTCTTCATTGTCCAGTCCCACTCGCTTGAAAGCGTAATTTGCAGATGTTGGAGCGTAATTTGCACAACTCTTAGCTCCAAATACGTGTCGCTGATATTCGTATATTTGAACAGGTTCGTTAGTTCTTGGACGCCACAGAAACCTCAAGCAACTTCTGTCCTGTTCGGGAACTTGTACTTGCAGAAACATTGATTCGATATCCGCTGTTAGGGTTATTGGTCCCTCACGAAATCTGAATATCGTTCCGATCAATCCATGTAGTAGATTGGGTCCTGCTAGTACCTTGTCGTTTAGGCATACTTCTTTGTACTTTGATGCAGCATTGCAAACACGTCTTACTTTGCCAGGCTTGTTCGGGTTTAGCACAGGATGATGAGGCAAACACCATTCCTTCCCGAAGGTGCCTTTCACTTCGGATTCGTCCAGTATCTTTACGAATCCCTTTTCAACATCGGTATCTATTGACTGTTGATACAAACTTTTCACTTTTCAGGTTTGGGTCCTTTTGGAATCTTCGCTCCAGTGAGAAAAGCTGACCCAAGGCTGAGCTGTAGTTGTTCGGCAGGTTTGGCTCTGGTTCACTCCATAGCATTCCCACTTCGTACCGCTCGCCTGTAAACTTCTTCGTACACTCTAGCATCTTTTGTGCCTGCAGTTCCTTCTTTGACTGACTGACGACGTTGATTTTGGAGGCATATGTTTCTATGTCCCACCACGTTTGGATATTCTCAGCCACTTTCACATCCTCTGTGAAGGCGAAATGACAAACATTTTGTCTTCTCTTTCCCGTCATGGGTCCACTGACTACCCATCCTAATTCTGTGAGAACGGCGAAAGGTTCACTTCGTGTTCCTATCTTGTAGTCCAATGGGCGTTGTAGCTCGTAAGCATCTTGACCAAGGATGATGCCAACTTCCTTCAAGTTGAAGCTCTTGTTTGGGAGAACACTCAAGTGGTTGAAGCTTTGCTTCAGCTGGCTGTAGTCAAAGTTTGTGTTTCCCAACGAAATTGACGGATGTGCAAACGCTTCGATTGAATGCACCTTTGAATGTAATCCCTTTATTTTGAGAGGAATCTTTTCTGTCTTCAGATCCTTCGTTCCGTGTATGCCTGCTATGTTGAGTGTTGCATCGGTGCCTTGGGCTTGTAACTTCTGTTGCACACTTTGATCGATGAATGAAACCGTTGATCCACTATCGAGGAAAGCATATGTGTTCAGCCTGCTGCCACCTTTCTGTATTGAGACAGGAACTATCTGAAGAAAGCTCGTAACTTCGTTACTCTTGTTGATTGTTGCTGCGCTTACGTTGACTGCGTGATTGCCCTCGTCCATTTGGTTTTCTGAGTGTAGCAATCTGTTGTGCTTCTTGGTGCATCCATTGATACCGCACGCATTGACTTTACAATCTTTGATTGCATGTCCTTTTCCCAGAAATCCGTAACATAAGCGTTGCTTCCTCACTGCTGCATACCGATCATTCACACTCATATTCCTGAAGAATGGACAGTTCCAAATTTTGTGAGTGCCATCAGCTAGCGGGCAGTGGTCGTTGTGCATTTGCTTCACTTCTTCCACATTTGAACTCGCACTGAAGTTCGATGTCTTTGAAAACCGTTTGTCTCTGTTAGTGCTTCTTCGGTCTTCGTCCTTGCGCTCTACCTTGAAAGCTGAAAACCCTTCATGCACGAATGCCATTCGTGATAGCCATTTTTCAAACATAATCAGATCAGGCCAGTCTTCATCTTTATCATCAACATAGAACCACCACTTCTCTTTGAGAACTTGAGGTAATTTATCTACTGCCATATACAGTGTTGAGCTTGATTGCAGATCGCCGATCTGCTTGTACTCTTTGAGCACATTCACAAAGTTTGATACAATAACTGAGAAACTGATCAGACCTGTTGAGTCGTGTGGTTTCACCTGACTAGCCTTGCGAAGACTCTCCAACTGTGCATCGATGATCACATGAGGCCTTCCAAATTTCCTCTCCAGAATGCTCCAAGCAGCACCATAGAGTTACCCAGAGTAGCCCATTCCAGATATCGCGGACTTTGCCTTGCCTGTCTGGAGGGCCTTGAGATGGCTCATATTCTCTGAGTCTGGTATTGGTCGCCTATCCACCGTAGCAATGAACATACTGGACCACTCCGGTCATTCGAGAGGGTTTCCATCGAAGCTGTTCAACTTCAGCTTAGGTA
This sequence comes from Convolutriloba macropyga, assembly GCF_964194025.1. Taxonomy (NCBI): domain Eukaryota; kingdom Metazoa; phylum Xenacoelomorpha; order Acoela; family Convolutidae; genus Convolutriloba; species Convolutriloba macropyga. The sequence continues at coordinate 38,635,755 of NC_134473.1, read as the reverse complement.
GGTTACTGCTACCTGCATATCCACTGTTGTATCGTAATCCAGCTCTGGGGGAAACGTCCCTGTCTTCAGCACTTGATGAACGGTTTCGATATCGTGAGAACTGACTCTGTCTGTTCAGTTCAGGGGTTGCATCGAAGCGAGCTCCTGCACTGCTTGGGGTTAGAAGGGAGTCGATCCTGCTGGCCCAGTCAGAGACATCTCCTCTCCTTGGGGTCCAGTTGAAGGGTTATTTATCTCGAGCACCGGTTGATTGGGAACGAGCATCATCATTCTCTAATGCTGTTCTTTTCACTATGCGCTCCAGTTCACGTTCTTGTTCCAGTAGTTGATGCTTGGTTTCTAACTCCTTCATCTGCATCTCGAGCTCTAGCTTCCTTCGCTCGAACCTTGCCTGTTCGAGCCGCAACTGTGTTTCAGACTTAATATCGAACTTCTTCATCCGTTCTTCGCGCCTTTGCTTTGCTGAAGATGTTTCAGAAATATTCTCCCTATTCGGATCGTTTGCTACTGTGCCGTTTTGTAGCGTTTGGGTAGCTGAGTTGTCCGTTGGATAGTTGTTGTTACTCTCAATTTCGTTCACTGCTTGACTCGTGTTGCCTTGCTCTGTATTCATTTCTGGTTGCGTGCCTTTGCTTATATATGCAAGCCAATGAATATCCAGATTTGCTTTGCACTCCCTTGCCTGCTGTAGTTGTTCTTCAAGAAAGTTTGTTGAGTAGGGTGCAAGTTGGTTACGACGCTGCAATTGCATGGGTATTTCTTCCTCTAGTAAATGAACAGTCTGTTGATAGAGTACCTTTAGTTTGTTGGGTCGGTCTGAATCTGCAATTATTCTCTGACCAAGTCTTCTTTTAGTGTTGACTTCGTCCACTAACTCTTGAAGCTTGTTATTGTGCCTTTGAACTGTTGCCTGAAGCTGTTCTCTGCTGATTGTGCTTGAATTGCCTGGGTGCTGTTCGCTTTTGCTTTGCTTCTTGCTTTTACGCAGGGTTAGCCACTCGTATGGGACTATAGCTGCTTCAGTGAATTGAACTCTTCACTCTGCCTCACTGGTGTTGCGTTGTTGTTTCGTTTGATTTTCTTTAGTGGGTGCCTTTGACACTCTCTTCATCAGATTGGACAGCAGTTTGCCTTCCACTGTCCGGGTCGGCGGACCAAATGTAACGGCTGCTCTCCACTTATGACGAGGAAAGCTTTACACCGCCCAGTTCGTTTCAGCGGCCACAAATCTGTCTGGATATTGTGTTTTTTGCTATTCGCTTTTGTAACTAAATATCCGCTATATTCTTACCGTTGCATTACAATTTCAGTTCACAACTAACTGCTAATCTTAGTTTTTTCAATATCGAACTGGACTGGGTTTACTACAGATCACAAAATACGCAATCTCTAATATTTATACCAGTTCACTCCGATATCTGAACAAATCGAAGACAAAGATATATGTCTAAGACCTGTTTTGCAAAAATATTTAAACTTAATTTAAGTAGAGTTTTGCTCTCTGTACTCACGATTTGAAGACGTCAAAATTTGGGATGCCAACAGTTGAATTATTTCCCAAGTATTTTGTCGATACAGGACACAGTATCCAGTTATTTACTGCTCGAGGAATTGTGCTTCAATACGCACTTTATGTCAATTTTAATATCACAAAATTATCAAGTTTCCGCTCTTTTTTTTGGTAGTTTTTCAAGCTCTATTTATACTGCTCTACATGTCAAAACTGCATCGTTGATTGGTTGGCTATGACGGCATTAATAACGTCATTTTTTCCATGCAAAACTGACGTCAAGAATTGTTGTATTGGAAATCCACGTCAAGCTTTGGTGAAAAATTGACGTAATTGTTTGGCTTTAAATATATCGTACACCAAAGTTTGAGTAACATATGTCCAATTCAGAGCTGGATTTATTTGCTTAACAAATATGGGAACTTTAGCTAAGCTCGGCCTTCACAAATAAGTTGTCTTTATGAATCTCTTAAAATCTTACATTTAAAATCTTTTACTATGAATACATTACAATACAACATAACAAAATTTGTACAAGGTAACCTCGTTTTCTGCACTTAAAATGGAACTGGAAGCTTCTCTCCGCTTCTTTTCTTGCTCACTTCATCAGGCTCTCTCAGTGCTTATGGCCATTTATCCAACTTAAAGTCTCTAAGCAATACTATTATGAAGGCAGGAAATCAAAACAAACGTATGAAAAAAACGTCAGCAGATTTTTTTTTCTCGGAACAAGTTGAAAAAGTGTTGAAAAATACAGCAAGAATGTGTTAACGGTCAATTTCGGAGACCTAATTAGTCAAAGTCAAATTTCATGCAACCAGCTTGAGCACTAATTTATAACTCATCCTGGTTATAATCCAAGCTGGCAGAGTTGAAAAATAAAGATTATTTTCTTTTCCAAATTTTTTTCGAAAACTGTTTCCTACTGTAATTGACTGAATTTGCATGTTTTATAACAAATCTTTATTCATATCACAATTGATTATCTGTAGGCTTTCGAATATGCTGCATTGACACAATGAAAATTTAAAAGGATCCAAAATCAAAATTTTTAGAACTTTGAGAAAATTAAAACTCCAATTTGATTAATTGTTTGAAATATCACATCGGTCTGTCTTTTAATTCCGTTTGACTTCTTACACAATGCGGAACAAATAAATGTACTATATTATATCCTGTAGAAATTGAGATTATCGGAGATAATAAAAAAACGAATACGTACATCATTGTTTTAAGAGTGCGCGACACTCAACTAAAAATTTTTTTCTCAAAAAACTAGATAATTTGTACTTGGAGAATTGAAAAATAAAGCAGATTAAGTTAGATAAATCAGTAACCAAACGAGTGGATCATAATGGATTTGCGTGCAGTTTACAACAGTTTTCTTGAAAGCAGTTCTGATATTTCTTCACTTCAAATTGACGTGATATAAAATACGACTTTAGAAAAAATGCTAACTAGTTTAATTTAAAATCATAAAATCACCCCTGAAAAGTTATGTGCTTCTTTTGAGCCAAGTAAAATGTAAGGCAATTTGTTTTTATCTTGAATGTGAAATTTATTTAATCCTGCTTGATGATTTCTGATAAATTCCATTATAGTTTTGCTGCAATAACTTGAAATGTTATAGTCTTATACAGTAAGCACGTAAGCGTTTGCAAAAACATGAAAAATTTAGAATTTTGTTTTAAAAATTCAAGCACACTTTAATCCTGCAGAAATTTTTAAAAAGATACCTGAATTAAAGTTTCTAATTATGAAAGCTTCTGAATTAGGTTTTGTAGCGTAAATTTTCTCCGGTCAATTCAAAAACCGATTTTTGAAAATTTCAGGGATGTTCTGTTGTGTTACTCTACTCTTTTTTTAAATACGGGCTTGGAAACGGCAGTACCAGAGTTACATAAAGAGATTATAGGAGACTTAAACAGAGCTTTAGGTACAAAATGAGGCTCAAAAAACTCTCCAAAATAACATAAAATAATACCACATAACAATAAAAATCATTTCGGTTGATCGAAATTCTTGTAAAAATCTAATCACTTGGTTTTTAGTTTGTGTTAGCTGCCAAAAATACTCACAAAATTTCCAGAATCGAAAAACTTGCAAGGTTCTTGCAAGATTCTTTTGAGTTTGAATCCGGACCAAAAATTTTTCCATGGATTTGTTTTGTAACTTGTTTAATAAACAATAACTTTGTTCGAATGTGTTTCCTCCCACCAGTACGCTATGCCCCCGTTCCAAAAAATGTGCCTTTTCACAGCACGACATTATGTATTAAGATAGATGCGATCGGGGGATTCTAATGTGTGCAACTGATAACCTAGGTTTTCGCTACATTGGGTCGAGCTAACGTCCAGCCCTAATTTTGGGCCGAGCAAAAATCTTTTGAAAAATTTTGGGTCGAGCTAAAGTCTTAATTTTGGGTCAAGCCAATGTCTTAAAGTCCAGAATGTCTTAAAGTCGATCTAAAGTCTTTTCATAGCTGAAATGAGTCGAGTATGGTCTTTTCATAGTACATTTTGGTTGCGCATTGTCTTTTCATAAGTCTGTACCTAGACCTGGGTTGGAGAGCACAAAGGTAAAAGTTCCCTTTCTAAGTTAAACCGAAGTAAATGTTTAAAGTTGAGGTGGTGTACCATTTCAGCGGAGAAGTTGATTGGAATGGAAGTGCACATAGCAGCAATAGTGATAGCTGTATTATGTGTGGCTGGAGTGGCGATAGTGGTGGTGGTTGTTGTTATTGTGGTCAAGATAGTCGTGAAAATGAAGGCAGCCAGTGCAGTTGGAGCATCAGGACAAGCTGCACAAGCAGGGGCCGAGGGGTAAGTACTTCTAAATAGCAACAGCCTCATCTAAGGAAGGAATGTCAATAAGAACCAGATTACCCAAAGAACTATCCTCAACCATTGCACCAAGTGGCCTTGGATTTCTCTTCATTTTTTTTCGAATATTCTGATTGTCTCTGCAAATTTGACTTTAGCCATTATAGTTTTTAATCCCGGCAACGCCAATGTTTTCAGAATAGTTTCCTTCTCTTCGGACCAGAAACCAAATAAAAACTTTTTTTTCAAATTACCATATTTGTGTATGAGGTAGATCTTCTGCTATCTTAAGAACAGAAATTCCACTGATATTCATTGAGAATTGTGTTGTGTACTTTGATTCGATTTCAAAAAGTTTAAAGTTGAAAAAAAAATCGTAACTGAAAATATACGAAAAATCAAAAATCAGTATGTGTGAAAAATATGAAGCAAATTTTAGATTAGCTATGACATGCAAAAGTATGGCGTCACTTCTTGATAGACTTTATTTATAAATTGACTGTTGAATTTGAATTTGAATTTCTCCTGTTAATTTATAAAGCACGCAGAAGTTGTGGACACAGCAGAATCCGCAATTAAAAATCCATAAATCCAAATTTTCATCAGGAGTGGACGCTTGCAAATACTAACGTATCTTAATTAAGCGCCCAGATTTTATTTAAAGACAAGTTTTTTTAACGTATCGTTTTGAATGATCAAGCTATATTGAAGTGCATTGACTAATTTTTAACTTTTATACAGGACATGGTCTCTTGTTCAAGCTGAGGTAGTATTTTTTGTTTCAGTAGAAAATTTATCTAAATTCTACCGCGATAACCCAGAGATGTCCGAGTTGAAAATCTTTTTGACGTTTTTGTTTATATAATGCGAGTGGTTTTCGAGCGAGTATTGTACGAAACATTTTGATTTGCGGTCAAAATTTCATTCATCATTTTGTTTGAATGTAACCCAAAGTATGATTTAAGGCTGAATGAAAGCAGATGTTTTATGTATAATTCACAAATTGTCAAAATTTTGAACTCGAATAAAGTATCAGAGATGGAGTCACTTGGTTTCTTTCTAAAGACAATTCTCAAAATTTTCTTTTGTAACCGTTCAATTTTTTGAAGCTTATTCAACGTTGTTCCACCATAAATAAGAAGTCCATACTCAAAAATTGGTACCGCTGTAGTTTTGTAGAACATCAAAATGGTGTTGCAACTGCAAGTTCTCCTTAGCCTTGCAATTATTCCGATCCACTTCTTTAATTTCAAACAAATGGATTCCACATGTTCTTCGAAAGTTAAATTTGCGTCTAAAATTACTCCTAGATATTTGTTGGTATTGCACTTCTGAATTGGGCAATCCTGAATGTTTGTGTTTGCTTTAGTTTCAAATGAAGTCCTTACAAAAGTTTTTGACTCGTTTAAATCCAATTTATTTTGATGTAGCCAATGTGAAATTGAATGAATTTCAGTAATTAATTCTTCAGAGGTTGGTCTGCTTTTGAAAAGGAGGCTGGTATCATCGGCAAAAAAACACGGAGTGGATAATTTACAAGCGTCCGAAAAGTCGTTAAAGTACAGTATAAATAATACAGGACCCAGAACAGAACCTTGAGGAGCTCCATTTTTTACTGTTAGTTCTTTCGATATTCTTTTTTTTACGTATAACACACTGTGTTCTTGATTTGAGATATGAAGAAAACCAGCTTAAAACCTGACCCCTAATTCCAAAGTTTTCTAATTTTTCAACAGCAGCGAGTGATTAACAGTGTCGAATGCTTTTTCAAACCTAGCAAGACCGTGGTGCTATTGTTCCCTTTTTATTTTTCCAACCTTATATTTTCCACTACAATTACGAGTGAATCAACTGGTGATCTCAGATTACGGAAACCAAACTGATTTTCATCAAGAATTTTGAATTTCTCTATGTAGTTGAGAATTTTTTTTTCATAATTTTTTCAAATATTTTTCCAAAAGACGGCAAAATCGAAATTGGTCGATAGTTATTGGCATCAGTTCTTGATCCCGTTTTGAAATGCGGTTGGATAGTTGCTCATTTTAGACTATTTGGGAAAACTCCGCTCAAAAAACATTCGTTGATATAATTAACTAAAAATGGGGCTAATGTTCTGTCAAATCTCTTAATGAAGGTAATAGTGATCAGATCCACACCATGCGCAAAAGAATTTTGTAGACTGGCTTTTTGTGAAAGCACTTCTACTACATTTGTTTCATGTAGCATCATAGATTGTTCTTCAGCATAATTAGATGAAGGAAAGCTTCTTTGAGGTAATTTGCTTACTATTTCATCTGCAACATTTACAAAATGTTCATTGAAATAATCAGCTATGCTACTGGGGTCATCAATTCCAATATTATTGAAAACAAGCTTATAACTCACATCACTTCTTCTGTTCCTGCCTATCAATTTGTTTATGATTTTGTACATTTTCCTTGAGTCCCTACCACAATTTTAAATTTTGTTTTGTATGAAAAGTTTTTTTTGTGTCGTTCATGATTTGAGTGCTTTTGCTTTTCAGTTGAAGATATCTATTTTTATCGATGTTGTTTTTTGTTCTCAACCATTTTGTTCTTGCATTGTTTCTCTTCGCAAAAAGATTTTTTAATCGATTTGTGACCCATTGATTCCTATTTTTCTTTTGTTTTATTTCAACCAAAGGCCGGTGTTTGTCGACTACAAAATGTAAACAGTTACAAAATGCGTTGAAAGATTGATCCGTATTGTTGTTCTGAAATATGAATAAATTGTTTTCCAGTTCCTTTTTTTATTTTTCAAACAGTATTTTGTTGTTGAAGGCAGACATACTGCGACGTTTGGATGCTTTTATCTTGGGTTTAATCATCCTTTTGGTTGGACTGAAAAATACTGGATAATGATCTGTGATGTCGTAACTGATAGAAATTACTATGCAATGATTTTGATTTTTGTTGATATTTGTCAAAAAAAAAATCGAGGGATGATTTTGTTGTCGACGTTTCTCTAGTTATACCCGGATCCATTAGGTTTATACCGTTACTAGAGATAACATCTTCAAATCGCTTTTTTATTGGAGTCAGAGATAGCTGATCTATTTTGAAGTCTCCACTTATAATAAGATTTTGGTTCGCGTCCACCCTAGTCTCAAGATAGCTGTCAAATTCAGTCAAGAACTGATTTTTATTGAACCCAGGGGGAACATAGTATGTAATCAAAGTATAGTTTTCGTTATTTGTTCTAATTTTTATACCAAGGCTCTCATCATAGTTCGCTGGAAAGCTATCTAACAGAAGAATATCCTCCCTGCAAAACATGGCTACTCCTCCACCAATTCCCAACCTGTTTTTAGCAATTATTTTCTGATAACCTGATATATTGAAGTGTTTTTCATGAGAACCCTCTTGTATCCAAGTTTCAACAAGACAAATCACAGTTGGTAGGGACTCAAATGTTTGCAAAAAAACCTGAAGTTCCTCAAGGTGTTTGTTTAGAGACCGGATATTAACAAGCAAGACTGTGAATTTTAGTTTTTTGATGCATAACTTTTGTTTCACTGAAATGAAACACCGTACATATTTTGTTTTTTGTTCATTGGTATATCATTTCTATTGTTTTTTGCGTCCATATCAGGCGCAAAAGCATAGGTTCTTTTGTTATTCATGAATGGAGTACCATTTTGTACAGTTTGCAAACTCTTTTGTTGTCTCCTTTGATAAACCGGGAGCTCGCTGATTTCATCAACTGGTTGATATCTTTCACCATCAAAAGCCCATAAGTGTGATTTCCTAATCTTATAGTGAATGTCCAGTTCTCGAGCTTTTTTTTCAATGATAACATCCTTTTTCGCCAGTCGTTCATGAATGAAAATAGGATTCCCCATCAAATTTCTCAGACCTCTTAACCATGAAGCACGTTTCAGAATTATGTCCCTTTGTTGCAAATACAAAAATTGAACAATAATAGGCGCAATGTTTCCATTTTTTAGTGGGTGGGCAATCGAGATTTCGTCGGGATTCAAACTAACCTGTAAGATGTTGTTTACTATTTGTAAAATTGGTGCAAGTACATTACCATCAGCTGGGATGTCGATGTTAGTAAAAATAAGAAACGGTCTGTTTTGATATCTTTCTACTGCTGTTAATCGTTTTTTTAACTGATTTTGGTACCAGAATATCCTGGATATCACACATCAGCTTTTTAGATCTAGTTTGGTTTGTAAACTTGAGATAAGAGGTGGGCGCTCTGTGGGTGAGAGAATTTGTCATGTGGCATAAGATTGATATGACGATGACCTGCAAAAAGTAGAAAAAGAGTTGAGCTAAATTTTTTTGCCGTTATCTATTGACGGATCACTAATTTTCTATCAGCTAAACTATTTTTTGTTTTTTTTGAAACTTCAGCGAAAAAAACGTCGAAATCTCTCAATGTTTCTTCAAAACTACTCTGACTTGGTCCACATTAGTATAAATGATGTTTAGGACTTGATCACATGTGAAACCAGCATTTGATCTAATTTAGCTGAAATTTGCTTATCCTGGATGAATAATTTTTTGGGGAAGATAAAGTAAACTCAGCAAACAATTTTAAACTTTCCCGTGAAGATTTGATAATACTTTTGATAACATTGTTTAAATGTTTAGAAATTTTTCTGCCACATTTTTATGTGACTGGGCCTAATCTTTGAAATTAAAAAGCATTCAGCTTTGAAGTTGTAAAGGTTTCAATTTAAATAATATTAAAGGGCAATTTTCAAATTTACTGATCTCCCCAGGTTGTTTTTCTCCCCAGGTTTTTGGGTCCAAAACACTTCCATAGCGATTTATTTCGTTGAAAAGGATTGTTCAGCAAAATAGTGGGCTAGTAGAGGAATGCTACGTATTTCATTGAAATATGTTTTATAACTTGATTGAGCAGTTGCATATTTTTTTCTAAAATATGTGTCATTTTTAATCAAAATTTTTGTGATTTTTGCCTAGATTATTTCCATAGTTGTTTACCTTATTTCACATGAAAAATTTTACCACCAAAAACTTGTTTTATATGAGAAAAGTTTGCGTATTTGTAGTGGGATACATGAAACTTTATGCTAGATTTATACAGTCAAACAGCGTGGCACTAAGTAAATTCATAACAGTTTTATTTTTCTTGCTATTCTTTGTTTTATTCAGCATGCCTATCTTGAAACATCTTGCAAGACAACCAGTTTTTGCAGATAATCATCTGGCCTCGTGTGAATTTTTATCTGGCATGAAATGTATCGTGTTGAAGATTCGGTCTGATTGATCCGACCCACTTGTGGGGGGAGGAACTATATAATCAAATGGGTTTTTTTTGTTCAGTCAATTTTGGCTGACCGATATATTCATCGTAGAGAAATGTGAGTGTCATCATTGAAAAGCTCATCCAGCGTAGAATTCAAAATTAAAAAGATTTTTTTGAATTTCATTTTTTCGAAGAGTTATCGAGGATTGACGTTTTGTGTGAACACGGGATATTTGGTTCACTTTTGTTCAATTTTACCGTAATTTTTATTCGAATTAACATTTTTTCTACGAAAAATTTATTTCAAAATTAGATTTCACGCCATAAAATAAATCAATTTTTGGTTTTTAATAGACGAAATGCGATAAAAAGACTAGTTCTAGTCTCAGAGGGAAGTTTAATATCGAAAAAAAATCGAATTATGTTTAGGAGCTCTATTTTTTCGAAAGTTTTGCATTTTTTGTCTTTTCAAGTCACCTAGAATCTAGTAACTTTTAATATAAAGGTTCCATTAACGAAAAACCTTATGTACAAGAAAATGAAGCCCAATGAACGAAAACTTCGTTTCCAAGGGATCGCGCATGTTTTTTTTTGGATTCGTATCTCAGTTTTCTTAATTTCAAAATTACCAAAGTTTTAGAATCCTATGGCATAAAATTGTTGACTAAAGGTGCAATAGATTTTGTAATGAGCAGTAATTCAACCTATCTAGTGCTGTGAGTGGAGAGCTAATGGCTGTTAAAACTTTGAAAACAAATTTCGAATATTTTTTTAATATCAGTAAATTATAAACATATTTTTGTGAACTGTAAGTTAATCTCAGTAAAAACAGGACCCCACTCCTTCTTACTGCAACCAAAATTAATCTCATTAGCGGTTTTAGCAAAAAACTATTGGTTATACGTGTTCAATGCCACAAGATTTCAATTTTTTTAAAAAATTTTTGAACATTTCGTTTTATTGGATACTTTTGAAATCTTATCACGTCATCCTAATATTGATGACTACAATTGTTTTAGAAAAGACTTACAAAAGATCATAGATAAAGTTTTCAGAAAAAAAGGATGGTTTAAATGGCTTCAACACTTTCTTCTCGCATTTTTCTACAGAATTTTTGGTTTTTGACTGTATTTGTTTTCTCAGAGTCATAAGACACTTTTTGATGTCTTATTGATTACATATGCATGAAAACATTTTTGTATTCACATCGTGTCATAGCTCAGCGTATTCATTGACTTCTGTTGAAAGCTATTGAATTTAATGGCTGTATAAGTCTTTAAAAAGTAGTTTTTTGAAAAGTTTTTTTGAACATTAATCAATCTTGAACATTTTTCCGTGAACTGTAAGTCGGTCTCAGTAATGACAGAACCGCTTTTCTTTCTACTTCAAAACAGATTTATCTACTTGGCGTTTTTGTCTTCTAACTGTTAGTTTTTTGACTTCGGCGCACGAGTTTTCATAATTTTTTAAAATAATTTTTGGATATTTTTGTTAATAATTTTGGCTACTTTTGAAATCATATTACATTATCCTAATATTGACAGCTCCCATTGGCGTAGAGAAGACGTTCAATGGATCGTAGAAAAACTTTTCAGAGAAAAATGCTTATGGTTTAAATGGCTTCGACACTTTCTTCTCGCACTTTTCTTCTGAATTTTTGAATTTTGCCTGTATTTGTTGTTGTTTTCATAGTCAATGACATGTTGTAATGTCTTATGATAACTTTTTAATGACAAAAATTTTTTTGTCACATCATCTAGGCATAATTGAGCGTTTTAAATGCCTTCCGTTGAAAGCTATTGAATTTTATGACATTGACACTATGGGTTTTCTCAAAAGTTTCGTGGTTTTCATAAATTTTTCATTGCCATACGACTTATTGTGATTAGTTACCGATGACCTATGAACGAAACGTATGATTGCTATTCCACCGATTCAGAACATAGCGTGTTTAATTAATTCCGTTGAAAACTATTGAATTTAATATCTTCGTGGCTTTAGTATATTTGTTTATATTTGTTGTTTTTCAAGTCGTTTTGTAACAATGAAAACAATCACCCTGCTGTTAAAAATTTAATTGAAAATAGAAGAGATTATACTGAAAAGTTCATTTTCTGATGGTGTTGACACTTTTCTCGCTTAATTTTTTTGAGTTTGCTGTTTTTGCATTTTTAATGTTTTTAAGCAGCCGTAAAATTCTGACCGGTCTCATAAAAATGTAGTTCACGGTTACATTAATGTGGTTACCCAAAACTTTCAGTTTATATCCAATAGTCTTAAAAATTATTAAATTATAAATAATCAAAGATTTTTCAAACTTTTCAGTTTTTGTTGTTCTTCTCGTCAATTTGTAACCTATTCTCGTCATCTAGAAGTCTCATCCAATTCCTTGAATTCCAAAAAACAGATGTCTACTGATATTATGTCGTAACTGATGTTTTTGTTTGTGGACAATGTGCGTTTTCATAAAAAAAATTGTGAGTGGTGTATTTGTGTTTCTTTTTCTCTTCATTTAGCTTATTCAGGTAATAACAGATCCCAAATGTGGCCCAAAAGAACGAACTTATTTACTCTTCCAGTATAATTTTAGTTGAATTAGTATAATTGAAAACTGAAATAAAATTACATAAATTTCATTTCATAGCTAATAATTTTAATGGCTTCGATAATTTGTGTTTTTGTTCGTACTTTTTTGAGGTTTTCTGCGTCTTCTTGTAAATTGTTTGTAACTTTTTGAGATTTTCTTTGTATTTAGTCCGTTCCTATGGCTTAGTCTAAGCAAAGACAGGTCCCATTTTTTCAGAATGATTTTAAAGTAAATTTATCAAGAATTATTTTGTTACAAGCTAAAGATTTTTTAGAATTTTGAAATTATTTGGTTTAAGAAACATTGATTGATCTTTGACTTTAACCTCATTTTTCTTCTCTATGTCGACTTTTTACCTGATCTCATTTTGGAAAACATCCCTCTGCTTTATAGTTAGGAAAAACTAAATTTGTGTAGTTAAGGTTTCATCTGATTGCACTTTGACGTTGTTACTGGGTTCTTTTAAATTTATATATTGGGTTTCTGCCGCGAAATTCTTGTTTTTGCTTATTTTGCTGTTTGTTGTTTTTCAAGTCATTTTGTAACAAACAAAACAATCACCCTGCTGTTAAAAACTTAATTGAAAATAGAAGAGATTATACTGAAAAGTTCATTCTCTGATGGCGTTGACACTTTTCTGGCTTAATTTTCTTGAGTTTGCTGTTTTTGCATTTTTTTAAGCAGCCGTAAAATTCAGACCGGTCTCATAAAATTATAATTGACAATTAATTTAATTTGGTTTCCCGAAACAGTCATTTTATAGCCACAAGTCTTAAAAATTATTAAATTATAGATAATCAAAGATTTTTCAAACTTTTCAGTTTTTGTTGTTCTTTTCGTCAACTTGTAACTTATTCTCGTCATCTAGAGGTCTCATCCAATTCCTTGAATTCCAAAAAACACAGCTCTACTGATATTATGTCGTAACTGATGTTTTTGTTTGTGGACAATATGCGTTTTCATAAAAAAACTGTGAGTGGTGTATTTGTGTTTCTTTTTCTCTTCTTTTAGCTTATTCAGGTAATAACAGATCCCAAATTTGGCCCAAATGAACGAACTTATTTACTCTTCAAGTATAATTTTAGTTGAATTATTATAAGGGAAAACTGAAATAAAATAACCTGAATTTCATATAACAGCTAATGATTTTAATGGCTTCTATAATTTGTGTTTTTGTTCGTACTTTTTTGAGATTTTCTGCGTCTTTTTGTAAATTGTTCCTAACTTTTTGAGATTTTCTGCGTATTAGTCCGTTCCTGTGGCTTATTCTAAGCAAAAACAGGTCCCATTTTTTCAGAATGATTTTAAAGTAAATTTATCAAGAATTATTTCGTTACAAGCTAAAGATTTTTTAGACTTTTGAAATTATTTGGTTTAAGAAACATTGATTGATCTTCGACTTTAACCTCATTTTTCTTCTCTATGTCGGTTTTTTACCTTATCTCATTTTGGAAAACATCCATCTGCTTTATAGTTAGGAATAACTAAATTTGTGTAGTTAAGGTTTCAGCTGATTGCACTTTGACGTTGTTACTGTGTTCTTTTAAATTTATATATTGAGTTTCTGCCGCGAAATTCTTGTTTTTGTTATTTTGCTGTTTGTTGTTTTTCATTCTCTGATGGCGTTGACACTTTTATCGCTTAATTTTATTGAGTTTGCTGTTTTTGCATTTTTTTTATTTTTATGCAGCCGTAAAATTCTGACTGGTCTCCTAAAATTGTAATTGACGATTAATTTAATATGGTTACCCGAAACAGTCAGTTTATAGCCAATAGTCTTAAAAAGTATGATATTATAATGTTCAAAGCTTTTTCAAACTTTTCAGTTTTTTTTTGTTCTTTTCGTCAACTTGTAACTTATTCTCGTCATCTAGAGGTCTCATACAATTCCTTGAATTCCATAAAACACATGTCTACTGATATTATGTCGTAACTGATGTTTTGTTTGTGGACAATATGCGTTTTCATAAAAAAAATTGTGAGTGGTGTATTTGTGTTTCTTTTTCTCTTCTTTTAGCTTATTCAGGTAATAACAGATCCCAAATGTGGCCCAAATGAACGAACTTATTTACTCTTCAAGTATAATTTTAGCTGAATTAGTATAAGGGAAAACTGAAATAATATAACCTAAATTTCATATAATAGCTAATGATTTTAATGGCTTCGATAATTTGTGTTTTTGTTCGTACTTTTTTGAGATTTTCTGCGTCGTCTTTTAAATTGTTCGTAACTTTTTGAGATTTTCTGCGTATTAGTCCGTTCCTATGGCTTAGTGTAAGCAAAGACATGTCCCCTTTTTTCAGATTGATTTTAAAGTAAATTTATCAAGAATTATTTCGTTACAAGCTAAAGATTTTTTAGACTTTTGAAATTATTTGGTTTAAGATTGATTGATCTTTGACTTTAACCTCATTTTTCTTCTCTATGTCGACTTTTTTTACCTAATCTCATTTTGAAAAAAAAAACATCCATCTGCTTTATAGTTAGGAAAAACTAAATTTGTGTAGTTAAGGTTTCATCTGATTGCACTTTGACGTTGTAACTGGGTTCTTTTAAATTTATATATTGGGTTTCTGCCGCGAAGTTCTTGTTTTTGCTTATTTCCCTGTTTGTTGTTTTTCAAGTCATTTTGTAACAATAAAAACAATCACCCTGCTGTTAAAAATTTAATTAAAAATAGAAGAGATTATACTGAAAAGTTCATTCTCTGATGGCGTTGACACTTTTCTCGCTTAGTTTTCTTGAGTTTGCTGTTTTTGCATTTTTTTTATTTTTATGCAGCCGTAAAATTCTGACCGGTCTCATAAAATTGTAATTGACGATTAATTTAATATGGTTACCCGAAACAGTCAGTTTATAGCCAATAGTCTTAAAAAGTATGATATTGAAAATGTTCAAAGCTTTTTCAAACTTTTCAGTTTTTTTTGTTCTTTTCGTCAACTTGTAACTTATTCTCGTCATCTAGAGGTCTCATACAATTCCTCGAATTCCATAAAACACATGTCTACTGATATTATGTCGTAACTGATGTTTTGTTTGTGGACAATATGCGTTTTCATAAAAAAAATTGTGAGTGGTGTATTTGTGTTTCTTTTTCTCTTCTTTTAGCTTATTCAGGTAATAACAGATCCCAAATGTGGCCCAAATGAACGAACTTATTTACTCTTCAAGTATAATTTTAGCTGAATTAGTATAAGGGAAAACTGAAATAAAATAACCTAAATTTCATATAATAGCTAATGATTTTAATGGCTTCGATAATTTGTGTTTTTGTTCGTACTTTTTTGAGATTTTCTGCGTCGTCTTTTAAATTGTTCGTAACTTTTTGAGATTTTCTGCGTATTAGTCCGTTCCTATGGCTTAGTGTAAGCAAAGACATGTCCCCTTTTTTCAGATTGATTTTAAAGTAAATTTATCAAGAATTATTTCGTTACAAGCTAAAGATTTTTTAGACTTTTGAAATTATTTGGTTTAAGATTGATTGATCTTTGACTTTAACCTCATTTTTCTTCTCTATGTCGACTTTTTTTACCTAATCTCATTTTGAAAAAAAAACATCCATCTGCTTTATAGTTAGGAAAAACTAAATTTGTGTAGTTAAGGTTTCATCTGATTGCACTTTGACGTTGTAACTGGGTTCTTTTAAATTTATATATTGGGTTTCTGCCGCGAAATTCTTGTTTTTGCTTATTTCGCTGTTTGTTGTTTTTCAAGTCATTTTGTAACAATAAAAACAATCACCCTGCTGTTAAAAATTTAATTGAAAATAGGAGAGATTATACTGAAAAGTTCATTCTCTGATGGCGTTGACACTTTTCTCGCTTAGTTTTCTTGAGTTTGCTGTTTTTGCATTTTTTTTATTTTTATGCAGCCGTAAAATTCTGACCGGTCTCATAAAATTGTAATTGACGATTAATTTAATATGGTTACCCGAAACAGTCAGTTTATAGCCAATAGTCTTAAAAAGTATGATATTGAAAATGTTCAAAGCTTTTTCAAACTTTTCAGTTTTTTTTGTTCTTTTCGTCAACTTGTAACTTATTCTCGTCATCTAGAGGTCTCATACAATTCCTCGAATTCCATAAAACACATGTCTACTGATATTATGTCGTAACTGATGTTTTGTTTGTGGACAATATGCGTTTTCATAAAAAAAATTGTGAGTGGTGTATTTGTGTTTCTTTTTCTCTTCTTTTAGCTTATTCAGGTAATAACAGATCCCAAATGTGGCCCAAATGAACGAACTTATTTACTCTTCAAGTATAATTTTAGCTGAATTAGTATAAGGGAAAACTGAAATAATATAACCTAAATTTCATATAATAGCTAATGATTTTAATGGCTTCGATAATTTGTGTTTTTGTTCGTACTTTTTTGAGATTTTCTGCGTCGTCTTTTAAATTGTTCGTAACTTTTTGAGATTTTCTGCGTATTAGTCCGTTCCTATGGCTTAGTGTAAGCAAAGACATGTCCCCTTTTTTCAGATTGATTTTAAAGTAAATTTATCAAGAATTATTTCGTTACAAGCTAAAGATTTTTTAGACTTTTGAAATTATTTGGTTTAAGATTGATTGATCTTTGACTTTAACCTCATTTTTCTTCTCTATGTCGACTTTTTTTACCTAATCTCATTTTGAAAAAAAAAACATCCATCTGCTTTATAGTTAGGAAAAACTAAATTTGTGTAGTTAAGGTTTCATCTGATTGCACTTTGACGTTGTAACTGGGTTCTTTTAAATTTATATATTGGGTTTCTGCCGCGAAATTCTTGTTTTTGCTTATTTCGCTGTTTGTTGTTTTTCAAGTCATTTTGTAACAATAAAAACAATCACCCTGCTGTTAAAAATTTAATTGAAAATAGAAGAGATTATACTGAAAAGTTCATTCTCTGATGGCGTTGACACTTTTCTCGCTTAGTTTTCTTGAGTTTGCTGTTTTTGCATTTTTTTTTTATTTTTATGCAGCCGCAAAATTCTGACCGGTCTCATAAAATTGTAATTGACGATTATTTAATATGGTTACCCGAAACAGTCAGTTTATAGCCAATAGTCTTAAAAAGTATGATATTAAAAATGTTCAAAGCTTTTTCAAACTTTTCAGTTTTTTTTGTTCTTTTCGTCAACTTGTAACTTATTCTCGTCATCTAGAGGTCTCATACAATTCCTTGAATTCCATAAAACACATGTCTACTGATATTATGTCGTAACTGATGTTTTGTTTGTGGACAATATGCGTTTTCATAAAAAAAATTGTGAGTGGTGTATTTGTGTTTCTTTTTCTCTTCTTTTAGCTTATTCAGGTAATAACAGATCCCAAATGTGGCCCAAATGAACGAACTTATTTACTCTTCAAGTATAATTTTAGCTGAATTAGTATAAGGGAAAACTGAAATAATATAACCTAAATTTCATATAATAGCTAATGATTTTAATGGCTTCGATAATTTGTGTTTTTGTTCGTACTTTTTTGAGATTTTCTGCGTCGTCTTTTAAATTGTTCGTAACTTTTTGTGGTTTTCTGCGTATTAGTCCGTTCCTATGGCTTAGTGTAAGCAAAGACAGGTCCCATTTTTTCAGATTGATTTTAAAGTAAATTTATCAAGAATTATTTCGTTACAAGCTAAAGATTTTTTAGACTTTTGAAATTATTTGGTTTAAGATTGATTGATCTTTGACTTTAACCTCATTTTTCTTCTCTATGTCGACTTTTTTTTACCTAATCTCATTTTGAAAAAAAACATCTATCTGCTTTATAGTTAGGAAAAACTAAATTTGTGTAGTTAAGGTTTCATCTGATTGCACTTTGACGTTGTAACTGGGTTCTTTTAAATTTATATATTGGGTTTCTGCCGCGAAATTCTTGTTTTTGCTTATTTCGCTGTTTGTTGTTTTTCAAGTCATTTTGTAACAATAAAAACAATCACCCTGCTGTTAAAAATTTAATTGAAAATAGAAGAGATTATACTGAAAAGTTCATTCTCTGATGGCGTTGACACTTTTCTCGCTTAGTTTTCTTGAGTTTGCTGTTTTTGCATTTTTTTTTATTTTTATGCAGCCGCAAAATTCTGACCGGTCTCATAAAATTGTAATTGACGATTAATTTAATATGGTTACCCGAAACAGTCAGTTTATAGCCAATAGTCTTAAAAAGTATGATATTAAAAATGTTCAAAGCTTTTTCAAACTTTTCAGTTTTTTTTGTTCTTTTCGTCAACTTGTAAATTATTCTCGTCATCTAGAGGTCTCATACAATTCCTTGAATTCCATAAAACACATGTCTACTGATATTATGTCGTAACTGATGTTTTGTTTGTGGACAATATGCGTTTTCATAAAAAAATTGTGAGTGGTGTATTTGTGTTTCTTTTTCTCTTCTTTTAGCTTATTCAGGTAATAACAGATCCCAAATGTGGCCCAAATGAACGAACTTATTTACTTTTCAAGTATAATTTTAGCTGAATTAGTATAACGGAAAACTGAAATAATATAACCTAAATTTCATATAATAGCTAATGATTTTAATGGCTTCGATAATTTGTGTTTTTGTTCGTACTTTTTTGAGATTTTCTGCGTCGTCTTTTAAATTGTTCGTAACTTTTTGAGATTTTCTGCGTATTAGTCCGTTCCTATGGCTTAGTGTAAGCAAAGACAGGTCCCATTTTTTCAGATTGATTTTAAAGTAAATTTATCAAGAATTATTTCGTTACAAGCTAAAGATTTTTTAGACTTTTGAAATTATTTGGTTTAAGATTGATTGATCTTTGACTTTAACCTCATTTTTCTTCTCTATGTCGACTTTTTTTTACCTAATCTCATTTTGAAAAGAAACATCCATCTGCTTTATAGTTAGGAAAAACTAAATTTGTGTAGTTAAGGTTTCATCTGATTGCACTTTGACGTTGTAACTGGGTTCTTTTAAATTTATATATTGGGTTTCTGCCGCGAAATTCTTGTTTTTGCTTATTTCCCTGTTTGTTGTTTTTCAAGTCATTTTGTAACAATAAAAACAATCACCCTGCTGTTAAAAATTTAATTGAAAATAGAAGAGATTATACTGAAAAGTTCATTCTCTGATGGCGTTGACACTTTTCTCGCTTAGTTTTCTTGAGTTTGCTGTTTTTGCATTTCTTTTTGTTTTTATGCAGCCGTAAAATTCTGACCGTTCTCATAAAATTGTAATTGACGATTAATTTAATACGGTTACCCGAAACAGTCAGTTTATAGCCAATAGTCTTAAAAAGTATGATATTAAAAATGTTCAAAGCTTTTTCAAACTTTTCAGTTTTTTTTGTTCTTTTCGTCAACTTGTAAGTTATTCTCGTCATCTAGAGGTCTCATACAATTCCTTGAATTCCATAAAACACATGTCTACTGATATTATGTCGTAACTGATGTTTTGTTTGTGGACAATATGCGTTTTCATAAAAAAATTGTGAGTGGTGTATTTGTGTTTCTTTTTCTCTTCTTTTAGCTTATTCAGGTAATAACAGATCCCAAATGTGGCCCAAATGAACGAACTTATTTACTCTTCAAGTATAATTTTAGCTGAATTAGTATAAGGGAAAACTGAAATAATATAACCTAAATTTCATATAATAGCTAATGATTTTAATGGCTTCGATAATTTGTGTTTTTGTTCGTACTTTTTTGAGATTTTCTGCGTCGTCTTTTAAATTGTTCGTAACTTTTTGAGATTTTCTGGGTATTAGTCCGTTCCTATGGCTTAGTGTAAGCAAAGACAGGTCCCATTTTTTCAGATTGATTTTAAAGTAAATTTATCAAGAATTGTTTCGTTACAAGCTAAAGATTTTTTAGACTTTTGAAATTCTTTGGTTTAAGATTGATTGATCTTTGACTTTAACCTCATTTTTCTTCTCTATGTCGACTTTTTTTTACCTAATCTCATTTTGAAAAAAAAACATCCATCTGCTTTATAGTTAGGAAAAACTAAATTTGTGTAGTTAAGGTTTCATCTGATTGCACTTTGACGTTGTAACTGGGTTCTTTTAAATTTATATATTGGGTTTCTGCCGCGAAGTTCTTGTTTTTGCTTATTTCCCTGTTTGTTGTTTTTCAAGTCATTTTGTAACAATAAAAACAATCACCCTGCTGTTAAAAATTTAATTGAAAATAGAAGAGATTATACTGAAAAGTTCATTCTCTGATGGCGTTGACACTTTTCTCGCTTAGTTTTCTTGAGTTTGCTGTTTTTGCATTTCTTTTTATTTTTATGCAGTCGTAAAATTCTGACCGGTCTCATTAAATTGTAATTAACGATTAATTTAATATGGTTACCCGAAACAGTCAGTTTATAGCCAATAGTCTTAAAAAGTATGATATTAAAAATGTTCAAAGCTTTTTCAAACTTTTCAGTTTTTTTTTGTTCTTTTCGTCAACTTGTAACTTATTCTCGTCATCTAGAGGTCTCATACAATTCCTTGAATTCCATAAAACACATGTCTACTGATATTATGTCGTAACTGATGTTTTTGTTTGTGGACAATATGCGTTTTCATAAAAAAAATTGTGAGTGGTGTATTTGTGTTTCTTTTTCTCTTCTTTTAGCTTATTCAGGTAATAACAGATCCCAAATGTGGCCCAAATGAACTAACTTATTTACTCTTCAAGTATAATTTTAGCTGAATTAGTATAAGGGAAAACTGAAATAAAATAACCTAAATTTCATATAATAGCTAATGATTTTAATGGCTTCGATAATTTGTGTCTTTGTTCGTACTTTTTTGAGATTTTCTGCGTCGTCTTTTAAATTGTTCGTAACTTTTTGAGATTTTCTGCGTATTAGTCCGTTCCTATGGCTTAGTGTAAGCAAAGACAGGTCCCATTTTTTCAGATTGATTTTAAAGTAAATTTATCAAGAATTATTTCGTTACAAGCTAAAGATTTTTTAGACTTTTGAAATTATTTGGTTTAAGATTGATTGATCTTTGACTTTAACCTCATTTTTCTTCTCTATGTCGACTTTTTTTTACCTAATCTCATTTTGAAAAAAAACATCCATCTGCTTTATAGTTAGGAAAAACTAAATTTGTGTAGTTAAGGTTTCATCTGATTGCACTTTGACGTTGTAACTGGGTTCTTTTAAAATTATATATTGGGTTTCTGCCGCAAAATTCTGGTTTTTGCTTATTTCTCTGTTGTTGTTTTTCAAGTCATTTTGTAACAATAAAAACAATCACCCTGCTGTTAAAAATTTAATTGAAAATAGAAGAGATTATACTGAAAAGTTCATTCTCTGATGGCGTTGACACTTTTCTCGCTTAGTTTTCTTGAGTTTGCTGTTTTTGCATTTTTTTTTATTTTTATGCAGCCGTAAAATTCTGACCGGTCTCAAAAAATTGTAATTGACGATTAATTTATTATGGTTACCCGAAACAGTCAGTTTATAGCCAATAGTATTAAAAAGTATGATATTAAAAATGTTCAAAGCTTTTTCAAACTTTTCAGTTTTTTTTGTTCTTTTCGTCAACTTGTAACTTATTCTCGTCATCTAGAGGTCTCATACAATTCCTTGAATTCCATAAAACACATGTCTACTGATATTATGTCGTAACTGATGTTTTTGTTTGTGGACAATATGCGTTTTCATAAAAAAAATTGTGAGTGGTGTATTTATGTTTCTTTTTCTCTTCTTTTAGCTTATTCAGGTAATAACAGATCCCAAATGTGGCCCAAATGAACGAACTTATTTACTCTTCAAGTATAATTTTAGCTGAATTAGTATAAGGGAAAACTGAAAAAAAATAACCTAAATTTCATATAATAGCTAATGATTTTAATGGCTTCGATAATTTGTGTTTTTGTTCGTACTTTTTTGAGATTTTCTGCGTCGTCTTTTAAATTGTTCGTAACTTTTTGAGATTTTCTGCGTATTAGTCCGTTCCTATGGCTTAGTGTAAGCAAAGACAGGTCCCATTTTTTCAGACTGATTTTAAAGTAAATTTATCAAGAATTATTTCGTTACAAGCTAAAGATTTTTTAGACTTTTGAAATTATTTGGTTTAAGATTGATTGATCTTTGACTTTAACCTCATTTTTCTTCTCTATGTCGACTTTTTTTTTACCTATTCTCATTTTGGAAAAAAAACATCCATCTGCTTTATAGTTAGGAAAAACTAAATTTGTGTAGTTAAGGTTTCATCTGATTGCACTTTGACGTTGTAACTGGGTTCTTTTAAATTTATATATTGGGTTTCTGCCGCGAAATTCTTGTTTTTGCTTATTTCGCTGTTTGTTGTTTTTCAAGTCATTTTGTAACAATAAAAACAATCACCCTGCTGTTAAAAATTTAATTGAAAATAGAAGAGATTAAACTGAAAAGTTCATTCTCTGATGGCGTTGACACTTTTCTCGCATAGTTTTCTTGAGTTTGCTGTTTTTGCATTTTTTTTTATTTTTATGCAGCCGTAAAATTCTGACCGGTCTCATAAAATTGTAATTGACGATTAATTTGATATGGTTACCCGAAACAGTCAGTTTATAGCCAATAGTCTTAAAAAGTATGATATTATAAATGTTCAAAGCTTTTTCAAACTTTTCAGTTTTTTTTGTTCTTTTCGTCAACTTGTAAATTATTCTCGTCATCTAGAGGTCTCATACAATTCCTTGAATTCCATAAAACACATGTCTACTGATATTATGTTGTAACTGATGTTTTTGTTTGTGGACAATATGCGTTTTCATAAAAAAAAATTGTGAGTGGTGTATTTGTGTTTCTTTTTCTCTTCTTTTAGCTTATTCAGGTAATAACAGATCCCAAATGTGGCCCAAATGAACGAACTTATTTAATCTTCCAGAATAGTTTTAGCTGAATTTGTATAATTGAAAACTGAAATAAAATTACCTAAATTTCATATAATAGCTAATGATTTTAATGGCTTCGATAATTTGTGTTTTTGTTCGTACTTTTTTGAGATTTTCTGCGTCTTCTTTTAAATTGTTCGTAACTTTTGGAGATTTTCTGCGTATTAGTCCGTTCCTATGGCTTAGTGTAAGCAAAGACAGGTCCCATTCTTTCAGAATGATATTCAAGTAAATTTATCAAGAATTATTTCTTTACAAGCTAAAGGTTTTTTAGACTTTTGAAATTCTTTGGTTTAAGAAACATTGATTGATCTTTGACTTTAACCTCATTTTTCTTCTCTATGTCGACTTTTTACCTAATCTCATTTTGGAAAAAATCCAACTGCTTTATAGTTAGGAAAAACTAAGTTTGTGTAGTTACGGTTTCATCTGATTGCATTTTGACGTTATTCCTGGGTTCTTTTAAATTTATATATTGGGTTTCTGCCGCGAAATTCTTGTTTTTTTTTCTTTTTTTTTGCTGTTTGTTGATTTTCAAGTCATTTTGTAACAATAAAAACAGTCACCCTGCTGTTAAAAATTTAATTGAAAATAGAAGAGATTATACTCAAAAGTTCATTCTCTGATGGCGTTGACATTTTTTTTAAGCAGCCGTAAAATTCTGACCGGTCTCATAAAATTGTCATTGACGATTAATTTAATGTGGTTACCCGAAACAGTCAGTTTATAGCCAATAGTCTTAAAAATTATGAAATTATAAATAATCAAAGATTTTTCAAACTTTTCAGTTTTTGTTGTTCTTTTCGTCAACTTGTAACTTATTCTCGTCATCTGGAGGTCCCATCCAATTCCTTGAACTCCAGAAAAAGTCTACTGATATTATGTCGTAACATATGTTTTGTTTGTGAACGATATGCGTATTCATAAAAAAAATTGTAAGTGGTGTATTTGTATTTCTTTTTCTCTTCTTTTAGCTGATTCAGGTAATAACAGATCCCAAATGTGGCCCAAATGAACGAACTTAATTACTCTTCCAGTATAATTTTAGCTGAATTAGTATAATTGAAATTTGAATTAAAATTACCTGAATTTCATATAATAGCTAATGATTTTAATGGCTTCGATAATTTGTGTTTTTGTTCGTACCTTTTTGAGATTTTCTGCGTCTCTTTGTAAATTGTTCGTATTTTTTTGAGGTTTTCTGCGTGTTAGTCCGTTCCTATGGCTTAGTCTAAGCAAAGACAGGTCCCATTTTTCAGAATGACTTTTAAATAAATTTAGCAAGAATTATTTCGTTACAAGCTAAAGATTTTTTAGACTTTTGAAAATATTTGTTTTAAGAAACATTGATTGATCTTTGACTTTAACCTGATTTTTCTTCACTATTTCGACTTTTTACCTAATCTCATTTTGGAAAACATCCATCTGCTTTATAGTTAGGAAAACTAAATTTGTGTAGTTAAGGTTTCATCTGATTGCATTTTGACGTTGTTACTGGTTTTTTTTAAATTTATATATTGGGTTTCTGCCGCGAAACTCTTGCTTTTGCTTTTTTTGCTGTTTGTTGTTTTTCAAGTCATTTTGTAACAATAAAAACAATCATCCTGCTGTTAAAAATTTAATTAAAAATAGAAGAGATTAAACTGAAGAGTTCTTTCTCTGATGGCGTTGACACTTTTCTCGCTTAATTTTCTTGAGTTTGCTGTTTTTGCATTTTTTTATTTTTACGCAGCCGTTAAATTCTGACCGGTTTCATAAAATTGTAATTGACAATTAAATTTTTGTTGTTATCCGAAACTGTCAGTTTATAGCCAATTGTCTTAAAAATTATGATATTATAAATGTTCAAATATTTTTCAAACTTTTCAGTTTTTGTTGTCCTTTTCGTCAACTTGTAACTTATTCTCGTCATCTAGAGGTCCCATCCAATTCCTTGAATTCCAAAAAAATGTCTACTGATATTATGTCGTAACTAATGTTTTGTTTGTGGACAATATGCATTTTCATTAAAAAAATTGTGAGTGGTGTATTTGTGTTTCTTTTTCTCTTCTTTTAGCTTATTCAGGTAATAACAGATCCCAAATGTGGCCCAAGTGAACGAACTTATTTACTCTTCCAGAATAGTTTTAGCTGAATTTGTATAATTGAAAACTGAAATAAAATTACCTAAATTTCATATAAAAGCTAATGATTTTAATGGCTTCGATAATTTGTGTTTTTGTTCGTACTTTTTTGAGATTTTCTGCGTCTTTTTGTAAATTGTTCCTAACTTGTTGAGATTTTCTGCGTATTAGTCCGTTCCTATGGCTTAGTCTAAGCAAAGACAGGTCCCATTTTTCAGGATGACTTTTAAATAAATTTAGCAAGAATTATTTCGTTACAAGCTAAAGAATTTTTAGACTTTTGAAATTATTTGGTTTAAGAAACATTGATTGATCTTTGACTTTAACCTCATTTTTCTTCTCTATGACGACTTTTTATTTAATCTCATTTTGGAAAACATGCATCTGCTTTACATTTAGGAAAAACTAAATGTGTGTAGTAAGGGTTTCAGCTGATTGCATTTTGACGTTGTTACTGGGTTCTTTTAAATTTATATATTGGGTTTCTTGCCGCGAAATTTTTTATTTTTGCTTATTTTGCTGTTTGTTGTTTTTCAAGTTATTTTGTAACAATAAAAACAATCACCCTGCTGTTAAAAATTGAATTGAAAATAGAAGAGATTATACTGAAAAGTTCATTCTCTGATGGCGTTTACATTTTCTCGCTTAATTTTCTTGAGTTTACTGTTTTTGCATTTTTTTTATTTTTACGCAGCCGTTAAATTCTGACCGGTTTCATAAAATTGTAATTGACAATTAAATTTTTGTTGTTACCCGAAACATTCAGTTTATAGCCAATTGTCTTAAAAATTATGATATTATAATTGTTCAAATATTTTTCAAATTTTTCAGTTTTTGTTGTCCTTTTCGTCAACTTGTAACTTATTCTCTTCATCTAGAGGTCCCATCCAATTCCTTGAATTCCAATAAAAATTTCTACTGTTATTATGTCGTAACTGATGTTTTGTTTGTGGACAATATGCGTTTTCATTAAAAAAATTGTGAGTGGTGTATTTGTGTTTCTTTTTCTCTTCCATTAGCTTATTCAGGTAATAACAGATCCCAAATGTGGCCCAAATGAACGAACTTATTTACTCTTCCAGTATAACTTTAGCTGATTTAGTATACTTGAAAACTGAAATAAAATTACCTAAATTTCATATAATAGCTAATGATTTTAATGGCTTCGATATTTTGTGTTTTTGTTCGTACTTTTTGAGATTTTCTGCGTATTCTTGTAAATTGTTCGTAACTTTTTGAGATTTTCTGCGTATTTAGTCCGTTTCTATCGCTTAGTCTAAGCAAAGACAGGTCCCATTTTTTCAGAATGACTTTTAAGTAAGTTTATCAAGAATTATTTCGTTACAAGCTAAAGATTTTTTAGACTTTTGAAATTATTTGATTTAAGAAATAATTATTTAATTATTTGATTGAAATTATTTGATTTGATTTTATGAATTCCAATAAAAATTTCTACTGTTATTATGTCGTAACTGATTTTTTGTTTGTGGACAATATGCGTTTTCATTAAAAAAATTGTGAGTGGTGTATTTGTGTTTCTTTTTCTCTTCCATTAGCTTATTCAGGTAATAACAGATCCCAAATGTGGCCCAAATGAACGAACTTATTTACTCTTCCAGTATAACTTTAGCTGAATTAGTATAATTGAAAACTGAAATAAAATTACCTAAATTTCATATAATAGCTAATGATTTTAATGGCTTCGATATTTTGTGTTTTTGTTCGTACTTTTTGAGATTTTCTGCGTATTCTTGTAAATTGTTCGTAACTTTTTGAGATTTTCTGCGTATTTAGTCCGTTTCTATCGCTTAGTCTAAGCAAAGACAGGTCGTCCCATTTTTTCAGAATGACTTTTATGTAAGTTTATCAAGAATTATTTCGTTACAAGCTAAAGATTTTTTAGACTTTTGAAATTATTTGATTTAAGAAATATTGATTGATCTTTGAGTTAAACCTCATTTTTCTTCTCTATGTCGACTTTTTACATGATCTCACTTTGGAAAACATCCATATGCTTTATAGTTAGGAAAAACTAAATTTGTGTAGTTAAGGTTTCATTTGATTGCATTTTGACGTTGTTGCTGGGTGCTTTTAAATTTATATACTGGGTTTCTGCCGCGAAATTCTTGTTTTTGCTTATTTTGCTGTTTGTTATTTTTTTCTCGTAGTCTTTTTATTGGCAGATCTCGTGAGCGCTGTAATGAGGCATTGCATTATGTAATTCAATTAGTATTTAGGTTTTGTAACAATTTTTGAAAACTCAAACATCTATTTTTGTTATCTCTTCATTTGGTTGACAGATAAGTCAAACATGCAGTTGAGCTCGGGTCACAACATCATGTGCGAACGTCCATTAACGAGCCGCCTTGTTTTTATAAATTCTTCCATGATGAAAAGTTTTAATTTCAACCCGGGTCGTTCTCCAGACTTCTTATTGAGAAGAATTTTTTAATATAAACCGGCTTTTCTGCAATTGCGTTTAAAATTGCTAATATTTGGGAAAAGTTGGGAATTTCATAGCCAATATTTTTTCCTTGACCCAGAGCTAGACTTAAACATTAGATTCCGACAGGTTTTTTCATTTTTTAATAAAAAATCTCTGAGCAGTGAATTGTGATGCAGCCAGCCTATGCAGACTCAGTTATTTTCGACTCAATTATTTTGGTCCTTTTTGAAAAGTGAATGTTGTTTGCAGAGGCGAGGTGGGCCCAGATGGCAACTTGTGGGTTGACACAGGTGCGGGTACTGAATGGAGTGATAACCGCGCCAATGTTCTCAGAGTCAAAGCAAACTTAGCTAAATTTTTAGAGTCTTGAAGAAACATCAAAGTTATGTACAACATCGGGGAAAACGAAAACTTACTCTAATTGGTTTTTGTTAAAAAATTGTTTAAATTGTGATCGGTTTCTATGGTACACATGAATCGTCGAATTTTGATCATAAACCTGTAAATTATGAAAAGACATTTTAATCTTCGATCTAAAAAAGATATTCAAAAAGCAGTTTCGTATCTTAAATCGAGTAATTAACGATTGTTAGTGTCTTAAGTCTTGAATAAAGAGTCTTTTCATAAATTTACAACATGATACGGGAACCCGAATAATTGACTGTGTTATAATATAATATGATGGGAGGATTGAAGCCAGCCCAATGAGCCCAAACTTGATAAATCTTGATAAGAATCATGGTAGATCTTATCAAGATCGACATTGAAATGACAAATGACTTGAAAAGAGCGAGGTTTGTACGGACTTGGAATACTTTTGCATGGGTATCAGGAATTATGATCTTGGCACGATAATGCAGAAAGATTAACCATTTGACGTATGCAATAATTATTAGGATTTATCAAGATTTAAATGACAGTAGTAGTTTTAAGTAAATAACATAACAAAACAGACAAAGCAGCATCTGATCATTGAGCAATGTAAAAATAATTTACATTAGTTATATCTATATCTGTTTGTTGCAATTCATGATGCAGCTTAATTCTAATTGTGAAACTTTGTAAATTTTGTATATATTGTTCAGATATGTAATTAAAGTTTTAGATTCATTAACAGCTACTGATTAAGGCTGATAACTTTGATGTTTAGATTCAAGCATTTGTTCTTTTGGCTTTAACAAAACCTTTTCTAAGTCTTCACAAATAATTCAACTTTCACAATATCTGATAATAGGGGGTGGCGGTCAAGCAAGCCGATAGGCAAGCAAGCCGAATTTTGAAAATGAGGTCAAGTAAGCCGAAAACTTTTGGGATACCGCTATTTTCAGTTGCCCCTGGCGGGCCGGTGGGCGCGCTTCGCTTCGCCGCGATAACCGGCCCGCGATTTCCGCCCAGGTTTAGGTGCGCAACCCTAGAGTGCTCTGATCAAACCATTTGGGTCGCACACTGGTGGCGTGGGGCGGCCCAAAATACATGCTCTGGGAAACGCTTGAGTCACACGATGGTCTGGGCAATGGTCGCACTACGGTCTGATCAGAGGGCAAAGTCTGGGAAATGGTCTGGCCAATGATCGCGCTACGGTCTGATCAGAGGGCAAAGTCGCACGATAGTCTGATCATAGGTCGCACAAAAGTCTGGACAATGGTCGCACAACGGTCTGATCAGAGAACCAAAGTCTGGACATAAGTTGCCCCAAAATCTTACCACAGAGCATTAAATGACAATATTTATTTGACTGCAGTTTTTTGTCACTGTTTTTGATGACTCGCAGGCACTTCAAAATGATTTTTTGTTTATATTTTTATCAATTAGTTTTGTCCTAACCTTAACAAGATATACTAAATTATTAAATTTTAGATTGAGTAGTACATGGGTTTGAATTGAATAATTTAAACAAGTAACAACGGATTATAACCTGTATTCAGAAATGGTCTGATCAGAGGCAGCGTTGGTCGCACTAAAGTCGCACAAAATTTTGGGTCGCACCAGAGTTGCAAAAATATTTGGGTCACACGATAGTCTGATCAGAGGTCTTTGGGGTCGCACTATGACCGCACAATATCTTGAGTCGTACTACGGTCTGATCAGAGGGCTTTGGGCTGCACCGTGATCTGATAAGAGGCATAATCTGGAAAATGGTCTAATCAGAACGGTCTAGGGTCGCGCACCTAAACCTGGGCGCTTTACATCCCACAACGGTTGAGAGGCACGGCCATGGACAGTGGTCCGCTGAGGCCCGTACACACTAGATGTTTAAAAATGACGTTTTTTTGTTTCTTTGGCGCATTGGAATACATTACGCACGATAATACTACGCGCAGTATTGATTGCAACGGCTAACAATGTATTACATAACTATTACATAACTTTCGGCTCGCTTTTCTGTCGGCTTACTTTTACTTCGGCTTCCTTTGCATTCGCCTAATAGGAGGTCGGTCCTTTCCAATTTAACAACCTCCCTCGCCCTCACAAAATTATAGCCTCCATTATAACTGTACAAATTTCAACGAATGTGATTGGTTGAGAAATTCAAAACACTACCTTTTTGCGTTCAATTAGCCTAAATTGTACATCGCCTAATGCTAGATTATAATTTTTACCGCATCTGGTTATGCCTCGCGGGCCATGGCCATGCCTCAGCGGCCCGTGGGACTTGATTTGAATCTATCACAACCAAACAGTCTCCCCCAAAAAAGTATAATTATTGTATTTCGGCCTATCGCGGTTTCTGAGCAATGTTAACATGCATATCCTATTTTAAAATGTGGAAAATTTTTTGAGCAATCAGCCAATCAGAAAACAATATTACTATTTTCTCAATTGTGTATGACCAGCAGAAAAATTTCTACATTTTGGTACGTCTACCCTTTTCGCTAGCGCCAGAAATTTTACCACTGGTCATACACAATTGAGAAAATAGGAATATTGTTTTCTGATTGGCTGCTTGCTCAACAAATTTTCCATGTTTTAAAATAGGATATGCGTGTTAACGTAAAATTGCTCAGAAACTGCGATAAGCCGAAATACAATAATTATACTTTTTTTGGGGAGACTGTTTGGCTGTGATAGATTCATATCACGTCCCATGGGTCGCTGAGGCATGGCCATGGCCCGCGAGGCATGGCAAGATGCGGTTAAACTTATAATCTAGCATTATATTTTTTCCAATTTAGGCTAATTGAACGCATAAAGGTAGTCTTTTAAATTTCACGTTATGTCCAGGCCGTCCCAAAACCAAAGCACTTGTAACTTCGAGACTTTGTTGCCATTCGTTTGAAGACTTTCGCGCGTTTTTTGATGTTGCCATAGACTATGTAGTTTTGAATACACAATTTTTATTTCGTCTGAGACCTCAACTTACGAACAGCTAGAAAAATCACACTTAAATGCCTCATCATAGAATTAGATTTTGCTGCACAAATAAACCCAAATATGCGTTCCAGTGTTGCAAATATAACGTCACCTGGCGACGTAAAATTGTTTATTCGATCGCAGGCTTCCCCGGGGGGTTGGACATAAGATAGCCGTGATTCTGGCTGTTGCAGAAAGAACGGTAACAATCAAATTTTCGGACTGGCAAAAATTTTATTTACTTTTTATGTGGATCAGGAAAATTGGTTTTAAAGCAACTACTTGGGAATTTGAACTTGAAAAGGTGCGATATCAAGAAACGTTGCCCAAGCAACCACCCTGCTCGCCATCAAGGATTCTTTTTCGCCTTCACAGATTCAAACTCTCACTGCTAAAAATTGAATTACGAAAAGAAGACCAAACGTTATTGGTTAGTGGACTGATATCTATTCTCTTGACTGCAACATAACAAAACGATGGGAAACTTTACTCTGGGATAAGCTTGGGGCCATTTTAAGTTTAAAATACGATGATTTGTTCAGCTATTTGCTAAGCATGAGTTTGTTTTGCCCGTTTGTACAAAAACTTATTTGTTGGCTTTTCATTGTCAATCTTCAACATGAGAAAGAAGCGCTTGATGAAGAATACCTGAACAACATAAAGCAGTTTTAGTAATCGTACAAAGTCATAAATGATTCTTGGTAATCATGCTTAGTTATATAAGGTTCTATGGAATCTTAGTAGATATACTAAGATCACAAATAGTTTCTAGAATTATATAAAGATCATAAAAAACTAACATGAACTTGTAAATTCTCAAAATTATGTTTTGGTCTCAACTTTTTTAGTATTCGTATGTGGAAAATTTACGTGCGTCAAAATTCATTAAAGTATATATAACGTAGTCAGGTAGTTCAGAAACGTCCTCATTTTATGGTTCTACATTAGATCAATCCCATGCACATCAATGCGTCTGACCAATTTCATTTTCTATTTTATACAAAAGATGAATTTGTACCGGTATCACCCAAAATTCAAATGAAAAGTTTTCTCACTATATATTAAAACATATAGCAACTTTCGTTTGAAGATTAGAAGGATGTATGTTTCATTGGTGAGGCACCAGCAGCACCAGCTATGAAGAAATTAATATAAATAGAAGTAAGTTTGGACTTATGGGCCTTAGTAACCATAGAAAAATCATTGTTTCTTTCTGGTAATACAAAGACCATATATGGTTTCTACTGGCCATAAAATGGTCGCATACTAAATGGCTCATACTAATCATTGCCAGATCATACTAACAAATTTTCCTTATTTTATAGGGATCCATAAATGTTCTTAGTGTGATAACCAAGAATGCTCATCCAGAGTACATAATCACTCACTTAATAGGCAGAAAAAAACCGGATCCCACTAAACTCGGAGATATAGAACTTTTAGTATAATTTGGCTAAATGTGTTCTGTTTTTGAATGGAGAAATTTTTGCTTTTAGGAAAGTGGTGCTTTTAGCTGTGATTGCAAATCTACAGATTGTACATAAACAACTAATTTTTGTTTTCTCAGAAGGTGTCAGTGGAACAAGAGTGTTGTCTCTCCCGTATAGTTTCCTGAATAAATTTCCCTAGTCGAGAACAAAAGTTAATCTTGCAAGATCTTGCAAAAAAATTAATCTTGCAAGATCTTGCAAGACGGAGTTAATCTTGCAAGATCTTGCAAGAAAAAGTTAATCTTGCAAGAATCCTGCAAGAATTTTGCAAGATTAACTTTTTTTTGCCTTAAAAAAGTTCCCGGTCTCAAATTCCGAAAAGAAAAAATAAATTCAACTGAAAGAGAACACATCGTTGGTACGCTTTTGAATCAGAAACCGCGATTATTTTTTACTTGTGTTTTGATGAATTACGATGAAGTTTTGGCATATCCAGAGTTTTTGGGCTACTGATTGCAAAATTCTGACAGTGTTTGTTTTATTGTCAGTTTTGATTTATTATATTGCCTTTTGCGAGAAATAAACGACTTGATAATTTTCTTGCTAATTAGCAATAAAAATATTTTCCAAAAAATGGTCCGTCAAAAATAAAAAAATGGATAACATGCAAATTTGGTTGTGATTATTCATGTTTATTATTGTTAGAAGATCTACCAATGAAGAAGAAATTTCCTTGGTATCAAAATTGATAACAATTTTTTGAAAGTTCATTTTGAAGAAAATTACCGAACGAAAATGTTTATTATTGTTAGAAGATCTACGTGCAGATGCGAATCTCCGTGGTTTCAAAATGGACAATGAAACTTTAAAAGTTCATTCTGAAAAAAAAACAAAATAAAAACCCAAATTTTTTCGCTGTTTTCTTTGTCTGAGATTGTTTTCTGTTTTTGATTTAGAGCAAAAATTTATCTCAATTGCAAATCTTTACTCTGGGGCTTTGTGATTTGGAAAGAATAATTAAAACAGCTATTTAATCACGTTTAAAACCACGATTAGTTTTTCAAAAACTTCTCAACCAATTAATCAATTGGCGTCCAATTGTTGCCTAGTTTTGAGTATTTGTTTGAACCCCAACTTGACATGATGTTGAACTATATGCTCAACTGGTCTTTTTATTCAGTCATATTTGGTTAAGTGATATATTCACCACAGAGAATTGTAGGCGGTATTATTGTGCATCAAATCGAGCAAACAATTTCTAATTAGGAAGTTTCTTGAATTTGTTTTTATGAGTCATCGAGTTTTACAACTTTTGTGAAAACTTGACATGATTTTGATCACTTTTAGTGGCGTTTTGTTCAATTTAAAATTTGTGTGCAAAATTACGCTTTAGGTCGAGACTTGGAACCAGTACGAGTTCTTTTCATTAGACGCCCAGTGATAGCTAGGCTGGTTTTGCTGTCATCGTTTAAATTTGCAATCGATCATTCAAAATTTATTGGGGTACTGTCTTTTTCGAATTTTTTTTTCACGTTTTTTTTGCGTTTTTTCATGTCAATTACAATCGACTCATCTTAACTCATATGACGTTATTCTTTGAGATTTTTTGTTTTTTGCCACTTTTTGTGAATTAGAAGCTTAGGCTCATTTTTGACATGTCACATCTACTTTCTCGTGAAGCAATATTTTTTAAATATTTAGTGATGTTATCTTTTACGTGATTTGTGCATGACATTGACCCGATGTGGTTGCAACAAAAAAAAATGGGAAATTTTGAAACTCATAAAACTTCGTGATATATTTTATTCTCTTTACAAATAAAACACCTTATAGAAGCTAACACTGATTTTAAAAAAAATGAAAAAGACCAAGTTTGCTTCTTTCACTTAATCGCTGACGGTTTTATCTACGTCAGCATTCGTATTTTTAAATTTTTATTGTTCGTGTTTTGCGTTTTTGTCGTCATTTCGGTGTCTTATCAATTAGCCTCACCAATCAGAGGTCCTTGATGTAGACATTTGGCTTATACTCACCAATGACAGGTCTCATGGCTTCATAAGGAGTTAAATGTCAAATGGTCGGGTGTTTTTAAATTAAAAGTTAATGACTTTAGTGACTTTCGAAACTATTTGTTTAAAAAAACATTTTCTCAAAGGTCACCCCAAATTGGTTTTTATTTTGTCGAGTTTTTAATTGTCATCATAAGCGCAAGGCCAAACTGCTTTCTGGTGTTATCTGCTGATGGTTTAGTTTTGTTACCATGTGCTTTTTTGAGTTTAAGCAGTAGTGTCGTACTCTATTTAAAATGAGTAGTTACTCGCGATGCGGATGCGTTTACTATTGCCTAAATTGCGATTCACGGAGCGAAATCCTGACTTGAGTTTTTTGCGGCGCTGACTCGCGGAGCGTGTTTACAAAGAGAATTGTTCAACTAGTATTGAATTGCGAAACTTGAAGAAAATCTATTATGCGTTAAGAAAATCTAGTTCTTGCTTATAAGAAAATCTAGTATGCGTTATCAGACATGTCTGATAACGAAGCGGGAAAACAAGAAAAGAAGTATTGAACTAATCGTAAGATAATATTTGAACAAAGTATGGACTAAATGGTGAAGGGCAAATAAATTGGATTATTTTAAGAGCTTCGTATAAAATGTACTGCATCAAATAAATAGCGAAGGATGATATCCTTGGGTATCTCATACCCCTTGGATCGACAAAAAAATTGTGACAATAAAAATTTTCGGAATTATAAAATAATAACGATATTAAAAAATTAATACTTGGTCCCCGGTTAAATAAATAGTAACAATATATGTACTGGTTATCATTGCTAGAAAATAGATACTATTCAATTAAAAGTTTGTAATTAAATCAGTTTGAATTAAGATTCAGTTTCAATTCTTGTCATTCATCCGTATCTTGCCCTTCGGCTTCAAATACCGTCATGGAGTGTACCAGTGTCGGGGTATCGATATCCAGAAG
Source organism: Convolutriloba macropyga (assembly GCF_964194025.1). Classification (NCBI taxonomy): domain Eukaryota; kingdom Metazoa; phylum Xenacoelomorpha; order Acoela; family Convolutidae; genus Convolutriloba; species Convolutriloba macropyga. The sequence goes on along the minus strand of NC_134473.1, from coordinate 38,600,438 downwards.
TGATGGATCTCGCGGGGCGGGTGGCGAAACTTCTCCTTTTCTGGGGGAGATATTGATTTCGGTCGGCTGCTGATCTACAATATGCTGCACAGTTTTGACAATTGATTCAGGTGGGGGCTGATAATTCTCAACGTCACCCACTCTGCGTGGACGTTTGGGAGGTGCTGCGATCGCCAATTCGGGTGATGAAATTTTGAAGCCATAATAGGAGGCGCTGCGACAATTTCTGTCCGACGATCTTTGTGGTTGCTTAGCGGCAGCTGTAGTTGCAGACAATGTTGTTGGTTGTTCGCTATGCAAAGCAGTGCTCTCTTCTTGCTGCTGGTTGCAAACGGCAAGAAATTTAGAGATTTTTGGAATCCGCCCTCGCATCGCGCGTGATATGTTTGACTTTGAAGAAGATACCCCGCTGCCCGGATCACGTTTTTGGAGTTTCATCTTCTTGTCTCCTTTTTGCTTCCTTGTAAATTCTTTAATATGGCTTTGGATTAATTCCTCCACCAATTTTTCTCCAGATCGTGGTCCTCTACGATCCGCGTACACTTTTAATGGAGTTTGTCGCTCCAGTTGTGTCCCGAACTTGGCTCTGTCACTATTTCTAACTGTAACCGCGGGGTTTTCCAGGCTCTTTAACTGTTGATGTTGTCGGACTGACTTTGAGGATGTGAGAGCCAGGGGCAAGCACCTCGTATAAGCCCTCTAAATTCTTCGTAGAGAGCCGCTTGCCAAGGATTTTCCTTGCCAATTTCAACTCTACAGCCCGCTTCTTCAGAGCAATTGGTCGAATGGCTTTTGTCCTTATGAAGCGAGATTCGCCATCCGTCCTTGTCCTCTCTCTGTTTTTGGCATCTTGCGATGCGCGGGTCATTCCGATTTCGACTTCGATGTCACTGCGATAGCCGTCTACCCATTTGTCTTTGAGGAGTTTTTCTTCTGGCATCACTGTGTCTTCATCTAAATAATAGTTTACAATGCTTTCATATGTGAGATTAGACAATTTAAGCCTGGTTGATATCACGCTCAGCGGGATGTTAGGTTTTCTTCCGAAATGTGTTTCGAAGGGCGAGATCTTGGTTGTTTTCTGTTTACATATTCGCAATTGGTGAATTATTATCTTTAATGCTTGCTTTACATGAAAGGCGTTAGTAGACGATTTTTCCCCTTTGATATATGCAAGTCTTTTTTTAATCGTTTGAATGAGTCTTTCTACCAATCCAATAGCACGATGGTCGTTTACTGGAGCTTCAATAATATCAATTTTATTTTTGTTACAGAAAGTCTCTACTTGAATACCAATCAAAAATTTCGCTTGATCCAATCGAATAGATCGTGGAATTCCATGATTTTCAATATACATGTCCAAAAATTTTAGAACATTTGGTCCGTTAGTTTTGTCATAAATACATGCAGTAGGGTGTTAGGAAAAACGGTCAATAGCAGCTAAAAATCAAACTTCATTACCCTTTTCACCAAAAGTTGGGCCTTCAAAATCAATTTGAATTTCTTGATTTGGTTCAACACACGGTATATGGGGATGAAATTGCTTAGCAGGAATAACAGATTTAAGGTTCTTTTCAATCACTGTGCAGGGCTTGCACTCTGTAGCTGTTATAATAAGCTCGCGGTGCATGTATGGCAACCATCAATGCGTGGCCATGCATATCATACCCCATGTTTCCGGATGGCTGGAGTCAATGTCATCAGTCAATGCCTCTCGAAGGACATTTGGTATAGCGAATTTTTCATCTATGCACACACAGCCAGAGCGTACAAGTAGATCTCGCCAATAAGAATGAATATACGGGTTTAGAGCTTTAAGACGGCCTTCGTTATTCGTTAATATGCAATCCCGTACCTCTTTTAACACTGCGTTCTTGCTTGTTAACGACGCAATGAGAGACCTATTAAAGATCTTGGACAAAATGTAGTCAAACGTTGGAATTTGTGGGCTGGGCGTAAGAGGAGTACTGACATTAGAAGAAGAAGCCGGAGATGTTGGTGTTGTTATTTGTGGGAACTAGCGGTGCTGGTATTGCTTGGCGATTTGGAGCGCTTGTTTGCGGGGCAAATTCTATTTTGATTTCAGTTTTATTGATTTGCTTTGCAGGAAGCGTCATTAAAACGAACGCGAGTGATGCTCTTTTTAGAAGGCATATTGTTATTTTTTTGCTGATATAGTTTATTTCTGAGAAGATTTTAGATGGCAATGAGTTTTTTTAGGTAGAATTGAACAACTGATTTGTAGGATGATTTAAGGCAAAAAGCACTGATTTTATTTGTGAGTGATGTCTTTTTAATAATTTTGTGGAATTTGTCCCAATTGGCGGGATTTTACATTGAGTAATTTGAGTCTCGCGCGTTGCGAGAGCTAATTCATTCAGATTTTGGAATGATTGTTTACACTTATTTGTATTTAGCTTAGCGAGAGAAGTGTTGAGTGGCAATTGTGAAGCGGGATCTACATATTTTTAATTGTTTAAACTACAATTAGTGTTTGAGGCTACCTTTCGCGAAGCGGGGGAATTGTAATAACCATGCTTGTGTACTCGTGCTGCATGTGTTCTAATTATGTTTATTGCTTTATTGTTGGCCTCAAATTTAGGTGTGATTTGCGATGTGGGATCGTGTGCTTTTGATAATTGATGTAAATGAGGTGCAGGTTTTGTATTATTCAATTCCAGTGAATTAATAGATGCAGAAATTAATTTTGATTTGGCTGCAATAAATTCCTCGTCAGGCACAGAGACTTTTTTTAGCTTTTCGATACGGGTGTCTAGAATTGTAGTCAACTAAACCCATTTTTGCACCTGGTAGGTGTTCAATTTTAAATTAAAATGGGAGTAAACAATCAATCAAGCAAGTAAATCTACTATTGTATGATTTATTCGATCCATTTTCTTTCATGATAGACAAAAGAGCTCGATGATCCGTAACAAATGAAATTTTTTTTCCGTAAAGGTAATTTTTATAATATTCAATAGACCAAACTACTCCGATGCGGTTTTTTATTTCGTTAAAGAAATTTTCGTGTTCCGCCGTCCAGATAAACTTTGATGTCTTTTTCAGTAAAGGGCGGAGGGGATGACTAATTTGAGCGAGATTTGAAATAAATTTACCAATGTAGTGAACCGTCCCCAGAAAGGAACGGAGTTTCTTTAGAGTTTTCGGAGCTTCTAGAGCTAAGATCGAAGATGTTTTACTCTCTAGGGGCAAGATACCCGATTGGGAAATATGATACCCTAGCCAATTGATTTCTAACTTTCCAAAGTGACATTTTGGGAGGTTTATCCTAAAATTCTCATCATCTGGTCGTTTAAGGCATTTCATGACATAGCTTTTATGTTCTTCCAGAGACCCTTTGATTACAATCAAAATGTCGTCGAAGAAACAAAAGGTATTCTTAGACCAATTAAAATATAATCCATTGCTTTTTGAAACTCTGCTGGCATATCTGTTAGCCCGTAAAATCCTGTTTGAAATCTGTAAGTACCAGTCAAATCACCGCTAATTATGTTAAAATTACAATGATTTGCCGTGTTAATATCCAAATTTAATTGGCTGTATGCGTACTTCAAATCTAGCATAAAAATATGTTGTGTTTTTTCGACGCGGGAGCCTTAATTTGCTGAGAAATGGATTCGATAAGCGTGTCAATATTCGGCATTTGATATTTGTTCTTAAGAATGGCTTTATTTAGCCTTTTTGAATTGAGTGCAAGTTTGATAGTTTGATATTTCTTTATGGTGACTACTATTGGTGATATGAAATATTTATCCGGGCAACTTGAAAGTTTTATTATATGTTTTTCATCTAACAATTTCTTAAGTTCGGTATTGGCTTTTTCTGGTAAGTTATTTGGATTACGTCTACTTTTTTGATGTCTTGGTAGAAAGTCTTTGTGGAACTTAGATTTTGCCACATGATTTTTAGATCTTCCAATGCGAGATATCAGTTCTGGAAAAATTTTTTTGATTTGGTCTTTGAATTCTGGCGAAGAAGAATTGTTGTTGACGCGATTACCTTTATGAGATGTAGATGGGGTCACTGCTAATCCGAGTTGATCAATTAAGTCACGGCCAAATAGAGATTTTAGTCCATCTGCTTTAACAGTGAAGGTTGCTGACTCACAAGTCCATCTTTTGCTTGTGATTGTAGATTGTATCTTCCCTTTGACCTAAAATGGTTCATTTGAGAAAGTCCGAAGTTGTGGAGAAGCCTTTTGGCTGATCCAGAAAGCGCAAGGACTACTTTGTACCACTTGCGATGCGAGTGATCGATTAAGAAAACTACATGGGCTACCGGAGTCCACGAGCAGTGTAGTATTAATATTACCAATCTTGATGGGCATATTTAGGGGTTCGACTTTCTCTACTGCAATCTCGATCACTGCAACTGTATTATCCTCCCCGCTACTGTAGTCCAATTTATAGAGCTTAGCTAGTTGTAGAAAATTCACTGAATCTTCAGGGTGCGGTTCTTTTTCCACAATGTTTACCGTCTTTTTCTAAGAGCTTTGTGGTTTTGCGTTTTTTTGTTTCCTGCAAACGTTTGCAAAATGATTTAAAAGTCCACAGTTGTTGCAAATTTGTCTTTTGCGATACATTTATCGCGATGATTCGGAAGCCAAATCCCTCCAAAGTTTGAACATTAGAGTGTGGATCGCTTGTTTTGTCTTGGAAAGTTATTCAGGTTTTTTGAAATCGGGGTTCGAGAGCTGTTAGGGAACTGGACTGCATTGACACTAGCCGGGATGAAAATCTTGTTGTGTTGCTGGATTTGATGTTGATTACGCATCCCAAGTTCCATGTTGATTGCTAGCTCTCATGACTGACGCGGTTCAACTGTCTGTTTGAAGAGTTCCTTTTGAATTTCAGGATCTATCAAGTTAGTGATGAAGACATCGCCTATCAACATTTCTTCTTTATTTTCGAAATTGCAGTTTTCTGTCAGTTCTTTTAGTTTACCGTAGAAGTGTTCAACTGTTTCTCCCCGAAGTTGTTTCGTAATTAGGAAAACATGAAGATCAAAAGTTATGTTGCGAGGACGGATGAATGCCTCTTCCACGATCTTGCAGAATTCTGGAGTAGTAAGGGTATCGATCATGATGTGGGGACTTTTGCATTTGAGAATGCGACGTCCTTCCACCCCGATTCTTAGATACATTTACTTTTGCTCAAATTGCGATTCGCGGAGCTAAATCCCGAATTGAGTATTTTGTGCTTACTCGCGGATCGGGTTTACAAAGAGAATTGTTCAACTAGTATTGAATTTCAAAACTTGAAGAATGAACTGAAGTGCTTCTAAGCAAATCTAGTATGCGCGATCAGACATTTCTGATCACGAAGCGGGAAATCAAGAAAGGAAGTTTTGAATGGATCATAATATACGACTTGAATAAAGTATGAACTAAATGATGAGGGCAAATAAATTGAACTAATTTAAGAGCATCGTATAAAAATGTACTGCATCAAATAAATAGCGAGGGATGATATCCTTGGGTATCACAAGTAGTTATTGTTTTTTGTTGTTTTTTATTTTAAAGATTGTCTTGTTACGTAATCTCAATAATGACAGGTCTCAACGGCCATCTAAAATTGCACTATTATATTGATATACTAGTGGGAACTTGTAACGGTTGCTTTTGCCTCATGCACCAATTATCTTCAAAGAGTATTTGATTTTTTGAAGATTCCTTATTTCCTTGCCATTTGGTAGATAATTAAATCGAAGTTCGAATGAGCGGAGTCAAAACATTAGATGCAAACATTACCGAGGTGCCTTATTTAGTATATTTTAATTTGAGAACAAACTTGTTGTTGCCATAGTTATCCAATCATTTATGTCTTAAGATATGATAGTTTTTAAAGTTTTTTTGTTGATTGTGATGGCGTAAAGCACAGACTGGCCAAGCTTCCCATTACGCCGCTAAATGTACGATTTTATAAATTTTTGCCTAAAGCAGACGTGTGCCAAGTTTTCGTCGCATTCAGTCATATTTTGTCTAAAGTTTGAATTGTGAAAAATTGTGACAGTTAAACGGGGACTAGAGTTACAAAATTCCGATACAATTTTTGGCATTTAACGTAAGCAAGGTTCACGAACGATTACTGAGGGATGTTTTTCCGAAACATTATTATTTTTATTGTATCAATTTGTCCCAAGTGTACATCAGTAACGTGTAGTAATCAAAGCAATTTATAAAGGGGATTAAGATTTTAAAAATTACAATCGCAAAATCATGTTCCATTCAAATAAGTTCACGTTGGAATAATTGTGAGGGTAATACGTGGTCTATAATGACCAAAATCCGTCGAAATTGGCCACGGTTGCCAAAATTTAAGCCTTGTGCATATTTATGACGATTATATCCACTTTTGAGCAAATTTGAATTAGTTTCTCCTACTGTCAGTGTTGTCCAAGCACGCTTTTGGGCCTAATCTTAAAACATGGGACATTTTTTGTTCTTTGCCACTTTTTGTGAATTTGAAGCTTCGGTTCATTTTTGACATATCACATCTACTTTATCGTAAAGCAGTTTTTTAATATTTAGTGATGTTATGTTTTTCGTTATTTGTGCATTTCCAAACACGTTTTTAGGCCTAATCTTAAAACATGGGCGCTGATAATGCTGACAAAATCGCGTTTATTTACACGACCAAATTGTACGTTTGGCGACGTAATTATCCCCCGTAGGTAACGTTTTTGTGTTTATCAAACACACTGATGATAATCGCTGTTTCCTCCATCGCAAGGATTTATCAAAAAGATTGAGGAATATTACCACATAGTGTCTGAAAAGACTTGCTTTTAATGGAGAAATAAGAATTGACAAATGAATTAAAAAATCTCAACTAAAATTTTACTTTCTTTAGATCTTCACCAGCAGCACATTTTGACCGAAAATAATAACATGCGTATCAAAATTTTAATTCTTGAGACGCCTTTTTGTTGGCGTATTTTATCTTCATTGTGATAATTTTAGTAGGACTTCAAGTCAGCCAGTTATGGTTTTAAAAAACAACAATAAATCAAAGAACAATTTCGAGGATAGTTGCCCCAAGTTTCAAGGTGAAATTAACAGGAAATTCAAACAAGCAGGTTATAATGTCATATTACACCACCAGTGTTGCTAAACTAGTGGTATGGGAGGCCTGTGAACAATACTTAGACAAAATTGACCAAAATGACATTAAGAAAATCGATCTTTATCAAGGTCATCAATGTTTGTCAAGATTCGATTATGATTATGCTTAATCACAGTAAGGTATTTTAGGTTTAAAATTGTACCTTATGTACTAGTTGAGCTATGCTGGTAAGAAAAACATCGTTACACGGGAAAGTTTATTTAGCGAGGAGTAAGTTTGTAAAATAAACTTGGAACATTGTTTTCGAGAACTTTTTTAAAATATTGTCTGTTTATGTCCCAAAACTGTGATTAATTATCTCCGCTTGAATGCTTTTCTTAAATTCGTACAATTGTTAGCGACATATTTTTCACAGTTATCCAATACTCTTTGGGAATGGAAAAAAATAAGTGCTTGTCTTTCTTATCTTAGAATTCAACAAGTACAGGGCAGGAGAGGAGGAAAACAGAACCCAGGCCGAAGTGAGTTTCCATCGCTTTTTGAAATCAACTATTGTGTCGTAATGGAAGTGAAGGAGGTGAAAGACAGAAATTCACAGCAAGGGAACCTGCATATGACACGGTTTCATTCCTTAATTCAGTTTTAAAATCATTGGGAGCCGTGGAATTACAAAAAATCACCTCTTTGAAAAACGGTCGATGTGATATAATAGATTTGCGGAAATTCGGTGAAATACGAAAAGATTTCTCGACGATTCTGCTTTCCCTGCAATCATACCTAGGGTCTTTGAGTTTTGGTTTTTGGTGTACAAAGACTTTTAGGCGGTAAAAATCTGGGCTCTATTCTGTTGCGGTGTTTTTATGTCCCCATATACAATCTATAAATTCTTGGATTTTTTCCACTTGTGCCCCCCTCGGCTTATTTTGGCCTTGGGGTCGTAAAAGTGAGTGCATATATTTGCACCCTCCCCCAGACGTAAGTGCCATAGTTTTACATAATCTAACATGTATTGACACGTGCTCTGTAACTGGGGTGCAAAAAGTATTGGGAGGAGGGGCACAAACTGAAAAGATCTAAATTGTTATATAGCACGTTATATGTAAAAAATCGCACGTTGGTCTGGGGGTCGTAAAAGTTTTATGACAACTAAGCTGGGGGGGGGGGGGGGGGGGGGGGTTGGGAGGAGACAAAGCACAATAGATCCAAAATCTGCTATTATGAAAAATTCAGCCTTCTTTTCAACTGTGACAACTCAATTGAACATTTTCAAGCCCTATCCAGTAGAAATAGGCTAAATTTATGCAAAATAAGCACTGAATAAATGAAAAATTACATAATTTTGCTTGGAAAAAATGGCAAGATAAAGGAAATATAGGCGACTGGTTGGGTTAAAATTCCTTATTAATAAGAGATCTTGACCCTAGACGAGCAAGGATGGTTATCTTACAAGATCTTGCAAGATTCTTGTAAATAACGTTTATCTTGCAAGATCTTGCAAGATACTTGCAAATAACGCTAATCTTGCAAGATGCAAGATCCGGACGCTTACCTTGCAAGAATCTTACAAGAATTTTGCAAGATAGACGTCCCAAAATTTTAAATATAAAAGAAGAATTCTAAACCCCAATTAACTCAAAGACCATAATATCTTATGATTTCAGTCCATTGAAGGGAGCTCTCGGTTCAACGGAAAGTTCTATATTAATGATCACATTTCTCATCCTTCTAATCCTTTCTCAGTTCTTCCTATAGCCAAACGGCACTCCCTTTGAGGTTTGCACACAGTCTAAAGACAAAAAATGGGGTCCAAAATCTTTTGCCCGAAATTAATTTTTCTCTCGGTCCTCAACGGAAAGTTTCATTAAAACTTTGCCTCGATAACGTATTTGACATACTCGTTTCCACAAAAATAATTCAATGATCATTTTAATGGTTTGTTCTGTTCACACCAAGCGTGAATGATGTGTTAAGCACTAAAAATTGTCATAAAAAAGCCCCCAGAACATTTCAGTTTATGATATATAATGATTTAATCGACTTTTTTATCTGTAAACGATAATTTTCTGTGAGTGCATTCGCTTTGGATCATTATTATGTTGCGATTACCACCAGAAACAATTGTCAGTGTTAATTTGATACTGATAAAAGACATATTTCCTGCTAAAATGTCAATCAAACGTTTTGACTGGTGATAACATAGCATTTTTCACTGGTTCAAGGTGTACCTGGCGAAAATCGTAAATGGTCACATTTCTCATCCTTCTAATCCTTTCTAAGTTCTTCCTATAGCCAAACGACACTCCCACTGAGGTTTGCACACAGTTTAAAATCAAAAAAAGGGGTCCAAAAATTTTTTGCCTTATATTAATTTTTCTCTCGGTCCTCAACGGAAAGTTTCATATAAACTTTGCCGTCGATAACGTATTTGACATACTCTTTTCCACAAAAATAGTTCAATGATCATTTTAATGGTTTGTTCGGTTCACACCAAGCGTGAATGATGTGTTAAGCACTAAAAATTGTCATAAAAAAGCCCCCAGAACGTTTCAGTTTATGATATATAATGATTTAATCGATTTTTTTATCTGTAAACGATAATTTTCTGTGAGTGCATTCGCTTTGGATCATTATTATGTTGCGATTACCACCAGAAACAATTGTCAGTGTTAATTTGATACTGATAAAAGACAAATTTCCTGCTAAAATGTCAATCAAACATTTTGACTGGTGATAACATAGCATTTTTCACTGGTTCAAGGTGTACCTGGCGAAAATCGTAAATGGTCACATTTCTCATCCTTCTAATCCTTTCTAAGTTCTTCCTATAGCCAAACGACACTCCCACTGAGGTTTTCACACAGTTTAAAATCAAAAAATGGGGTCCAAAAGTTTTTTGCCTAATATTAATTTTTCTCTCGGTCCTCAACGGAAAGTTTCATATAAACTTTGCCTCGATAACGTATTTGACATACTCGTCTCTACAAAAATAATTCAATGATCATTTTAATGGTTTGTTCTGTTTACACCAAGCGTGAATGATGTCGTAAGCACTAAAAATGGTCATAAAAAAGCATCCAGTACGTTTCAGCTTATGATATATAATGATTTAATCGACTTTTTTATCGGTAAACGATAATTTTCTGTGAGTGCATTCGCTTTGGATCATTATTATGTTGCAATTACCACCAGAAACAATTGTCAGTGTTAATTTAAGACTGATAAAAGACATATTTCCCGCTAAAAAGTCAATCAAACGTTTTGACTGGTGATAACATAGCATTTTTCACTGGTTCAAGGTGTACCTGGCGAAAATCGTAAATGGTCGCATTTCTCATCCTTCTAATCCTTTCTAAGTTCTTCCTATAGCCAAACGACACTCTCACTAAGGTTTGAACACAGTTTAAAATCAAAAAATGGGGTCCAAAAGTTTTTTCCCTCATATTAATTTTTCTCTCGGTCCTCAACGGAAAGTTTCATATAAACTTTGCCGTCGATAACGTATTTGACAAACTTTTTTCCACAAAAATAGTTCAATGATCATTTTAATGATTTGTTCTGTTCACACCAAGCGTGAATGATGTCGTAAGCACTAAAAATGGTCATAAAAAAGCATCCAGTACGTTTCAGCTTATGATATATAATGATTTAATCGACTTTTTTATCGGTAAACGATAATTTTCTGTGAGTGCATTCGCTTTGGATCATTATTATGTTGCAATTACCACCAGAAACAATTGTCAGTGTTAACTTGAGACTGATAAAAGACATATTTCCCGCTAAAAAGTCAATCAAACGTTTTGACTGGTGATAAAATAGCATTTTTCACTGGTTCAAGGTGTACCTGGCGAAAATAGTAAATGGTCGCATTTCTCATCCTTCTAATCCTTTCTAAGTTCTTCCTATAGCCAAACGACACTCCCACTGAGGTTTGCACACAGTTTAAAATCAAAAAATGGGGTCCAAAAGTTTTTTGCCTTATATTAATTTTTCTCTCGGTCCTCAACGGAAAGTTTCATATAAACTTTGCGTCGATAACGTATTTGACAAACTTTTTTCCACAAAAATAGTTCAATGATCATTTTAAGTGTTTGTTCTGTTCACACCAAGCGTGAATGATGTCGTAAGCACTAAAAATGGTCATACAAAAGCATCCAGTACGTTTCAGCTTATGATATATAATGATTTAATCGACTTTTTTTTTATCTGTAAACGATAATTTTCTGTGAGTGCATTCGCTTTGGATCATTATTATGTTGCAATTACCACCAGAAACAATTGTCAGTGTTAATTTGAGACTGATAAAAGACATATTTCCCGCTAAAAAGTCAATCAAACGTTTTGACTGGTGATAACATAGCATTTTTCACTGGTTCAAGGTGTACCTGGCGAAAATCGTAAATGGTCGCATTTCTTATCCTTCTAATCCTTTCTAAGTTCTTCCTATAGCCAAACGACACTCCCACTAAGGTTTGCACACAGTTTAAAATCAAAAAATGGGGTCCAAAAATTTTTTGCCTAATATTAATTTTTCTCTCGGTCCTCAACGGAAAGTTTCATATAAACTTTGCCTCGATAACGTATTTGACATACTCGTCTCCACAAAAATAATTCAATGATCATTTTAATGGTTTGTTCTGTTCACCACACCAAGCGTGAATGATGTGTTAAGCACTAAAAATGGTCATAAAAAAGCCCCCAGAACGTTTCAGTTTATGATATATAATGATTTAATCAACTTTTTTTTATCTGTAAACGATAATTTTCTGTGAGTGCATTCGCTTTGGATCATTATTATGTTGCCATTATCACCAGAAACAATTGTCAGTGTTCATTTGATACTGATAAAAGACATATTTCCTGCTAAAATGTCAATCAAACGTTTTGACTGGTGATAACATAGCATTTTTCACTGGTTCAAGGTGTACCTGGCGAAAATCGTAAATGGTCACATTTCTCATCCTTCTAATCCTTTCTAAATTCTTCCTATAGCCAAAAGACACTCCCACTGAGGTTCGCACACAGTTTAAAACCAAAAAATGGGGTCCAAAAATTTTTTGCCTAATATTAATTTTTCTCTCGGTCCTCAACGGAAAGTTTCATATAAACTTTGCCTCGATAACGTATTTGACATACTCGTCTCCACAAAAATAATTCAATGATCATTTTAATGGTTTGTTCTGTTCACCACACCAAGCGTGAATGATGTGTTAAGCACTAAAAATGGTCATAAAAAAGCCCCCAGAACGTTTCAGTTTATGATATATAATGATTTAATCAACTTTTTTTTATCTGTAAACGATAATTTTCTGTGAGTGCATTCGCTTTGGATCATTATTATGTTGCCATTATCACCAGAAACAATTGTCAGTGTTCATTTGATACTGATAAAAGACATATTTCCTGCTAAAATGTCAATCAAACGTTTTGACTGGTGATAACATAGCATTTTTCACTGGTTCAAGGTGTACCTGGCGAAAATCGTAAATGGTCACATTTCTCATCCTTCTAATCCTTTCTAAATTCTTCCTATAGCCAAAAGACACTCCCACTGAGGTTCGCACACAGTTTAAAATCAAAAAATGGGGTCCAGAAATTTTTTGCCTAATATTAATTTTTCTCTCGGTCCTCAACGGAAAGTTTCATATAAACTTTGCCTCGATAACGTATTTGACATACTCGTCTCCACAAAAACAATTCAATGATAATTTTAATGGTTTGTTCTGTTCACACCAAGCGTGAATGATGTCGTAAGCACTAAAAATGGTCATAAAAAAGCATCCAGAAGGTTTCAGTTTATGATATATAATGATTTAATCGACTTTTTTTTTTATCTGTAAACGACAATTTTCTGTGAGTGCATTCGCTTTGGATCATTATTATGTTGCAATTACCACCAGAAACAATTGTCAGTGTTAATTTGAGACTGATAAAAGACATATTTCTTGGTAAAATGTCAATCAAACGTTTTGACTGGTGATAACATAGCATTTTTCACTGGTTCAAGGTGTACCTGGCGAAAATCGTAAATGGTCGCATTTCTCATCTTTCTAATCCTTTCTAAGATCTTCCTATAGCCAAACGAAACTCCCACTGGGGTTTGCACACAGTTTAAAATCAAAAAATGGGGTCCAAAAATTTTTTGCCTTATATTAATTTTTCTCTCGGTCCTCAACGGAAAGTTTCAAATAAACTTTGCCTTCGATAACGTATTTGACATACTCTTTTCCACAAAAATAATTCAATGATCATTTTAATGGTTTGTTCTGTTCACACCAAGCGTGAATGATGTGTTAAGCACTAAAAATGGTCATAAAAAAAGCCCCCAGAACGTTTCAGTTTATGATATATAATGATTTAATCGACTTTTTTATCTGTAAACGATAATTTTCTGTGAGTGCATTCGCTTTGGATCATTATTATGTTGCCAATATCACCAGAAACAATTGTCAGTGTTAATTTGATACTGATAAAAGACATATTTCCTGCTAAAATGTCAATCAAACGTTTTGACTGGTGATAACATAGCATTTTTCACTGGTTCAAGCTGTACCTGGCGAAAATCGTAAATGGTCACATTTCTCATCCTTCTAATCCTTTCTAAATTCCTCCTATAGCCAAAATACACTCCCACTGAGGTTTGCACACAGTTTAAAATCAAAAAATGGGGTCGGAAAGTTTTTTGCCTAATATTAATTTTTCTCTCGGTCCTCAACGGAAAGTTTCATATAAACTTTGCCTCGATAACGTATTTGACATACTCGTTTCCACAAAAATAACTCAATGATCATTTTAATGGTTTGTTCTGTTCACACCAAGCGTGAATGATGTCGTAAGCACTAAAAATGTTTATAAAAAAGCACCCAGAAGGTTTCAGCTTATGATATATAATGATTTAATCGACTTTTTTATCGGTAAACGATAATTTTCTGTGAGTGCATTCGCTTTGGATCATTATTATGTTGCAATTACCACCAGAAACAATTGTCAGTGTTAATTTGAGACTGATAAAAGACATATTTCCTGCTAAAAAGTCAATTAAACGATTTGACTGGTGATAACATAGCATTTTTCACTGGTTCAAAGTGAACCTGGCGAAAATCGTAAATGGTCACATTTCTCATCCTTCTAATCCTTTCTAAGTTCATCCTATAGCCAAACGACACTCCAACTGAGGTTTGCACACAGTTTAAAATAAAAAATGGGGTCCAAAAATTTTTTGCCTTATATTAATTTTTCTCTCGGTCCTCAACGGAAAGTTTCATTAAAACTATGCCTCGATAACGTATTTGACATACTCGTTTCCACAAAAATAATTCAATGATCATTTTAATGGTTTGTCCTGTTCACACCAAGCGTGAATGATGTCGTAAGCACTAAAAATGGTCATACAAAAGCATCCAGTACGTTTCAGCTTATGATATATAATGATTTAATCGACTTTTTTATCTGTAAACGATAATTTTCTGTGAGTGCATTCGCTTTGGATCATTATTATGTTGCCATTATCACCAGAAACAATGGTCAGTGTTAATTTAAGACTGATAAAAGACATATTTCCTGCTAAAATGTCAATCAAACGTTTTGACTGGTGATAACATAGCATTTTTCACTGGCTCAAGGTGTACCTGGCGAAAATCGTAAATGGTCACATTTCTCATCCTTCTAATCCTTTCTAAATTCCTCCTATAGCCAAAAGACACTCCCACTGAAGTTTGCACACAGTTTAAAATCAAAAAATGGGGTCGAAAAGTTTTTTGCCTAATATTAATTTTTCTCTCGGTCCTCAACGGAAAGTTTCATATAAACTTTGCCTCGATAACGTATTTGACATACTCGTCTCCACAAAAATAATTCAATGATCATTTTAATGGTTTGTTCTGTTCACACCAAGCGTGAATGATGTCGTAAGCACTAAAAATGGTCATAAAAAAGCACCCAGAAGGTTTCAGCTTATGATATGTAATGATTTAATCATCGACTTTTTTATCGGTAAACGATAATTTTCTGTGAGTGCATTCGCTTTGGATCATTATTATGTTGCGATTACCACCAGAAACAATTGTCAGTGTTAATTTGAGACTGATAAAAGACATATTTCTTGCTAAAAGGTCAATCAAACGATTTGACTGGTGATAACATAGCATTTTTCACTGGTTCAAGGTGTACCTGGCGAAAATCGTAAATGGTCACATTTCTCATCCTTCTAATCCTTTCTAAATTCTTCCTATAGCTAAAAGACACTCCCACTGAGGTTTGCACACAGTTTAAAATCAAAAAATGGGGTCCAAAAATTTTTTGCCTAATATTAATTTTTCTCTCGGTCCTCAACGGAAAGTTTCATATAAACTTTGCCTCGATAACGTATTTGACATACTCGTTTCCACAAAAATAACTCAATGATCATTTTAATGGTTTGTTCTGTTCACACCAAGCGTGAATGATGTCGTAAGCAGTAAAAATGGTCATAAAAAAGCACCCAGAAGGTTTCAGCTTATGATATATAATGATTTAATCGACTTTTTTTTATCGGTAAACGATAATTTTCTGTGAGTGCATTCGCTTTGGATCATTATTATGTTGCAATTACCACCAGAAACAATTTTCAGTGTTAATTTGAGACTGATAAAAGACATATTTCCTGCTAAAAAGTCAATTAAACGTTTTGACTGGTGATAACACAGCATTTTTCACTGGTTCAAAGTGAACCTGGCGAAAATCGTAAATGGTCACATTTCTCATCCTTCTAATCCTTTCTAAGTTCTTCCTATAGCCAAACGACACTCCCACTGAGGTTTGCACACAGTTTAAAATAAAAAAAATGGGGTCCAAAAATTTTTTGCCTTATATTAATTTTTCTCTCGGTCCTCAACGGAAAGTTTCATTAAAACTTTGCCTCGATAACGTATTTGACATACTCGTATCCACAAAAATAATTCAATGATCATTTTAATGGTTTGTCCTGTTCACACCAAGCGTGAATGATGTCGTAAGCACTAAAAATGGTCATACAAAAGCATCCAGTACGTTTCAGCTTATGATATATAATGATTTAATCGACTTTTTTATCGGTAAACGATATTTTTCTGTGACTGCATTCGCTTTGGATCATTATTATGTTGCAATTACCACCAGAAACAATTGTCAGTGTTGATTTAAGACTGATAAAATACATATTTCCTGCTAAAAAGTCAATCAAACGTTTTGACTGGTGATAACATAGCATTTTTCACTGGTTCAAGGTGTACCTGGCGAAAATCGTAAATGGTCAAATTTCTCATCCTTCTAATCCTTTCTAAGTTCTTCCTATAGCCAAACGACACTCCCACTGAGGTTTGCACACAGTTTAAATTCAAAAAATGGGGTCCAAAAATTTTTCGCCTTATATTAATTTTTCTCTCGGTCCTCAACGGAAAGTTTCATATAAACTTTGCCGTCGATAACGTATTTGACATACTCTTTTCCACAAAAAATAGTTCAATGATCATTTTAATGGTTTGTTCGGTTCACACCAAGCGTGAATGATGTGTTAAGCACTAAAAATGGTCATAAAAAAGCCCCCAGAACGTTTCAGTTTATGATATATAATGATTTAATCGAATTTTTTATCTGTAAACGATAATTTTCTGTGAGTGCATTCGCTTTGGATCATTATTATGTTGCGATTACCACCAGAAACAATTGTCAGTGTTAATTTGAGACTGATAAAAGACATATTTCCTGCTAAAAAGTCAATCAAACGTTTTGACTGGTGATAACATAGCATTTTTCACTGGTTCAAGGTGTACCTGGCGAAAATCGTAAATGGTCACATTTCTCATCCTTCTAATCCTTTCTAAGTTCTTCCTATAGCCAAACGACACTCCCACTGAGGTTTGCACACAGTTTAAAATCAAAAAAAGGGGTCCAAAAATTTTTTGCCTTATATTAATTTTTCTCTCGGTCCTCAACGGAAAGTTTCATATAAACTTTGCCGTCGATAACGTATTTGACATACTCTTTTCCAAAAAAATAGTTCAATGATCATTTTAATGGTTTGTTCGGTTCACACTAAGCGTGAATGATGCGCTAAGCGCTAAAAATTGTCATAAAAAAGCCCCCAGAACGTTTCAGTTTATGATATATAATGATTTAATCGACTTTTTTATCTGTAAACGATAATTTTCTGTGAGTGCAATCGCTTTGGATCACTATTATGTTGCGATTACCACCAGAAACAATTGTCAGTGTTAATTTGAGACTGATAAAAGACATATTTCCTGCTAAAAAGTCAATCAAACGTTTTGACTGGTGATAACATAGCATTTTTCACTGGTTCAAGGTGTAATTGGCGAAAATCGTAAATGGTCGCATTTCTCATCCTTCTAATCCTTTCTAAGTTCTTCCTATAGCCAAACGACACTCCCACTGAGGTTTGCACACAGTTTAAAATCAGAAAAAGGGGTCCAAAAATTTTTTGCCTTATATTAATTTTTCTCTCGGTCCTCAACGGAAAGTTTCATATAAACTTTGCCGTCGATAACGTATTTGACATACTCATTTCCAAAAACATAGTTCAATGATACTTTTAATGATTTGTTCTGTTCACACCAAGCGTGAATGATGTGTTAAGCACTAAAAATGGTCATAAAAAAGCCCCTAGAACGTTTCAGTTTATGATATATAATGATTTAATCGACTTTTTATCTGTAAACGATGATTTTCTGTGAGTGCATTCGCTTTTGATCATTATTATGTTGCGATTACCACCAGAAACAATTGTCAGTGTTAATTTGAGACTGATAAAAGACATATTTCCCGCCAAAAAGTCAATCAAACGTTTTGACTGGTGATAACATAGCATTTTTCACTAGGTTCAAGGTGTACCTGGCGAAAATCGTAAATGGTCACATTTCTCATCCTTCTAATCCTTTCTAAGTTCTTCCTATAGCCAAACGACACTCTCACTGAAACTTGCACACAGTTTAAAATCAAAAAATGGGGTCCAAAATTTTTTTGCCTTATATTAATTTTTCTCTCGGTCCTCAACGGAAAGTTTCATTAAAACTTTGCCTCGATAACGTATTTGACATACTCGTTTCCACAAAAATAATTCAATGATCATTTTAATGGTTTGTCCTGTTCACACCAAGCGTGAATGATATCGTAAGCACTAAAAATGGTCATACAAAAGCATCCAGTACGTTTCAGCTTCTGATATATAACGATTTAATCGACTTTTTTATCGGTAAACGATAATTTTCTGTGAGTGCATTCGCTTTGGATCATTATTATGTTGCGATTACCACCAGAAACAATTGTCAGTGTTAATTTGAGACTGATAAAAGACATATTTCCTGCTAAAAAGTCAATCAAACGTTTTGACTGGTGATAACATAGCATTTTTCACTGGTTCAAGGTGTACCTGGCGAAAATCGTAAATGGTCACATTTCTCATCCTTCTAATCCTTTCTAAGTTCTTCCTATAGCCAAACGACACTCTCACTGAAACTTGCACACAGTTTAAAATCAAAAAATGGGGTCCAAAATTTTTTTGCCTTATATTAATTTTTCTCTCGGTCCTCAACGGAAAGTTTCATTAAAACTTTGCCTCGATAACGTATTTGACATACTCGTTTCCACAAAAATAATTCAATGATCATTTTAATGATTTGTTCTGTTCACACCAAGCGTGAATGATGTGTTAAGCACTAAAAAAGGTCATAAAAAACATCCAGAACGTTTCAGCTTATGATATATAATGATTTAATTGACTTTTTTATCTGTAAACGATAATTTTCTGTGAGTGCATTCGCTTTGGATCATTATTATGTTGCGATTACCACCAGAAACAATTGTCAGTGTTAATTTGAGACTGATAAAAGACATATTTCCTGCTAAAAAGTCAATCAAACGTTTTGACTGGTGATAACATAGCATTTTTCACTGGTTCAAGGTGTACCTGGCGAAAATCGTAAATGGTCACATTTCTCATCCTTCTAATCCTTTCTAAGTTCTTCCTATAGCCAAACGACACTCTCACTGAAACTTGCACACAGTTTAAAATCAAAAAATGGGGTCCAAAATTTTTTTGCCTTATATTAATTTTTCTCTCGGTCCTCAACTGAAAGTTTCATATAAACTTTGCCGTCGATAACGTATTTGACAAACTCATTTAAAAAAAAAATAGTTCAATGATCGTTTTAATGGTTTGTTCTGTTCACACCAAGCATGAATGATGTGTTAAGCACTAAAAATGGTCATAAAAAGCCCCCAGAACGTTTCAGCTTATGATAAATAATGATTTAATCGACTTTTTTTATCTGTAAACGATAATTTTCTGTAAGTGCATTCGCTTTGGATCATTATTATGTTGCGATTACCACCAGAAACAATTTTCAGTGTAACGTTGAGACTGATAAAAGACATATTTCCCGCTAAAAAGTCAATCAAACGTTTTGACTGGTGAAAAGTCATCCTTCTAATCCTTTCTAAGTTCTTCCTATAGCCAAACGACACTCCAACTGAGGTTTGCACACAGTTTAAAATCAAAAAATGGGGTCCGAAAATTTTTTGCCTTATATTAATTTTTCTCTCGGTCCTCAACGGAAAGTTTCATATGAACTTTGCCGTCGATAACGTATTTGACATACTCTTTTCCAAAAAAATAGTTCAATGATCATTTTAA
Organism: Convolutriloba macropyga; assembly: GCF_964194025.1. NCBI lineage: Eukaryota > Metazoa > Xenacoelomorpha > Acoela > Convolutidae > Convolutriloba > Convolutriloba macropyga. The sequence goes on along the minus strand of NC_134473.1, from coordinate 38,580,689 downwards.
TGGTTTGTTCTGTTCACATCAAGCGTGAATGATGTGTTAAGCACTGAAAATGATCATAAAAAAGCCCCCAGAACGTTTCAGCTTATGATATATAATGATTTAATCGACTTTTTTTATCTGTAAACGATAATTTTCTGTGAATGCATTCGCTTTGGATCATTATTATGTTGCGATTACCACCCGAAACAATTGTCAGTGTTAATTTGGGACTGGTAAAAGACATATTTACTGCTAAAAAGTCAATCAAACGTTTTGACTGGTGATAACATAGCATTTTTCACTGGTTCAAGCTGTACCTGGCGAAAATCGTAAATGGTCGCATTTCTCATCCTTCTAATCCTTTCTAAGTTCTTCCTATAGCCAAACGACACTCCCACTGAGGTTTGCACACAGTTTAAAATCAAAAAAAGGGGTCCAAAAATTTTTGCCTTATATTAATTTTTCTCTCGGTCCTCAACGGAAAGTTTCATATAAACTTTGCCGTCGATAACGTATTCCACATACTCATTTCAAAAAAAAATAGTTCAATGATCATTTTAATGGTTTGCTCTGTTCACACCAAGCGTGAATGATGTGTTAAGCACTAAAAATGGTCATAAAAAAGCCCCCAGAACGTTTCAGCTTATGATATATAATGATTTAATCGACTTTTTTATCTGTAAAAGATAATTTTCTGTAAGTGCATCCGCTTTGGATCATTATTATGTTGCGATTACCACCAGAAACAATTGTCAGTGTTACTTGGAGACTGATAAAAGACATATTTCCCGCTAAAAAGTCAATCAAACGTTTTGACTGGTGATAACATAGCATTTTTCACTGGTTCAAGGTGAACCTGGCGAAAATCGTAAATGGTCACATTTCTCATCCTTCTAATCCTTTCTAAGTTCTTCCTATAGCCAATTGACACTCCCACTGAGGTTTGCACACAGTTTAAAATCAAAAAATGGGGTCCAAAAATTTTTTGCCTTATATTAAATTTTCTCTCGGTCCTCAACGGAAAGTTTCATATAAACTTTGCCGTCGATAACGTATTTGACATACTCATTTCCACAAAAAAAGTTCAATGATCATTTTAATGGTTTGTTCTGTTCACATCAAGCGTGAATGATGTGTTAAGCACTGAAAATGATCATAAAAAAGCCCCCAGAACGTTTCAGCTTCTGGTATATAATGATTTAATCGACTTTTTTTTTATCTGTAAACGATAATTTTCTTTGAGTGCATTCGCTTTCGATCTTTATTTTGTTGAAAACACCACCAAAAACAATTTTCAGTGTTAATTTGAGACTGATAGAAGACATATTTTTGTTAGAAAGTCAGTCAAACGTTTTGACTGAGGATAACATAGCATTTTTCACTGGTTCAAGGTGTGCCTGGCGAAAATCGTAACAGGTCAAATTTCTCATCCTTCTAATCCTTTCTGAGTTCTTCCTATAGCCAATTGACACTCCCACTGAGGTTTGCACACAATTTAAAATCAAAAAATGGGGTCCAAAAATTTTTTGCCTTATATTAATTTTTCTCTCGGTCCTCAACGGAAAGTTTCATATAAACTTTGCCTCGATAACGTATTTGACATACTCGTCTCCACAAAAATAATTCAATGATCATTTTAATGATTTGTTCTGTTCACACCAAGCGTGAATGATGTGTTAAGCACTAAAAAAGGTCATAAAAAACATCCAGAACGTTTCAGCTTATGATATATAATGATTTAATTGACTTTTTTATCTGTAAAGGATAATTTTCTGTGAGTGCATTTGCTTTGGATCATTATTATGTTGCAATTACCACCAAAAACAATTGTCAATGTTAGTTTGAGACTGATAAAAGACATATTTTCTGTTAAAAAGTCAATCAAATGTTTTGACTGGGGATTAGATAGCATTTTTCACTGGTTCAAGTTGTACTAGGCGAAAATCGTAACAGGTCACATTTCTCATCCTTCTAATACTTTCTAAGTTCTTCCTATAGCCAAACGGCAATCCCACTGAGGTCTGCACACAGTTTAAATGCAAAAAATAGGGTCCAAAAATTTTTTGCCTGAAATTAATTTTTCTCTCGGTCCTCAACGGAAAGTTTCATATAAACTTTGCCGTCGATAACGTATTCCACATACTCATTTCAAAAAAAATAGTTCAATGATCATTTTAATGGTTTGCTCTGTTCACACCAAGCGTGAATGATGTGTTAAGCACTAAAAATGGTCATAAAAAAGCCCCCAGAACGTTTCAGCTTATGATATATAATGATTTAATCGACTTTTTTATCTGTAAAAGATAATTTTCTGTAAGTGCATCCGCTTTGGATCATTATTATGTTGCGATTACCACCAGAAACAATTGTCAGTGTTACTTGGAGACTGATAAAAGACATATTTCCCGCTAAAAAGTCAATCAAACGTTTTGACTGGTGATAACATAGCATTTTTCACTGGTTCAAGGTGAACCTGGCGAAAATCGTAAATGGTCACATTTCTCATCCTTCTAATCCTTTCTAAGTTCTTCCTATAGCCAATTGACACTCCCACTGAGGTTTGCACACAGTTTAAAATCAAAAAATGGGGTCCAAAAATTTTTTGCCTTATATTAAATTTTCTCTCGGTCCTCAACGGAAAGTTTCATATAAACTTTGCCGTCGATAACGTATTTGACATACTCATTTCCACAAAAAAAGTTCAATGATCATTTTAATGGTTTGTTCTGTTCACATCAAGCGTGAATGATGTGTTAAGCACTGAAAATGATCATAAAAAAGCCCCCAGAACGTTTCAGCTTCTGGTATATAATGATTTAATCGACTTTTTTTTTATCTGTAAACGATAATTTTCTTTGAGTGCATTCGCTTTCGATCTTTATTTTGGTGAAAACACCACCAAAAACAATTTTCAGTGTTAATTTGAGACTGATAGAAGACATATTTTTGTTAGAAAGTCAGTCAAACGTTTTGACTGAGGATAACATAGCATTTTTCACTGGTTCAAGGTGTGCCTGGCGAAAATCGTAACAGGTCAAATTTCTCATCCTTCTAATCCTTTCTGAGTTCTTCCTATAGCCAATTGACACTCCCACTGAGGTTTGCACACAATTTAAAATCAAAAAATGGGGTCCAAAAATTTTTTGCCTTATATTAATTTTTCTCTCGGTCCTCAACGGAAAGTTTCATATAAACTTTGCCTCGATAACGTATTTGACATACTCGTCTCCACAAAAATAATTCAATGATCATTTTAATGATTTGTTCTGTTCACACCAAGCGTGAATGATGTGTTAAGCACTAAAAAAGGTCATAAAAAACATCCAGAACGTTTCAGCTTATGATATATAATGATTTAATTGACTTTTTTATCTGTAAAGGATAATTTTCTGTGAGTGCATTTGCTTTGGATCATTATTATGTTGCAATTACCACCAAAAACAATTGTCAATGTTAATTTGAGACTGATAAAAGACATATTTTCTGTTAAAAAGTCAATCAAATGTTTTGACTGGGGATTAGATAGCATTTTTCACTGGTTCAAGTTGTACTAGGCGAAAATCGTAACAGGTCACATTTCTCATCCTTCTAATACTTTCTAAGTTCTTCCTATAGCCAAACGGCAATCCCACTGAGGTCTGCACACAGTTTAAATGCAAAAAATAGGGTCCAAAAATTTTTTGCCTGAAATTAATTTTTCTCTCGGGCCTCAACGGAAAGTTTCATATAAACTTTCCGTTGATAACGTATTTGACATACTCGTTTCCAGAAAAATAATTCAATGATCATTTTAATGGTTTGTTCTGTTCACACCAAGCGTGAATGATGTGTTAAGCACTAAAAATGGTCATAAAAACATCCAGAACGTTCCAGCATATGATATATAATGATTTAATCGACTTTTTTATCTGTAAACGATAATTTTCTTTGAGTGCATTCGCTTTCGATCTTTATTTTGGTGAAAACACCACCAAAAACAATTTTCAGTGTTAATTTGAGACTGATAGAGGACATATTTTTTGTTAGAAAGTCAGTCAAACGTTTTGACTGAGGATAACATAGCATTTTTCACTGGTTCAAGGTGTACCTGGCGAAAATCGTAACAGGTCACATTTCTCATCCTTCTAATCCTTTCTAAGTTCTTCCTATAGCCAAACGGCAATCCCACTGAGGTCTGCACACAGTTTAAATGCAAAAAATGGGGTCCAAAATTTTTTTGCCTGAAATTAATTTTTCTCTCGGGCCTCAACGGAAAGTTTCATATATACTTTCCGTTGATAACGTATTTGACATACTCGTTTCCACAAAAATAATTCAATGATCATTTTAATGGTTTGTTCTGTTCACACCAAGCGTAAATGATGTCTTAAGCACTAAAAATGGTCATACAAAAGCATCCAGTACGTTTCAGCTTATGATATATAATGATTTAATCGACTTTTTTTAATCTGTAAACGATAATTTTCTTTGAGTGCATTCGCTTTCAGTCTTTATGATGTTGAAAACATCACCTAAAATAACTGTCAGTGTTAACTTGAGACTGATTCAAAACATATTTCCTGTTAAAAAGTCAATGAAACGTTTTGACTGGGGATAACGTAGCATTCTTCACTGGTTCAAGATGTACCTGGCGAAAATCGTAAATGGTCACATTTCTCATCCTTCTAATCCTTTCTAAGTTCTTCCTATAGCCAAACGACACTCCCACTGAGTTTTGCACACAGTTTAAAATCAAAAAATGGGGTCCAATTTTTTTTGCCTTATATTAATTTTTCTCTCGGTCCTCAACGGAAAGTTTCATATAAGCTTTGCCGTCGATAACGTATTTGACATACTCGTTTCCACAAAAATAATTCAATGATCATTTTAATGGGTTGTTCTGTTCACACCAAGCGTAAATGATGTCGTAAGCACTAAAAATGGTCATACAAAAGCATCCAGTACCGTTCAGTTTATGATATATAATGATTTAATCAACTTTTTTATCTGTAAACGATAATTTTCTGTGAGTGCATTCGCTTTGAATCATTATTATGTTGCCATTATCACCAGAAACAATTGTCAGTGTTAATTTGAGACTGATAAAAGACATATTTCCTGCTAAAAAGTCAATCAAACGTTTTGACTGGTAATAACATAGCATTTTTCACTGGTTTAAGGTGTACCTGGCGAAAATCGTAAATGGTCACATTTCTCATCCTTCTAATCCTTTCTAAGTTCTTCCTATAGCCAAAAGGCACTCCCACTGAGGTTTGCACACAGTTTAAAATCAAAAAATGGGGTCGAAAAGTTTTTTGCCTAATATTAATTTTTCTCTCGGTCCTCAACGGAAAGTTTCATATAAACTTTGCCTCGATAACGTATTTGACATACCTGTTTCCACAAAAATAAATCATTTATCAATTCAATGGTTTGCTCTGTTCACACCGAGCGTGAATGATGTGGTAAGCACTAAAAATGGTGATACAAAAGCCTGCAGTACGTTTCAGCTTATGATATATAATGATTTAATCGAATTTTTTAAACTGTAAACGATAATTTTCTGTGAGTCCATTAGCTTTGAATCACCATTATGTTGCAAATACCACCAAAAACAGTTGTCACTAATAAATTGAGACTGATAAAAGACATAGTTACTGTAAAAAAGTAAATCAAACGTTTTGACTTGCGATAATATAACATTTTTCACTGGTGAAGCTTTATCTTGCGAAAATCGTAAATGGTCAGATTTGTCAACCTTCCAATCCGTTCTTAACCCGTCGTATGGCAGTGCAGCGCTCCTGAAACATAGTAAACACAGCTAAAAGATAAAAATAGTAATATCAAAGCCCTATGTTTGTAAACTTTCCATTTAAATTTTTTGTTCCTTTCTTTTTTTTATAGAAGACTCTTTTATTCCCGTTATATTTATTATTCCTTGGTCTCTACAATTGTCGCAGTTAAGTTAAATGGTATTCCCAAATCCCGGGGTTGTATGAAGAAACTCATCTAAGGTTAAAAGTGCTTGAGTAGTTATTAAAAATGTTTTTTTTTGAAATTTTGCTGATTTTTTTTTTTCATTTTTTTCTTAAAATTAGCATTACTTTTTGATGTTTTTGACATTTGATGGCCGTAAGTGACCAGAGCTTATAATCTAACAAAGTGCTGCACCTATTAGGAAAAAATTGGATGGTTCATTTTGGTTTAAACAAAAAAATTAAACAGTATTCATTCGAAAGCAAATGAAGATTCAAAACTTGAAATTTGCTGATTTCTAATTGTTCCTACGCAATTCGTGAAACACCATTACAACGACCAAATAAAATGTGTAGCGAACCCATGTTGGATCTGCCACTGGCCCGCGAGCTACTACAACTCAAACGTTTCACTCTTATTCTGCTCTTTGTGGGTGCAAAGATGTTTAATGTCTGTGTTCGGAGAAAAATGTGCTGCATTTGTCCTGCAGTTGTTATTGTTGACTTTGGATTATTTCCCCGGGCCTACCTACCTTTTTCCTTCTATTTCCAAGTAGTTTAAGAGATTGCTGACATTTATAAAATCGGTGGTTAAAGTTTTTTTTCATTTTTTGTGAAACCAGCTGTTCTCGGTGTAGTGTTCTCTAAAAAACGCATTTACGAAAATTCTACATTAAACATGCATTTGAAAATATTGTGAAAAATGTCTTCACAAACAAGACATAGCGAAACGGTCACCGCGGACCTACTGTACGCCCCCGAATCACGTTGCGTTAGCGCGTCTTGGTCGTAGAGCGTTTTTTTGGCAGGAACAGTCCTGAATATGTCTGAAAACAAATTGAGTACGTTTCGGTAGTTTGTTAATATCTCTGTGAGTACCGAACGGATTTAAGCGAACGTAGGCTCGTTTTGTAGCGCATGAGCCCCCCTCACTGATTCGTGCTGGTTGACGTTGTATATCAGCGAGTTCAAGGATGAATTTTGAGACTTAAACCGGAAATAACCCTATTTTGGGTACATACCGGAGAGGCCGATTTTCGAAACTTCAAAATTGGCGCTTTAACTTACAGGAAATGGTTCTTTAGCTTCGTCATTACGTGTGGAGTCCGTTTTGCATGGTTTTCTATACACTTTTCCGACCTTTAGGTCTTCAATTTTCACTCTGCACGTGAAGTACCCCCATTTTTGACGAAAACGTGCCTTTGCTGCAGAGGTTGATAAAATGTTGATAATTTTGTATTTTACTGTCAAATTATGGCTTATTACACCCAGTATTATGTCCTGAAGGAATTACATTATAGTGTGTACACGTATTTCAGTGTTTACTATGAAAATTTTGACGATTCAGGTCACGTACCGGGTGCAATTTTTGACTTGGTACCAAACCTTAATTTTCAAATATCTACTTGAAAACTTAACGGATTTTGGATTTTGATGGCTCGTTGAACTCGCCGTAAGCTCTAGTTTCATTTGACATACGGTTCGTTACGTTTCGTTCAGCGGTTGTCGAAAAATTGTCCAGGACACGCACCCCCCCCATTTTACCCCATTTTTGACCATTTTGACGGGTTTCAGCTTATAACTTATGGTTCCGGGCTTCTGTTTGTGTTATTAACGGTACCCATAGCATTGTTATGGTACCGGAAAGGTTTGGACAAAGTTTCAGATTCATAACCAAATTTTTGGTTATAATTTTGATCAAATGTTGGTCAAATAATCGAATATACGTGGGATTTGCCATTGCACCTTAAATTGTGAATATCTCCCAGTAGAGTAGTTCAATTTTAATTATGTTTAGTGTTCTGAACAGTTCATGAAACAAGGGTTATTTTGATATAGCGTTTAATTCGGTCCGGGCGTCGCAGAGTTATTGACCTCTGAATACTCGCCCATTTTACCCATGAAAATGACCTCCGGTACGGTACGTTTGATCCGTAATAACTTTTGATGTAGTTGTTGGATTTTAATTTTGATTGGTGATCTGAACAGGTCCTGAAACAAGGATTAATTTGATATAGGTAGCGTTTAATTTGGTCCGGGCGTCGCAGAGTTATTGACCTCTGAGTACTCGCCCATTTTACCCATGAAAATGGGCTCCGGTACGGTACCTTTGATCCGTAATAACTTTTGCTGTAGTTGTTCGATTTCAATTTTGTTTAATGATTTGAAGAGGTGTTCAAACAAGGTTTATTTTGATATAGGTACCGTTTAAATTGAGTCCTGCTTTGTTGAGTTATTCACCTCTGAGTACCCATGAGATTGGGCTCCGGTACGATACCTTTGATCCCTAATAACTTTTGATGTAGTTGTTCGATTTTAATTTTGTTTGGTGATCTGAACAGGTCCTGAAACAAGGTTTATTTTGATATAGGTGCCGTTTGATTTGGATCGGGCATCATTGAACTATTAACCTCTGAATACCCTCCCAATTTATCCATGAAATCGGCTCTGGTACGTACCTCTGGTACGTACCCTTGATTCGCTAATGGTGGCCTTATAGTGACCCAAAACACCCGTGACAATCTCCCAAAACAAATGCTGGGTAGTTGGAGTTGTTTTTACAGTGTTATCTTTGAAATTTTTAGAGATGTAGGTTGGGTACTAGGGGGCATATCAGGACCTGGTACAGTACCCAAATTTTGATTTTTCTTGGTCTATAAATCACCTCGTCTGGGTCTGATTGATGTTTTCAACTCGTATCTCAATATACTTTAGCATCCCCAGTGTTTCCCCAGTCTGGTGTTATATTATTAGTGCTCTGTTCTTTATGCCTTATGTACGCTGTCTATATGTTCTCTAAAACAAATTTTTTCAGGTTTGTTTTATATAGGTCCTGAAACAAGGTTTAATTTGATATAGGTGCCGTTTGATTTGGATCGGGCATCATTGAACTATTAACCTCTGAATACCCTCCCAATTTATCCATGAAATCGGCTCTGGTACGTACCTCTGGTACGTACCCTTGATTCGCTAATGGTAGCCTTATAGTGACCCAAAACACCCGTGACAATCTCCCAAAACAAATGCTGGGTAGTTGGAGTTGTTTTTACAGTGTTATCTTTGAAATTTTTAGAGATGTAGGTTGGGTACTAGGGGGCATATCAGGACCTGGTACAGTACCCAAATTTTGATTTTTCTTGGTCTATAAATCACCTCGTCTGGGTCTGATTGATGTTTTCAACTCGTATCTCAATATACTTTAGCATCCCCAGTGTTTCCCCAGTCTGGTGTTATATTATTAGTGCTCTGTTCTTTATGCCTTATGTACGTTGTCTATATGTTCTCTAAAACAAATTTTTTCAGGTTTGTTTTGATTTGAAACTTTAATTTGCAACCTTATCAACTTCAGTTGTCTTACCAAGCTACAAACCAGGACGACATCAAACTTCGAGTGAGTAATATCCATCTCAATCAATCCAATTATGCAATAATAAAATCTTTGTTGGTGAAGGATTGTCTCGTCTTTTCTTTTTTTTCTTGTTTTTTCTTTATATTTGAGTTCTTTATCTTGCGTCTTTCGGCGTCAAAGTCGAATGTCATAACCTGAGCAGAATGATATTGAAGAAGATATATGGGCAAGTTTTGTTCTGTGCGTTAGGTTTTGATCAAAAATTAACTTTGGGACATTATCAGCAAACTGAAAAAAAACGAGACAACCCGTATTCACCGCGTAGCTCGCCTGTTTTGGTGCTTTGGTGTTTGAATTGGCAATAATAAGCGGCCACTGGTGCACTATGTGTAACAATTTTCGGTTTAGCTTGCTTTGTCTATTTGGTCAGTGGTAGCACTGATCAACGCGTTAGGATTTTTTGTGTGTTCTTGCTATAGCAAGTGGTAGCACTTGTTAGTTTTTTTAATCGTTGTTTCTTTCACCTAAATTGTTCTCTATGTGTTTCAGCGCTTGAAAATGAGGTAAATCAAATTTGATATTGAATATTTAATGCTCGCAGTTATCAGCTAAGTTTTTTCCAAAATTCAAACTGACTTGAATAAAACTTAAATAAATTCAATCATTTTTTTGTACAATTTTTCGCAAGACAGTTAGTTCAATTGTCCGCCGAGAAAGAAACTTTTGTAAGGTCGTTGTTTGGCCCAAAGTGCGCTCAAATCGTGCTTTATTAATAGTCGCACAAAGATACTTGGGACTTTTCTTGGCCTTCTCGGTTTTTTTTTGTTTCGTCGTCGCGATTTTTGTTACGACCATATGGCGTCACAACGACTTCAAATCTGCTTTCTGTTCATTCGTGCATGCAATTTCATCTGGATTGCGTGCGTGACGTCATCTTCGCTCTTATTGGAGCGAGTTTTAGCACAAAGTTATTTGAGAGCAGCTAATAGAGGCAGCAAAATCTTAAACAGATTTTTAATGAAAATAGAACATATATAGCCTTCAATGAGTTTTTTGGTCTGTCTTTTTTATTGTTTGTCTGAGACTGCAGATCTACGAAACTATTGCGGCTATTTTCTGGCAATCTGCCAGCTATGTTTTTTATTTTTATTCCAAGGATTGTTAACTAAAAACAAAACCTGAAAAATACCGAATAATTTATTTTAGAATGAGTGGCTCTCAATTAACTCCTGTTTCAAATTCCGGTGGTCCCACTGGTCTCAGAAAGAAGTCTGCTAGAAATGCGAATAAGGTGGACGATGTAGAGTTTCCTACAAATTACGTCTTTCTGGTGTACTTTGACTGCGACAACAAAATTTCTGTCTTGAAACCGGGTCACGGGAGTTGGCCGAATCATCTTACTAATTCAATTAAACTCTCCCTGAAATGGGAAGACTTGCCGTTTAAGTCTGACAAGAAGCCAAAGGAGTTTATCAATGGGTTGGTCATAACGAGTGGCCCTAGTGAAATATTGGAACGAGTAGCAGTTTTAATGACCGTGAAGCTTAAGAAGGGTATGGCTCCTACAGATATGAACCTGACGCAGGAGTTCGAAGACGCGCGACAGGAAATTGAAACAGAAAAGCAACGAGAAAAAGAAAACAATGATCCGCGGAAAAACGTTGGGAGTCAGAAATCAAGTTCTGGCAGTCTGCGAAAATGTTCTAAGTCTTTCCCTGCTATGCCGGTTGAATCTTGTCCGTCGGATTCCGAAGGTACCGACTCTGATCATGAGGCAGATGAGCCAACTTTTCCTGTCGAGTCAACTGACAAAGTTCAGAAAGACATTGAGTCCGTCGTGAGCAAAGCTGAAGTGGTATGTTTTTGTTTCTTTAGCCGGTAGCGGCTATTGTTTTCGGGTAAATTTGAGTAGGTTGAATTGAGTGGGGTAAAATTGTTTCGAGATATCTTCTGTAAAATTTATCAGCTAAGTTTTCAGCGGTTCTATAACAATTTTGAGCTACATAGTAAGAGTTGTTGATAGAGCATCATATCGAAGTTGTTGGATTTGCGATGGGTTTTACTTGTTTTTTTTAAACTAAATTGTCTTTTTTTCTTAGCTTGCTCTTGTCAAACGTTTTGAACGACTAATGGTTCGAATGGAAGCAAGAATGGATAGAAGTGATAAAATCTTGGACGATCTATCGAAGTTCGCTAGACGATCTCTGGACGAAATATATCGGCTGTCAGAAGCTTCGGTTCCAATCTCCAATATTAATGATCACAAAATTGATGAAGTAGACAAAAATCTTCCTGAGCTGATGTATAATGGCGTAAATTTGTACAGCCTGGGTGGATCAACTCCTATTGAAAAAGCATTCAATATAATTATGGAGCTATGGTCTGCAGATGAACGCAGAAAAATTGTCATAAAGCCTAAGAAAACTCTGTCTAATACCGATCGCATTGCAGCGGATGAGGAACGGACTGAGCTTTTTGAAAAAGCTTTGACATTTGTATTGGGTGATCAATTTTCCAAGAGAGTATTTTCGAATGTTTTACGATTAGTTAATCAACGCATGCGTGAAAAGCGTTTGAAATAATGCTCGTGACTCATTTGAAAGAATATTTTGAATTTTGATGTAGGTAACTATCATTGCATAGGTCCTTTTCCGAAATTCAATTTCTGGTTCCGAGTTTTTTATCTAAGTATTTATGTTGCCCGAGGTCTTCTTAGTTTCTGGATTTGTTTTGCTGCCGAAAATCAAATTTTCCTGCACATTTGCATTAATATTTCATGTTTTAATTTCTCTCAGCTGTTCCTCAATTTCTGCGCATTTTGTTTTATTTTGATCAATAAAGGAAGATTAATTTTAGATTGAGCTATGTCCAATTTTGTGCCCGGGTTTAAAATGTCCCTGAGCTATTTTGAGAAGTTGGAACGTGGTGTGCGTAAGAGTAATGGAATTGAAGTTGAAGCAAGAAATCGGTTGCTGGATGTTGCACAAGGTCTACAAGAGCTCGTAAGTTTATATCAACGTTAATTTTTCGCTTTTTATTAAAGTAATCTTTGATCCGGTTGGTAGCAATCGGTTGTTCTCTGTTCTGTTTATTGATACACGTTTTCCTATGTTGGTCTCTTTTAGTGTTTTTTTGATCTGTTATTTTTTAGTTGCCATTTTGAAATTATTTTAACATCTCGTGATAACTGTCTCAAATTCTTATCAAAGGCCACACTACTATTTATTATGATCTAACAGCTTTGTTTTTACACTGAAATTCCATACGCTTAAAGGCTTTTTAAAATATTTTAGATAGTGGGTAAGTTTTTTTGGTAAGTGAATAATTCTGGCAATAAGAAACTTCTCTTTATAGAGCCCTTCCCTTTTTTTCAGAACGAACGCCGAGCGAAGTGTGCTAAAATAAAAGTCAATGGTGAACTCATGTACAAAGGAGAGAATCACTTGGCCTCTGATGGTCCTACAGATGACTATGGTGCTATTGGAAGGTTTCTGGCGCGTAAAATGTTTACGTTTGATGAGAGAGTTGAGTTTTGCTGGTTCGGTCAGCGATCGAATGCAAATTGTGTAGGGCGGAAAATGGCGGAAAAGAAGATGAATGGTTTTTCAAAGGTTCGATTTTTTGCTCCATTAATATGTTGCCCGTTTTTTTGTATCAAGTATTTTTAATTGATTTTAGAAGCTGTGAGACGACTATGCGGTGATAGTCTTTATGCCCTGAGAAAAGCCAAAGACGCTGCAAACTCTCTGGGCCGTCACGAACGTTCTCGATTATCTCAGAAGCTAATCTGATTTGTTGTTCGGTTTCAACTTTCTTGAATTCTGTGATACATAAAAGTTAACAATCGTTTTTTCCTTTGGGCAATTTAAACTTAAGTTTTTTTTACTGATCATTTTTATTAATATCATATCATTTTTAAGATCAATAATGTCTATCCTTGACTACAAAAAGTTTAAACTCTACGCGCAAGTGGCGAAGCAGTTCTCCAAACTTGATATCAGTTGGCAGGAAATTGCTAAAATTGACAGCGAGCTAACACAAAAATGGATCAACACAAATTTGGTGAGTGCCCCTGGTTTAAATCTAGATATCAGTTTGGGAAAAGCTTTTCTTTGTGATGTCAAAAATTTTTTGGATTCTGAATACGGAAAAAGTTTCAAACATGTTGTTTACAAACCGGTTTCTTATCTCCAGGACGCTTCCTTTACACAACTTGGAGTTTTTGCAAAAAAAAAAAAGATTTTAGTACCGAAATACCGGGCTTGATTGGGTACCTAGTGCCAATAGAAGAGGCTGAGGTAATACCGGGTTATAATGACTATTCAGTAATGTGTAGTTCGCGCGTGGGAATGCAATGGGTTATGTTAGGCCCGATTTCTTTCATTAACGCGTCTTGTAAACCGAACGTTAGTTATGTAAAAGTTGAAAATATTATGGTATGTGCTCCTTTGCGTGTAATTGAGGAGGGCGAAGAACTGACAATATCTTACCACAACCACTTTTTCGGACAAAACAGTAAAGATTGTCTGTGCCCGCATAAGCATTTGCACGGCGATCCCTTCCCTGATATCCCTTTCACTAAAGGAGAAAAGTAACCAAAATTTCACAAAAACACTAGGAAAATTTCAATTTTAATCAGCGTTTTTCTAGGAAAGGTTTTCCACCACGTGCTCGAATGTTTTTTCCAGAAATCTTAGATAAAAACGATGATCAACACAGTCACTTAACTTACGATTCTGTTTTTGGTAGCCTTGACGTAAAAGACACTGATGAGACTATACTTAATTTTGTAGGCTGTCGTGACGAAGTTGAACAAAGTTGTGAATCAGATGAAGGATCTCGGGATATTAACCTTTTGGCTATAAATGAAAATCCTGTTATGCAAAATGTTGAAGATGCTCAGGTCATGTCTACACCTATCTCTCTTCATGTTTTCGAAGATAAACCACCTAATGATGCACCTAATTTTGATACTGATTCTTTTGACTCGCTTGATTTTTTTTTGTTTGAAGGAGCAGATATTCCACATGACGAGTTTATGAAAAAATTTGAAAAATTAAGTGAAAAACATAAATTATCTGATATTGCCAGAGCAGATATGCTCAAGCTTTTTGCTCAAACTTTACCGTCTCCCAATAAAATTTTTGCAGATCTGCCAATTTACAACCTTCCGATAATAAAAACTAAGAGTTACGTCGATTCTAAGTTCCTTATTGCTGATTTGATATCTCAACTCGCACTAGTTGCCTCAAAAAATTCGTCTTATATATTGCAAAGTTGGTCAAATAATTGCAGCTGGGAGTATGCATCAGATGTTTTTTGTCAGGGAGAGCTGCAGTTAGTTCTAAACACAGACGGTGCTCCAGTTTTTAAGTCTAGTAAGCTAGCTGTATGGCCAGTTTGGGTTCAACTTTATAACTTGCCTCCTGTTTTAAGATCAAGTTTCTTAAATATCTGCCTTTTTGGACTTTGGTATGGGGGAAAACCTGATTTTTCGGAGTTTCTTAGCAAACTTGGTGTGGAGATTGAAAATCTATGCAGCGCAGCAACTGACCTGTGTCCACCATTGGGGCGTGTAACATTTAAAATAAGATCAATTGTTTGTGACATGCCCGCTACAGCGTATGTACTGTGCATGAAGCAGCATATGGGTTATAGTAGTTGCCCTCATTGTTTTATTAAAGGCTTCCATAAAAGTAATCGAATGTTGTTTAAGGTTTCGAAAACTTTCATACTGCGAGAAAACGATTCTTTTAAGCGATGTGCCGACTTGGCAGACAAAACAAAAACAGTTGTTAACGGAGTTAATTCGTATACATCTTTGAACAAATTTTTAAGTCTTCCCTGGGATTGTCCAATTGATCCCATGCACCAGGTTTTCCTAGGAACAGCAAAGGTTTTATCAAAAATGATAGTTTCACTTGTCAAAGGTCCATCAGCTTAAGAGCTCGAGAAGACAATTCTAAATTGTAAAGTTCCTTTCGAAATACTTCATAGACCAAAAAAATTATCTGAACTCAATTTCTGGAAAGCTTTTGATTTTAAGTTGTTTTTTTTTTCACCTTGGACCTTTGGCATTAAAAAATGTGCTCTTGCCTAATGATTACTACGAAAGTTTCTGCAAATTGAGCTTTGCAGTTCGTCTTCTAAGTGATAAAGATATTCACTCCTCGGATCTTCGACACGCTGATAATTTAATAGAGCTTTTTTTTCAAAATTTTGTTCATCTCTATGGAGAGGAATCACAATCTTTTAATTTTCATACCATGCGTCATTTAGTGGAACAAGTGAAGCGGAACGGACCTCTATTTCTTTTTTCAGCTTTTTGCTTCGAATCGGCTAACCATATGCTGCTTTCTGCGCTTTCAGGTACCATCAAGAATCCCGAAAAAATGTTCATCAGGTTTTTGAAACATCAAAGATTATTTGAACAACAGTCTATGCAAAGCGGAACGACTGAGAAAAATTCTATAATAACTAGTCTAACAAAATTAAGTGATTGCTCGAAAAAATTTGTTAGTGAAAATTCAATTGAAGCAGCTGGAGGACGATTCGTTAATGAAAACGGAAAAAAACTTTGTTCCCTTTCTTATATGCGTGTTAATGAAAATTTAGGAGAATGCATTCTTCAAAAAAGTGACGGCAGTTTTGTGTTGATAGAGTGTTTTGTTTTAAAAAATGGTTTAAATCATGCTCTCTGCCTTCCATTTGTAGAGATGACAAATTTGAAAATGTTCAATTATTCTGACCCCTTCCCATTTTTTTTCCAAATATCTAATCCAGGGTCTCCCGTTCTGGTTTTAGTAGATGAACTTGCTTATAAAACAGTTGTCCTCCCTGCTTCTGGCTGCTATATTGTCAGCGTAATCAAAGAAGGCTATGAGCACAATTAAAAAATATTTCAGAATACAGATTTTAATGTTTTTTGGCAATGTTGGTTGTAGAATCAACATATTTTTTGGATTTAGATTTTTTGTTTGCTTGTGTTCGGTATTTCGTGGAAAAAAACTAAAAAACACAAATGCTTTGAGTAACATTGATACTGCCCTCTAATTTATTTATAGGCTCGATCGGTGGATGGTTACCTTCATCTGAAGGTTAGATATTTCTTTATTTTTTTAAGGAAAAAAATTTGCTGATAACTGCGTGCTAATTTGAGTTGTTTGCTTTTCGTTCAAATTTGTGCAAATTGCTTTGATTTAGTTCAATACTGCTGATTGGCGATTCCAACACCAAACGGATGAAAGATGACATCAAAAGCGATCCGTTACTATCCAAATATGGTGTTGATATTCTTAGTTTCGGAGGCATGCGATCGAACGAACTCGGACCGCATGTTGTTTTGGCGGCATCCCAATACAAGTTTGTTTTAGTTGCTGTCGGGAATAATGACTTGACAAAGTTCTTCGACAATGAGGCAAAGCCTCCAATTGAGGTGGCTGCCAATCTAATTGCGTTCAGTCGTGTCTTAGGCAGAAAGGGTGTCAAAGTTCTAACGCTGGATCTGATAAAAAGACGCGATGTTGATGAAAAACTTGTTCAAGAAGTAAACTTTTATTTATTCAAAAACTTAGGACGCCAGTATGTCCCTTCAAAACTAAAAGAGAAACACATTGATAATTTCGATAAGTGCCATTTGAATAATGACGGAAAACTTGATTTTAAACAATTGCTGCACCGCTCTATTGTTAACCGGTTATGTTAAATTTGTTAGCCCAACCTTTGCGAATGTGATAGTTGAGTAATTACTCCATGATTTTTCGCTTTGAGTTTTAATTGATTTTTGAAGCTCTTGAAATGTTCTTCCTTTTATTTACATAAGGCACTGTTGGTTCATTTTCTGCAAGTCGATTGTAGAATCGGCTCTATTTTTGATAATATGATGTCTCTAAATTTTGTTTGTTTCGCTTGGTTGTTGCATTTTTTCCATTGTTCTGCTGAGTAAAATTTTGGTCCTTCATTTGATGTTGAACCCTATCTTCAATCCAATCTTCTTGCATTTTTTTGATGGTTCATTGGATTGTTTGATGTAGAATGATTTAATACGTTACTCGATATTTTATAAAATTCAAACTTTTTATAACGCCACTCAATGTTGAAATCTGAACAAATTACTGTAGCTTATAATTTGTATCAATCATGATAATTGATTTGACTGCTTTTCCTTTTTTAGTGTCTTAATGTTTTTGTTTTCTCAATATTTAGTGCAATTGGGTTTTTGGTAGGCAGTTCTTCTTTCTGGTTCCTTTTTTTATTTGGTGGCAGTTACTGTCTGCCTACTCATCAAAGGTGCGAGTTTCCTCTGCTCAACTGTGATAAAATTTGTCTGTATTTCAATTATATTAGTGTTCTCTCGATTGTTTTTGAGTTCTTGATTCTGATAGCTTTCAAACCGTTTGTTACTTGATGTGCTTTTTTGGTTTCCTGTATTTGATAAGTTATGTCATCTTTGGGAATTAGATAGATGGGCTTAGTTGTGGTCTTCTCTTTTTTGTGCTGTGGTGTCCGTTTTTGTTCGTCGTTTTTCTCTCCAATTACGACGTTTTGTGATAAGCACTATTTTAAACTGTTAAATTGTTCCATTTTCCTTTGCTCAGATGACTTTATCTCTGTCATTTTTTGTTCTTCTCTGTTTTGTTTTGGATACGTTAAGTGACATTTGGGACTTGGGTGGGCAGGTTTTGTTTTTCTTCGTTATTTTTGCTGCTTTGTCCTTTTTTCGGATTGTTTTTCTCTGCTGGGCCAAGTCTGGCCTCTTGCGTGATGCACAGTGATTAAACCGACCGTTCTGTCGGCAATTGTTGTGCTTTGTAAAACTGTCTCAATTTCCTTTGATCAGTTGAAAATTTTTCATGTCGTTCCTTCACTTTTCTTTTATCGTTAATTAGTGACTTTAGAATTTCAGTGGCCATGTTTTGTGTTGTTCTCTTCTGTTGTTTTGTCTATTTTTTGTTTTTTCTCTGCCTGCCCGGCCAAGTCCCGCATTTCGCGTGAAGCACAATGATTAAAGCCGACTCTTCTGTCAGCAATATGAGTGCTTTGCGAAACTGTTTCAAGTTCCTTTAATCCGTTGACCCCTTTTTTCCTTTGTTGTAGCTTGTTCCTGGTATTTGATGTATTTGATATCTGATTTGTCTTTTCTGATTACTTGTTGTCAGCCTTTGTCTGCTTTTGTTTTGGTCTTCCCCTCTTTTCTCGGCTTAAGTGTTTCCTCTGTCGTTTCTTGTTCTTTTTTGTGTTTTGTTTTTTGATAAGTTAAGTGACATTTGGGACTTGGGTGGGCAGGTGTTGTTCCAGTCTTCGTTTCTTTTCTGCTGTTTTGTCCTTCCTCTGGGTTGTTTTTTTTTGTGCCTGCCCGGCCAAGTCCCGCATTTTGCGTGAAGCACAGTGATTAAAACCGACTCTTCTGTCAGCAATATGAGTGCTTTGCGAAACTGCTTCAAGTTCCTTTGTTCCGTTGACACCTTTTTTGCTTTGTTGTAGCTTGTTCCTGGTATTTGATGTATTTGATATCTGATTTGTCTTTTCTGGTGAGTTTTTGTCAGCTTTTGTCTGCTTTTGTTGTGATCTTCCCTTCTTTTCTCAGCTTTTGTTTTTCCTCTGTCGTTTCTTGTTCTTTTATGTGTTTTGTTTTGGATAAGTTAAGTGACATTTGGGACTTGGGTGGGCAGGTTTTGTTTGTCGTTTCTCTGCTGCTTTGTCCTTTCTCTGGGTTGTAATTTGTTTTTTTTGTGCCTACCCGACCAAGTCGTGCATTTTGCGTGAAGCACAGTGATTAAAACCGACTCTTCTGTCAGCAATATGAGTGCTTTGCGAAACTGTTTCAAGTTCCTTTGTTCCATTGACCACTTTTTTCCTTTGTTGTAGCTTGTTCCTGGTATTTGATGTTTCGTTCCAAGCTGATTAGCTGCTCTTGGTTGGCCTGTTGTCTTTTTTTTCTGGTAACTATTTTTTTAAGATGTCGTTTTTAAGATCTTTCCCTTTTTGTAGGTTTGCTTTGTTCTTGATTTTTCCGCTTGTTTAATAAGTTGTTGCAACAATGTGCTGTGATGGAAACATCAGTTTTCTGAGCACTCATAGTGATGACAACCATTGAAAACTATAGTCACTGATTCTGAAATAATCTGAATGCTTAGTCCTATTTCTCTTTTGTTTTCTTTTCTTGGTTTGCTTAAATGATACTCGTTCTGCCATTTTTGTCGGCTTCTCTTGTTTTTTCAAAGATGCGCTGTGATGGAAACAACAGTTTTCTGAGCGCGGACGGTAATGACAACCATTGAAAACCATGATCTTTGATTATGAAAGACTCTGAAGTTCCATACCTATTTTAGATTTGTTTTGCTGCTTGTAGGTTTGTTTGAAGCCTCCTCTTTCTACTTTTTGTTGTTATTCCATGTTGTTCCATTGATGCGCTGTGATGGTAGCATCAGTTTTCTGAGCTCTGACACTGATGACAACCATTGAAGCTCATGAATAATGATTATGACAAACTCTGAAGGTCTATTGTTTCTTGTTGTTTTAGTGTTTTTCTTTTCTCTCCTTGCCTCTCTTGCCCTTTTTTAATTTCTCGTTGCTTTCTTGCTGTTCTTTCTGTTACTTTCTCTTGCTCTTTTCTCTCTCTCTCTCTCTCTCTCTCTCTCTCTTTCTGGCTCTCTCTCTCTCTCTCTCTCTCTCTCCCTCTCTCTCTCTCTCTCTCCTCTCTCCCTCTCTCTCTTTTTCGCTCTTTTTTCTCTCTCTCTATCTCTCCTCTCTCATCTTTCCTCTCTCTCTCTCTCTCTCTCTCTCTCCCTCTCTTTCTTTCTCTCTCTCTCTCTATCCTCTCTCTCTCTCTCTCTCTCTCTCTCCTCTCTCGCTCTCTCTTTTTGGCTCTCTCTCTCTCTCTCTCTCTCTCTCTCTCTCTCGCTCTTTCTCTCTCTTTCTCTCTCTCCCTCTAGTAGAACTTGCTCCTTTCGTCTCTCTAGTTTCATTCTGTTTGTCTAGGTATGCCTTCCGGGCAATTTTTTCTCTTTTTTCTGCTTTTTTCTGTTTTTTTTGTTTTCGCGCGTGTTCTTTGTCCCCGACGCTCCTGCTCGCTCGTTCTCTCGGTCGTTTGCGCTCGCTCTTTCTCCCTCCTGCGCCTGCTCCGTCTCCCTCGTGCGCTCGCTCGTTCTTGCTCGTGCTCTCGCTCGTGCGCTCGCTTGTTTTTTCTCTTTGTTTCTTTTTCCCCTTTGCTTTTTTTCTTCCCATCCCCTTTCGCCTACGGCGATCTGCTTTTCTTTGTGTCTTTGTGTTCAGCGCGTTTTAACCCCACCCTTCTCTCTCGCTCCTTTTCTTTTGCGCTTCAACCCCACCCCTTTTCTGTGCCCCCTCTCATGTGCTTGTGTTTTGCTGATGTTCTTATTTATATTTGTTTGCTTTCTTTTGCAGCACACAAACCCCCTGCCCTTTCTGTGACCCCTGCTGCAGCGCAAAAAACCCCATGCCCTTTCTGTGACCCCTTCTGCGCATTTAGATGATGTTCCTATTTATACGTTCTAGCCTTAGCAATTTTAGGGTCTCTCTTCTTTTCTTTGACGGTTAGAGAATAGGTCGAATCCTATTCTCTAATCTTCAAAGAAGCCAAAGAGGCCCATGCAGCAGCTAAGGCACGTTTCCGGCGCTTCTTGCAAGACGGTTATCTTGCAAGAGTCTTGTAAGATGGTCGGTTATCTTACAAGACTCTTGCATTTCTGACGGTTATCTTGCAAGATCTTGCAAGAATCTTGCAAGAGTCTTGCAAGATGATGCATAGTGTTGCAAGATTCTTGCAAGATTCTTGCAAGATCTTGCAAGATAACCGTCCTCAATCAACTAGGGGAGGGTAGGAAGTGGTGCTGGTCTAGACTCGTGGATGGGACTAGGAGGTGTTGATTGCAAGTCCTAGGAGGCAAAGAAATTATGGAACTTTTCCGTTTCTGCCCCCCAGCTTAGTGGGTGCACATTATTTGTACCCATCAGACGCTCGTGAAATATGTTTACATAATGATTTACTATGTTATAACACCTGTTCTGTAACTCGGGGGGGGGGAGGGGGTTTGTAACGTACTAGGGGAGGGGAGGGCACTAATGGAAAAGATCCAAAAATATTTACTCAATGCATCACTGATTTCACTAATCGACCAATATCCGGCAAATTTCTCTCAAACGACTGGCGAGCGGTCGGCTTCATCAGTAGATGGCTACGCGAGCGAAGCTAAGCCTAACTGAAGGGGCGAGGGTGAGTGCAGCAAGGGGGTACCACTGGGGTTTGATCGCGCTAGGCTACGAGTGGAACCTTGAATTTGCGGGGGGGGGGGGGGGGGGACCCCAAAAACAACCTTCACACCATGGATTTATGTCTCCTAAAGGGTTTCAGTGAATTACATACTTAGAGTCTAGCAAGCCAAAAGGCTCCAAGAGAACTTAAGACCCTATGACTTAAGACCATAAAAGACCCCAGGGCCTATCTATTTGCTATAAATTCTTCTGAGAGCAATTAAAAATTACTTGTCTCATCGCACATCATGCAAAATAATTCACTGCTTTCACAATATAGTAATCATAACTTAACTCAAAGTCTCTTAACTGTGCGTTCAAACATTTTAAAGGAGGTGTTTTGAAGTGGTGGAGAACGAAAAGCCATAAAGCTAGTGATTGTCCAGTGAATCAAAACTTGATCCACATTGATACGACATACAAGATATTGAAACGCTCCTGCAAAATCATAAACATCATGTCAAGAAAGTGAAATATCAACTTATATCAAGATAAACCAAAACAATTTTCTTAAGAAATATTGACAATTTTAACAAAACTTGATAACAGTTTTATCATTTACAATTGCTATTCGATGTATCTGTCCCCAAGTAGAGTCGCAGTTTCAGCCTTAAAAACAAAATAGTTTTATGATAAAATAGATATCTAAGAAATTGAGTTTAGGAGACAACTTGAAGATTTGAAAAAAAATTGCTTAAGCTTCGTATCCTTTTCTTTCATATTAGTCTCAACTTTTTCTGTCTATTGTAGAATAAAATGCCATTTTTTAAGTAATGAAGTGCTAAAATTTCAAATAGCAGGTCATCAACTGTTTCCTGGATTGGTATTAGGTATTGCACAATTCTATTGAAACAACAACAAATCAGTGAATGGGGGAGCTTCAATTAATTTTTTTTTCATATTGAGCTGCAGTCGGTTTTTGTTTTTGCTTTAAAGTTACAGTTTCTTTAACCTATATTTTTTTGGTAAAAGAGGCTTATTTTTTCGGTAAAAGAGGCTTTTCTCTACAGTGATGTGTTGTTGATTATTTATTAGATTTTTAAAGCTTTTTGGGATTCTAGGGCTGGCCTTCCTGTTGATGGCCCTGTTGAAAGTGTGTACTAGGTATATACCAAGTTTGCATCCACTTAAAAATTCTGATCATACGGAAAAAGTAGGCTCAATTGTTGGCTAATAAACAAAGGAGTGCTCAATTTTCCAACAACTCTGGATAGTTTTTGAGAAATTTTTCTAATTCGTGGTTAATCTTATGAAATTCTCCTAAATCGTGTCTAAAAGTGCTTTGTCCAATTTCAAACTTAGTATGTCTTGCCATGTCGTTGTTAATCTTTATGGTTGCAAGGTTTTGCTCCTTGATAGGTACCAAAGTTCATACAAGTCTTTCCTTGGCAAGTAACATGTCAAAATCTTGGCAATATTTACCATGTTTTAGTATACATCTTATCGAGGTGCATCAAGTTTCGTTTCACTGGGTGGCTGTTCGTGTCTCAGAGCTAGTGGAAAATGAGGTGGATTTTTGTTACACCGTTCCAGCGTTGGAACTTCATAGATTTATCACATTTACAAGAATTTCATGTGAATTTTTGCTGTAAAAAATGGCAACTTTTAACCACTTTTCCTAATATTTGGATAAAAAATCTTCAGCCCGCGTGGATGCATGAATGATTAAAAATTGCATATTCGTGCACATCCGGTCAAATTTTGCATTACGTATGCGTGTAAATTCTGCTGAGAATCAGTGCTGCCAGACAAAAACGCATTCAGTTTTCAGTTGGGATAGACAGAAAGTTCTTTAATTTTTTTGTCAACCGATCTTTCCACTGTACGATAGGCTCTTGGAATGGCTTAATAAGCACAATTAGCGGGATAATGTTGACGAATGTGAAGCTCATCTTTATTCCACGGAGCACAACTTCCACCAGCGAAAGAGTAGCAATTTGTTTGTGATGCTTTATTGTTATATTGAAACGCTCCTGCAAAATCATAAACATCATGTCAAGAAAGTGAAATATCAACTTATATCAAGATAAACCAAAACAATTTTCTTGAGAAATCTTGACAATTTTAACAAATCTTGATAACAGTTTTATCATTTATAATTGCTATTCGAAGTATCTGTCCCCAAGTAGAGTCGCAGTTTCAGCCTTAAAAACAAAATAATTTTTTGATAAAATAGATATCTAAGAAATTGAGTTTAGGAGACAACTTTAAGATTTGAAAAAAAAATTGCTTAAGCTTCATATCCTTTTCTTTCATGTTAGTCTCAACTTTTTCTGTCTATTGTAGAATAAAATGCCATTTTTTGAGTAATGAAGTGCTAAAATTTCATATAGCAGGTCATCAACTGTTTCTTGGATTGGTATTAGGTATTGCACAAAACTATTGAAACAACAACAAATCAGTGAATGGGGGAGCTTCATTTAATTTTTTTTTCATATTGAGCTGCAGTCGGTTTTTGTTTTTGCTTTAAAATTACAGTTTCTTAAACTTATATTTTTTTGGTAAAAGAGGCTTATTTTTTCGGTAAAAGAGGCTTTTCTCTACAGTGATGTGTTGTTGATTATTTATTAGATTTGTAAAGCTTTTTGGGATTCTAGGGCTGGCCTTCCTGTTGATGGCCCTGTTGAAAGTGTGTACTAGGTATATACCAAGTTTGCATCCACTTAAAAATTCTGATCATACGGAAAAAGTACGCTCAATTGTTGGCTAATAAACAAAGGAGTGCTCAATTTTCCAACAACTCTGGATAGTTTTTGAGAAATTTTTCTAATTCGTGGTTAATCTTATGAAATTCTCCTAAACCGTGTCTAAAAGTGCTTTGTCCAATTTCAAACTTAGTATGTCTTGCCATGTCGTTGTTAATCTTTATGGTTGCAAGGTTTTGCCTCTTGATACGTACCAAAATTCATACAAGTCTTTCCATGGCAAGTAACATGTCAAAATCTTGGCAATATTTACCATGTTTTAGTATACATCTTATCGAGGTGCATCAAGTTTCGTTTCACTGGGTGGCTGTTCGTGTCTCAGAGCTAGTGGAAAATGAGGTGGATTTTTGTTACACCGTTCCAGCGTTGGAACTTCATAGATTTATCACATTTACAAGAATTTCATGTGAATTTTTGCTGTAAAAAATGGCAACTTTTAACCACTTTTCTTAATATTTGGATGAAAAATCTTCAGCCCGCGTGGATGCATGAATGATTAAAAATTGCATATTCGTGCACATCCGGTCAAATTTTGCATTACGTATGCGTGTAAATTCTGCTGAGAATCAGTGCTGCCAGACAAAAACGCATTCAGTTTTCAGTTGGGATAGACAGAAAGTTCTTTAATTTTTTTGTCAACCGATCTTTCCACTGTACGATAGGCTCTTGGAATGGCTTAATAAGCACAATTAGCGGGATAATGTTGACGAATGTGAAGCTCATCTTTATTCCACGGAGCACAACTTCCACCAGCGAAAGAGTAGCAATTTGTTTGTGATGCTTTATTGTTATATTGAAACGCTCCTGCAAAATCATAAACATCATGTCAAGAAAGTGAAATATCAACTTATATCAAGATAAACCAAAACAATTTTCTTGAGAAATCTTGACATTTTTAACAAATCTTGATAACAGTTTTATCATTTACAATTGCTATTCGATGTATCTGTCCCCAAGTAGAGTCGCAGTTTCAGCCTTAAAAACAAAATAATTTTTTGATAAAATAGATATCTAAGAAATTGAGTTTAGGAGACAACTTTAAGATTTGAAAAAAAAATTGCTTAAGCTTCATATCCTTTTCTTTCATGTTAGTCTCAACTTTTTCTGTCTATTGTAGAATAAAATGCCATTTTTTGAGTAAAGAAGTGCTAAAACTTCAAATAGCAGGTCATCAACTGTTTCCTGGATTGGTATTAGGTATTGCACAATTCTATTGAAACAACAACAAATCAGTGAATGGGGGAGCTTCATTCAATTTTTTTTTTCATTTTCAGCTGCAGTCGGTTTTTGTTTTTGCTTTAAAGTTACAGTTTTTTAACTTATATTTTTTGGTAAAATAGGCTTATTTTTTCGGTAAAAGAGGCTTTTCTCTACAGTGATGTGTTGTTGATTATTTATTAGATTTTTTGAGCTTTTTGGGATTCTAGGGCTGGCCTTCCTGTTGATGGCCCTGTTGAAAGTGTGTACTAGGTACATACCAAGGTTGCATCCACTTAAAAATTCTGATCATACGGAAAAAGTAGGCTCAATTGTTGGCTAATAAACAAAGGAGTGCTCAATTTTCCAACAACTCTGGATAGTTTTTGAGAAATTTTTCTAATTCGTGGTTAATCTTATGAAATTCTCCTAAATCGTGTCTAAAAGTGCTTTGTCCAATTTCAAACTTAGTATGTCTTGCCATGTCGTTGTTAATCTTTATGGTTGCAAGGTTTTGCTCCTTGATACGTACCAAAGTTCATACAAGTCTTTCCTTGGCAAGTAACATGTCAAAATCTTGGCAATATTTACCATGTTTTAGTATACATCTTATCGAGGTGCATCAAGTTTCGTTTCACTGGGTGGCTGTTCGTGTCTCAGAGCTAGTGGAAAATGAGGTGGATTTTTGTTACACCGTTCCAGCGTTGGAACTTCATAGATTTATCACATTTACAAGAATTTCATGTGAATTTTTGCTGTAAAAAATGGCAACTTTTAACCACTTTTCTTAATATTTGGATGAAAAATCTTCAGCCCGCGTGGATGCATGAATGATTAAAAATTGCATATTCGTGCACATCCGGTCAAATTTTGCATTACGTATGCGTGTAAATTCTGCTGAGAATCAGTGCTGCCAGACAAAAACGCATTCAGTTTTCAGTTGGGATAGACAGAAAGATCTTTAATTTTTTTGTCAACCGATCTTTCCACTGTACGATAGGCTCTTGGAATGGCTTAATAAGCACAATTAGCAGGATGCTGTTGACGAATGTGAAGCTCATCTTTATTCCACGGAGCACAAGTTCCACCAGCGAAAGAGTAGCAATTTGTTTGTGATGCTTTATTGTTGAGTAGTAACCAGCCAGAAATTCCTCCTGAAAGTGTGAATAAAAGAACCAATTTTACTACTGAAATTTTGGCCGAACTGTGCTACTTTGTTACTGTGAAAAAATAAAAGCCAAAATAGTTTGATTCAATCTCAATCTCGTGCAACTTCATATAGTTAAATGAGATAAAAAGATTATTTTTTTAAATAATTCTGCTAGATATCCGTTAAATAAACGGACAATCAATGGCCTGCGTACAATTTTTTTCCTTAGCTTATCATGTAGTGAGTCTCCTAAACAATTGAACTTTTTAAAAGTCTTTTTTGCAATCTAAATTGACTCCGGTTCTGCTTTTTTCAGAGCTATAATAACATTGTTTGTGTTAAAGCCATAGGATGGTATACAATAAAGCAAGAATCTGAATATATATAATCATCCTTTTTATACCATATACCGAAAATCGTTCATTTCCTTGCTAAATATCTGGCTGCTTCATATTTGAAAACAACATTTATTTTGCTTTTGTAATATAAAGGACTTTTTCTGTAGGAAAACGATCATCCAAATTGGGATTAGTCATCCTGATAATTTCCAAATGATACTTCGTGACTTGAACCATATGGTGGAAATGCATTTGTTTAACCTTGGTTGTTGTTGTGAAAATGGCCTGCTTGAAATTGAGAAATTTCAGAAACTGATATGAAGAATAATTATTGACTGAAACGAAGATTGGGTAAAGACTGCTGACTTACTCCAACAGTTTCAATATTTTGTGAAAATGAGTAGGCGTGGTAATTTCCATCCAACAAGGTCCCAAACGAGCGTGATTCTCCTTTCAAAACAAAATCCTGGAAGACGACAGCTGGAGTCACCAGCACGAACCAAGATACAAGCAATCCGATGAACACGCGAGTAAGAAGATCTAGGCAACAATAGTAGCACTACGTATTTATAGAGGTCGCATTATCATATTTATGACCTCTGATTTGTTAAGAGATATGATCGCCCCCGTAAACGGAGCTCTTTAAGTTTGCTGACTCAATTGCCCATGTGAACATTCTACTGCTTCTCTTTTTGTTCTGATAATGGTTGATCGGCCTAATCTTTGATTCGTGAAAGTCATTACAGTTTGTATGTATCTTTATAACCCTGAAATAACTGAAGTTTGGGTTGAACTCTCAGAAACTATTTTGTGTCATTCTTTTGATCAGACTAAAATGTAAGCATTAATTTTACAAGGTTTGGTTGAAAAATACTTGGGGAAGCATTTAACAGCCTTGTGGAAGTAAAATGATTTATCTTATGATAGAAAATTCAAAAGTCCAGGAAATTTCTTCTCGAATTTGTAAGCAGTAAGAAACCTATATACCTGAGGTCACTTTTTGGCTCATTTTACCCAAACACGACTTAGTAGATCGAATTAGTAGACTTAATATATTGTAAAGAATGTAAAAAGCCTACTTGATGAATTTATTGGTTATCATAGGGAAGAAACATAACATAAACGTAATTATATACTGGTATCATTAATAAAAAATATCATTCAAAAAATAATCCTCGTCTTCCTAATTATAATAACTTTGATAAGTTTACTGATAATGCTATTGATAATACTAATACTAATAGTAAGATTAATGATATTAGGATAATACTATTGATCTACGAAGCAACTTTGCTGATAGTAGTGATCTACACACTATCTCGAGAAGTGAAAACAGATTTTGTAAGCTGCGTACTACTAGGTACAACAATCCAGATAATCATAACAAATCAGACGATCATAATAATATATCCGCCGTAAAAATATAAATAATCAAATGTAGCCATAAAAAAGTTAATTCTAAAGATCATATTTTGTAAGAACTATCAGAAGAGTTACATAAGGTTTATTTATATTTTGAACCTAATACATTTAATCAAGTAAAGTATGCTAAAACTAATAATGGGCATTTTAAGAAACTACATATTTATTTTGGCTTAAAAAGAGATTATATCATAAACTTGAAGATGTAGATACTTTGAATAATGAAAACGAAAGTAGAATGCAAGAACAAGATTTCAATCAATCAGGGTGGGTTTTGCAGAAATTTAGCCAACAGAAAGTGTGTCTTCACATTTCACCAGAATTTATATGCCCCTCGTGATATATGGTTTGATATGCCATTTAATTTTATTCAAACATTAAATAGTATAACTTGGGTATAGCAAAGAGAGAATTATTTAGAAGAAAAACCTCCTTACGGGTATAATTAACTAAATAAAGTTTCTCATTTAAATAGAACAGAAACGAGATACATGTGATTAAACTAATTTGCAAAAATATTAGATCAGTACTAATTAATAATAATGATCCAACAGAAACGAGATACATGTGATTAAACTAATTTGCAAAAATATTAGATCAGTACTAATTAATAATAATGATCCAAAACATTGTAATAAATTAAATTGTTAAAACAAGAATTTGTAAATAGAAAGATAAATTGAAATAATCCTGCGTATTAAATAAAAATAGATCATTACTATTAAAGAGTATACTCAAAGTATACTCATAAAGTATACTATAAAGTATACTCAAACCTTCTTACTCATGTTTGAGTTTTTGTGAATCATTTTGATCAAAAGATGCCGTGAAAAAAATTGGAACTGTGTAATGATGACACTCGTAGAAGAATATTTCATAACGATTATTACTTAAATCTGGATATTCATCAAAATAAGAAAAAAGAAGCGTTTCGCATTATGCATAATTTGAATATAAGACACTGAATAGAAAAGACACAGAACATACCTGTTCATGTGGTTTGTATATTAAAGGTGAAAAGCTAAATTTTTCAGAAAATACTTCTGCGGTTTGCTAATGGGTTGTTGAAAACAACTATAACTGAAAAGTATGAGAAATTTTATTATTGCAATGAATTTTTAGGTGAGAAAATAGTACGAGTCTGATAGGAAAGACCATTTTCATTATAATGCTAACTATAGAGGATATGCTCACAATAAGTGTAACCTTCAAGCTAAAACTTTTTTTGTGCAAGCATATTTTCATAATATATCCAATTTTGAGAATCATCTATTTTTTATGACAAAGAAAGTCAGAATGAAATCAACATGTATAGCTCAGTGAGGTTTATATAGGTTTTGATTTCAAACATATCAAAGTGCTATATAAGCTAGATTCGTCCACTTAGCTTAATTTCTATTACTAATACATAAAAATATGAATGTATATATTTAAACTAAAATAAGCTAAAGTGACGAAAAATGATCCCCTTACAAATAGTTTGTTTTTGTAGATATTTTGACTAAAATTCATTTTCCTATTATAGAAAAGTTTTTTTCTAAGCTAAGTTAATTTGGTACAAGCGATGATTAATGTCAGGACGTTAAGCGATTGGAAGCGTATGAACCTTGAAACATTAAGAAAAACTGATGGTTTTTCCGAAACGGATGTATTGCTTGGAGTAGATACATGTTATTGAAAGCTTAGAATTATTTATTTCGACTTTATCGAAATGGATCTTTGTTATACGTAATCAGCTCGAGGATCAACTTGGCTATGTGGATTAATGTATACAAGGATTTCAATTGAATATTAGAAAAAATATGGTTGAAACATATGACATGATTCAAAATTGATATAGAGGTGGATGATCGTCAGTATCGGTGATAACTTCTATTCGATATTTAAACCTCTTTCAATATTTGCATCAACTATGGTACGTACAACCATGATGGACTGGTGAGGTTAGAGTTTTTGAGGAGTATGGATAAATGAACTTGTTACAAAAATACCAACAATCTAGTGGTACAAAAAGTTTTTTAAACCTTGTATATAAGGTATAATGAAGAACTGAAGAACAATGAAGCATCCATTCTTTCTTCAGAAAACAAAAGCAGATTCAAGTCGATTCCGATTATACCAAAAACCTAGCACAAAAAAACACAAAAAATTTAATGAACTTCGGATGCTTAATCAAACAGATAACGTAGGTTAAGCAAGTGATGGCGAAACGTTATAGTGGTATCTGGTCATGGTTTAGTGTTAGAACATTTTACAATTAGGCTAAACTAGACAATGTTAAATTGAATGCATATAGCAACATATAATTACTTTGAAAAATACTTAGATTGTGCTTATAATTATACTGATACGGATATTATATTTATTAAGATAAAGGTTGTCATAAGAGGTTTCATAGAAAAAGAATGAGATAAGAGAAAAAGTATTTTAAGCAAAACTGAGTTGGGAAAAAGGGAAGATTGATAACCTGATGGTTACATATGATGGCCGTTTTCTTAAAGAGGAAGCATATTGTTATACATAGTTGATGAACAGAAAATGCTAAAAGCAATAACTAAAACTACATTAAAACTCAAATTGGGATTCGAAACTTTAAAGTATATTTAATTAAAATAACAACTATGTATTTTTTTTATGGTTTTGAAAGTAATAAACATGATATTGAAACAAAAGAACAATTTAAGATTGATAAAGGAGTATGATATTGTAATGGCGTGTCTAAGATTTTTTTGTAAATAAGGTGGCTTACTGATAAATATATTATAAACCATAATTTTCCCATAAATTTTTCCATTTGTAATTTTGCAAATAAAATGATATTTTTATTATGAATTGTAAAAAGTAATTATTCAATGGATGTCATAGCATCTATGGAATATTTAGAAAGCATCGCGGTATTATGATTTGGATTATCTGTTTAATAAATTAATTCATATATACTATTATATTGTTCTCTTTACAAAAAAGACATCTTTTAAAACTTTGTTGCTTCCATTTCATACAGATTTAATGTAATTATAATATTCCATTTAATGTATTTTTAATATTTAAGGAAAAATTTAAATTAAAATAATTGTAAACCTATAAATCGTTTTGAAATCTCAATATTTTTTAAAATTTTTTGTTCCTTCCGACTATTTAAATGACAATAGGAGTGGAAAGCAAGGCATACCTTTCCTTTTAATCTGTTTTGACTTCTGTAGCTCCAGAACACATTCGCGGCACAAGTATCCACAGACGAGAAAGACGGGAATGTGCAGCACCGGTATCCGACCGTAAATCTCAACAACCGGCACATCATTTCGAAAGCATGTGAAGCATCTATCATTGTCGTCTGCCCCCTAATTTTCAAAGTTCTTAGTTCACAAGCGAAAAAGAAGGTCTGGATATGCTAAGCCTTAAGTTTGGCTATAGCCAGAAAATTTTTTGGATCTCAAAATCGAACTCAATGTTATTTTGGTGATCTAGGTTTGAAGAGAACATCTAATTTCTTAAATATAACGTAGTATAATTTGTTGTTCTCTTTTTAAACTTCATCTACAACGGGCTGCTTTGCCCTAAGAGCATCGTTAGACTACAATTAGCTATAAAAAATGTTTTAGTCAAAATTCAAAACCTAATTAACCCTAACGAGATATAGATTATTAAAGACAAAAATGTTGAATCTTTGTCCAAATTTAAAAATTGAGGACTGTCTGATAAAGAGAGAGATTGGATTAGAAAAAAACACCATTGTGGAGATTTGCAAATCGTTGTCAATGTACAATTTTAAAAACAACAAACGAAAAATGAGATTAAATTAATTGGGCTAATTTTTCTTCCGTTATGTCGCTTAGTTTTTTGTTCTCTTGAGGCGTTCTATTAAATACTAGTTATTGCAAAAGGCGTTTTTTGTCAAAAATGTTGATCAAAGAGAGGCGCGTTTTTCTAGAAGTTCGGGGGAGTTGATAAATCTAAATGAAATGTAACGATAAAAATCATGGAGCGGAGAGAAAAGAATGGTATTTTTTTAATATAATTTTCGTTGAAGCAGGAGAAAAATGGTTCAAAAAGGGTTTTTACCAAGCAATCAAAGTTCTGGTGCGCTTTTCTCATTTTGTTTCAGTTTTGATTCGATGTTTTATTAACTTCAAAATTTAGGCGCATTTCAGACAAATGTCAAAAGTAAGATAGCATCTCTAATTTTAACGAAAATTTTGACTTTTGACGTAATTTGGGTTCATCTTGATTTAAAACTTTGAATGCTATTCATACATCATCGACATCCGACACAAGTGCTGTTGCCTATCTGTGATTATCAGGCAATTTGCAATTATATAATGAATCAAATATCCCGATGAAATCTTGATTAACTCCCCTCAAGTTTCACAGTAAAGAGTTTATTTTTTATCGAATTTTATTCTCTAACCCTTAACGCAAATGTAAACTCATTTTTATTTGAACATATGTTCAAAATTCTTAGAAAACTCTTGTTTTACTGTAAAACTTGGATAGAGTTCGTCCACTTCATATCTTGATAGTTGATAAAAAACCGTTGCGTATTATTTGATTATTATAGGTATACAAGACCACTCATGTAGGATCTAAGATTTTATTTTTCAAAAGTTGATTACACGTTTGAAAAACTGTGCAAACAAATTTTTTTAGTTGAAATGGGGGTGACGCGTTTGCTAAATTAATTTTAAGTTTCAGTATAATTTAAATTCTTTTAGCTTTTCTTCACAGATTTTGCTCGTTTTCAGCGCGTTCAGATTTTTTGCTCGTTTTGCAATTTTGAATATTTTTGAGTCTAGGGAAATAAAGTTTGTTGATAATGTTTGCTGGTATCTAAAACAACTAATGGAGTTGGTTTGTACCATTATTTGAATATTTTATGAAAGAGTGGCATATTTCAATTGTTCTACTTATTTTCAATTTTTCATATTGAGTTGCATAATTGCATGATTGCAACTGCTTTCTACGGCGTGTATAATAAGTTACTTTTTGGATTTTGGAATTGAAAACTACAAGGATTATTTATATTTTTCATTTAAAATTTCATATTAAAACAATTTTAATCAGAGTGTGCTTTTTTCCCTCAGTTTCTCCTCCAGACAACTGACTCAAGATGTTGCATTCAAGTTTTCGATGCTGCTTTTTTGTTTTTCTACAATTGCAGCAAGATATCAATGGAATGGGGATGGAAATTTTGAGTTTTCTTAACTTGTAAAGTGGACACCAAACAACCAAAATTCAGGGAAGTGTCCCCACAGGAAAAGGAAACATATTTGAATTCAATTTTGCTCTACTCTCTAGTTTTCGGGCTCAATAGAAATATGGGGGAAATCAATGAAAAATTGATTAGGCAAAAAAATTTTCCATGGCATTTAGGAGCTAAGGTTTTGTGACCTATTAAGACACCTAAAGAAGATAATTCAATATCCGCTGGTTAATATATTGAAATTAAATGATAATAAAAATCAATTTCGTACCAAAAAGGTTTGAAAAGTCGTCAAAAAATGAACATTTTATCATTCCCAAGATGGAGTTTAACCCCAAATCCCCAAAAATTTGTGCGCTATTTTGCGACCAACAGTTCTAAATTGTTTACATTGATAAGTATCTTAAGCATTTTTTCCTCTTTTGTTTTTCTAAACTCAAATCATTGGCCACCATGACACTGAGTTTAGTAAAAGAGATGCAAAACATTGAAAACAATGATACATTTTGCATGTAATTTTAACAACTTTTTTGCATGCAAAGACGACTGTTAGGGACACTTGACAACTTTATAATATCGAGTGGATTTTGAAGTACCTCTTTCATTGCTGTTTTAATTGTTTATATGTGTTTTAACTGCTGTTCGCCTAATTTCCACAAAACTTCAGTTCGGGATTTTCGCCTAATGGCTACAAAAAATTCCGTTTGCCTAGTCGAGATTTCGCCTAATACCCCATCCCCCGAAATCTGATAAGAAAAATAAAATCCTCGCAAAACCCACCGCAGTTTTTCCATCCAATTCAAAATAGTGCACAAGAGTCCAAGCGGAGGTAGTTATCGTCAATAAAATTGTTCCAGTGTAGAAGAGCACCCTGTTTCTTTTTGATAGCAATGTCTCCGATTGGGTGCATTTACAAATGAGAATGTACCGCTCTATTCCGAAAGACAACAACAGAATCACTTTTGAACAAATCATTCATCAGTCGCACAGCAGTGGTCTCTAGTCGAGGGCTCAATTTTTTTGAGAAGTGAACATGTAAATTTAAATTTCATGGCCGCTTCGTTAATAATGTTTAAAAGTATCTCAAAGGTGATCAGTATTCACTGATTGCATGTTAATTAATTTTTAAAAATTGAGAGCATGAACCAATTGTAGCTGTTTCAATTTTGCTCTCAAATAAGACTTACTAAATACTCCCAACTGTCTCCTCTTTGATATCAATAATGGCTGACTTTTTGTAATTTGGTATTTTTCCATGCTGGCCGAAAGAGTCACCATTTCAAATTTGCATGAAGGAAAGGCTTCATGAGGGCTGATGGGGTATCAGCTATTCTGTTCAAAGTTTATAGGAGTGCTTCAAATATACAGAATGTCAAAAGTAAGTTAGCATTTCAGCATCTCTAGTTTTTACGAAAAATTTGACCTTTGACGTAATTTCCATCCTGTTTTCAAATTTTGAAAGCAATTCATATATCCTTGATCTCCTACACAAGTCCTCTTGCCTATCCATGATTATCTGCCAAATATCCCGATGCAAGTTTGATTAACTCCGTTCAATTTCACAGTAAAATGTTTAAATTTTATTTGAATCTTTTTTTCCTCTAACCCTAAACGCAGATGTAAACTCAATCATAGTTGAACCTATGTCAAAAATGCTGCAACATATATATTTAAGTAAATTTGCTTTAGAACAAAGCAAATAATATCTCAAAAAAATTAAGTGTTCATTAGTCAAAATAATTTTTTAAAAGGTTTTTTTACTTTTGGCGAGCTCTTCCTCCTCTTCTTAGTAACCGTTTTAGAGGTTTACTTTTGGCGGTTTAACAGATGATTGATGAAGGAACCAAAAGGAAATCCTTATCAGAATGTAGGAACCAAAAAATAAAGTTTACTATAAAATTTTAAGAAATAGTAAAAATCATTCAAGTTCTTCTTTTTCTTCTAAACATTGAATGAGTTATTATTCGTTATTACTTTGAGTTATGACTATTTGTTGCCTCATACATAGTTTCTCTGATTCCCATTAGCTGAAGCCGGAACCAAATAAACTAATCCAATACTTTTTATGTACAAGTATACTGCAAAATTATTCTGGAAAGAAATTGAGAAAAAAAAAGTGGAATAGTTTCGTTTTCACTTGTTGGTTTCACCTACCTCTCGAAAGAACTGTTTCCGCGCATAATAGGGACTGTATAATACAGAACAACTCATTTGGCGGCAAGAGTACAGAGCAATGTTCAGCCATATTTGAAAAAGAAAGATCAAATTATTTATGATTTTAAAAAAAGCACATTTTGTTTTTATAACATTCTATGGCCATCTACGCAAAGCTGCAAACTGACCTCGCGTATTTCATTTAGGAGTTAGTCAGTTGCAATAGAGGGCAGTTGAAAAATGAGGGCACAGGGAAGGACGTGATCGCTTATTCCTTTTGACTTTGTACACTTTCCCTTTCGTTTACGTTTCAGGAAATGCTTTTGGCACTTTTTGGAACACATCTATGATGCATTGAAGGCGGTGCCACCAAGTGTGTGCACGGGAACACCCTTATTGTACTTTATCACGACAGGTCGATCACAAACCCTAGACTGACGAGGAGATCTATTTCAGAGCCCTTGCAGCCTGTCTTGTTCGTGATTCGGAATTTCTGGAGTACTACCGCGACATACAGAAAGCGTACCATATTTTGGATTTCATCATAGGTAATGGACCCTGTTTCTTCTTGAAGAAACACAGCTCTCACATCGGGAACTTTGCTTTCGCAGCCGTTCTCCACCACAATTCAGATTTTTCCCCCTTTTTTAAGATATTGATCTGTTTAGTTTGTTCAATTTTCATTTGCATATGATTCCTCCTTAAGTCTTTTAATGATGACTCCAGAGCCTTTTCGTTTTCAGTTTTCTTGCTTTTGTCGGAATTTATATTGACAAAGGTTTGTACTAAATTTTAAGGTCGAATTGGAGTTTGTAGCGCTCAAGATGAATAGGATGCTAACCAGAAGGCTAGCGGGTTAATTTTTTGGAACAAACCATACCAATAAACAGATGAAAAAACTCTATTTTCAACACATACACAGACACATTGACTATACCTCTCTATTCAGTTGGGACTGAATTCTCACAAGACAGCATAAGTTAGCTGGAAACGAGCAATCGACAGGGACAAGACGTTACTAGCCAGAACACCACGTACCTGGCGTACATACTTACTGAAATCACAGACATTTAGGATATGGATGACTCACTGTTGTTACAAATCATTCAATTCATATGACTGGTACTCAACTATTCAACTGATTTTTAGTTAAAATCTACATCTCAAATAAACGTTTCAACTCCGGATGGATTTAGCAGAAGAGAATTCATAACCTGCGTTCCCCATCACACAATAAGAAGTCTCTATTTTGTTTTGAATATTG
>NC_134473.1:38530260-38543504 GCF_964194025.1 Convolutriloba macropyga | reverse complement strand
GCAATTGAGTGATATGTTGATCCAGAAGTCAAATGGGTTTGGAATTGTTTACCCACCAAAAAATTTAATCAAAAGAAGGAGATCTGAGAGGACCAGTTTGTCCTCTCAGATCTCCTTGGCTAGAAGGCCTTGGTTAATAAAATTTAAGGCCTATTAAGAAGAGACAAAAATTTCTTTCTCTACAGCATATTGATTTCACGCTAAGTTCACGTTTATGAGAGCGTGCTGACCAAGAAATGACTTTTCAAGCAGGAGAACATCATATTGAACGTGTCAATTTGATAAGAGACCTTAGTCTAAATTTCTCACGAAACCTCTCTTGGGAATTTCATTTTGACGTTTTTTTGTATAGTAAGGTATTCAGAAGCTGGCTCTTATTCGACGAATTTTGTCTGCTGAAACATATAGTCTTAAATCTGATTTAAAAAGGTCTTCTAGCGATTGGGGAGAAGCTGGTCCTCTCAGATCTCCTTCTGTTGAACAAAATTTTTGTTGCGCAGGCAATACTGGACCCATTTGATTTCTGGAAGATCATGTCACACCACTGCAATAGAAGAAGATCCGATGGTAACGTTTTGATTGACGCTAGAGAGATGAGACAGAAGCATTGCGAGAAAAATTTATTCGTTCTTGTAGCTAAGTATAACAATTCACTTGATTCTACTGCAATTTTCACTTTGAATGAAAGATGGGATGATGCGCCCTTAAGGAAC
The DNA here is from genome assembly GCF_964194025.1 of Convolutriloba macropyga. Taxonomy (NCBI): domain Eukaryota; kingdom Metazoa; phylum Xenacoelomorpha; order Acoela; family Convolutidae; genus Convolutriloba; species Convolutriloba macropyga. The sequence continues at coordinate 38,542,791 of NC_134473.1, read as the reverse complement.
ACTGAGAGGAGGGCTCGACCGGATCAAATTTTCAAGAATTTTGCAATATAAAATACTCTTTGCGAGATCTTGCAAGATTAACATCATTTTGCAGGAATCTTTCAAGGTAAGCGTTTGAAAACACGTTTACAATATTTACATTACATTGAATGGCATCATCAATTGAATCACAAAAAAATAAAGCTGTTATCTTGCAACTATAGCTGCACGACAGATGAGATGAGGTCTATCCTTGCGACCAATATGGCAGAAGATCAACAATAATCCGAATAGAATGAAACCACTCCTTGAAGCTTGCCTCGCGCGCCCACCAATAACCCACGTTTGATGACGATTTGTAGTCTTCATCGAAGTTGTCGAATCTTCCAATTCAGTTTTAACACAGAGCCGCTCGTAAATTTTGCACTGATTAAACAAGTGCGCGGGTTGCAGTTTCTTTGATTTCGGACAAGGATCATATATGATTTCAAACTATCCATACTTGATTTCTTAGTACGATCATAGTATGGATCCTAGGAAATCATATATAATGCTTGCATGACTACCAAGAAATCATGTATGATCCTAGTCTGAAATCCAAGAATCAAACATCTTTTTTCCTTGAATTTATAGTTTCATTATTATCGATAAGGCATCACATCGTGATCCACAAAAAGATCCTGCAGTGCAATACTTATTCTTAACGCAAAATTGGGTCTATCTATCTGACTAAAGATTTCATATTCTTTTCTTATTATACCTATAAATGCACATTCATTGGAATTTTTGCATCTAACTTTTAAATCATTTTCTAAACGCATATTGAATCCAAAGAGAATGTTTGAGCACACCAAATTAGTCAATTGTTGACTGCACATAGAATATATTAAATTTAAATGCCGTCTAAATAAATTATACGGGAAGTTTCGGTTTGAGTCAATGTTTTTATGTGTCATATATGACATTGTGTGGTTTCCAACAAAATTTTAACTTTCTGTCGAACTGAACAGTTTTTCGAATTTTTGGTATGATTTTTTGTATAATTCTTTTTATGATTTACAAAAAAAACATGTATGATCTTTGTGTGACTGCTAAGAGATCATACAAATCATAAATGACCTAGAACGAAAACAAAAAATCTGTATGGTCACTGACCCGATGTACCAGTTGTATAAATTTAATTGCAAGTTGAGCTCCCGGGTCTCCGCCCCGAAAAATGTAAGATTGGGGCTGCAGTGCAAAGATTTTAAAGGAAAATGCAGCTCAAAACTCTCACATCTTTTTGGGCCGCAATGGAATGCCAAGTAGGTAAAATGCCACTGGGGCACTAGCAGAAGAGATATTGTTTGCGTGTGTGTGTGTTTGTGTTTGTTTGTGAGTGCTATTGTAAGTTATTGTGTGTACGCATGTGTGTGTGTGTGTTTTTGCGCGTCTGTGTCTGCCTGTGTGTGTTTGTATGTGCTTGTAAGTTTGCATGTGTTACAAGAACGCACACTCTCATAACCCCCAGACACACACACACACATATATATATATATATATATATATATATATATATATATATATATATACACATACAGTTCACACAAATACACAAACTTTCATGAGGGCTTCAGTTGCCTGAGAAGCGTCAAGGTAGAACACGAAATGCTAATGTTCAATCCCTTGACTAAACTTCAGTGATAATTTACAACAATTTCAGAGAAATTCCAAAAAATAAAACTGATGCAAAAGGATTTCAGAACAAACTGTAAACTGATTTCTGATTTTCTCTGTATCCGAGAAAAATTCAGAGAGGTTTTCTGTTTTCCTCTGAATCAGAAAATATATCAAAATGAATCACTGAAATACTTGTGAATCAGACAAAGTCAGAGTTAAATGTGACCTGATATAGACTCTGACTCAGAACTGAATTCGGTTTAGAGTTAAGTACGAGTTGTTCCTTGCACAGCAGTTAGTCATCCAACCTCCTGTCAGATTCTGATGTTTGCCTATATATAATTTTGATAGTTTTATTATTTAAGTTGATCACTAGAGCAGATCCAATTTTGGAGGAAAGTTCGAGACTTGGAGACTTTGAACTATTCAAATTTTTCATTCATTTTCCTTTTCCAAAAAGATTGATCACTACTCCATAAGTATGAAACAAAGAAAGCTTCCAGTACGGACAATAGTGAGTACTAAATTTAACAGCGCTTATGAAAAAATGTCTCGAACCTTTTTTTACAATTTATCTTCTTTTTTTGTTTATCTTTCTATATAAAGGCTATTTTATGCGTTAAAATGGGCAAGATGTTCAAAAAATCTGCCACGGGGGTAAAATGCCATTGGCGCCCTAGCAAAAGTGATCATGTCTGTTTTTTGTGTGTGAAAGAGTGATAATGCAGAGCTCTTTGTCTATTTGTACTCACGTGTGTGTGTGTGTTTGTGTGTGTGTGTGTGTTTGTGTTTGTTGTTATATGTTCTTGTATTTATGTGTGTGTTACCAGAACAAACACTCTCAGGCCCCCGCAGACTTACACACAATCACACACACAGAGACACTGCACTATTATATCATTTTTTGAGAAAGCTTTTGCTTCAGTGACAAATTTCTGGCATGTAAGCCCTGAGACATCGACACTTCAGACTTTTCAGATTTTTCATTATTTTTTTCTTAAAAAATTGATCAATATTTCACAAAAATGGAACATAGAAAGCATTTAGTACCTACTGAAGTGAATACTATATTTTACAGCACCAACTAAAAATTAACTGGAACCTTTTTTGTACAATTTTTTTTTCTGTTTTTGGTTATCTTCTATACAGAGTTCATTTTATGCGGTACAATGGGCAAGTTGTTCAAAAAACCCTCCAGTTGAGTAAAAGGCCATTGGAACCCTAGCAGGAGAGATAATGTTGGCGTTTTTGTGCATTGAGAATACTAATGTAGTTTTCTGTGTTTATTTGCTCTCACGTTGCTCTCACGCGGAACTTTTTGAATAAATTTTCCGCTGTTTTTGGTTATTTTCTGTGCAGAGGTCATTTTAAGCGTTACAATGAGCAATTTTTTCAAAAAACTATGCCAATGTCGACAATGCCATTGGGGCCCTACCACAGGAAATCCGGTCTGCATTTGTGTGTGTGCGTACGCTTGTGTGTGCTAATGTAGAGTTCTGTGCATATCTGTACGCACATGTGTGTGTATGTGTAGTTTTGTGTGTTCTTGTATTTTTGCGTGTGTTACAAGAACACACACAGTCGTTCCCCCGGCAGACACACAGCCCACACACACAATAACTGGGCAAATATACACAAAAACACTCATGAGGGCTATATCTGACTGGGAAGCGTCCATATAGAATACAAAATGCTGATAATCCTTGCCGTACCTAAAGTTCAGTGATATTGAGTGATAACTCAAAAAAATTTCACAGAAATTTCAGAACCAGCTGTGAAGTGATTTCTGAGCTTCTGAGAATCCGTACAAAATTAAGGAAGAGTAATCTAGATTCTTCTGAATCAGAAATTAATTCAGATTGAATCAGCAAATTAGCGATGAATCAGTCAATTTCGGAGTATATTATGACCTGAATTAGACCCTAACTCTTTTAGATAATGATCCAACTTGCTGTTACATAATGATCTACGACCATATCAATTTTAATGATGGTTTTAATGTTTAAAGTGATTACTAGAGCAGTTCAATTAATTGGGAAATTTTTCCTTTCGTGATAAAATTAGTATATAAAATTCTAGCATATAAGTCTTGAGACTTCGACACTTCAGAATTTTCAGATTTTTCATTATTTTTTTTCAAAAAAGATTCTCAGTATTTCAAAAAAATGGAACTTAGAAAGCATTTAGTACCTACTGAAGTGAATACTATATTTTACAGCACCAACTAAAAATTAACTGGAACCCTTTTCGTACAAATTTTTTTCTGTTTTTGGTTATCTTCTATACAGAGGTTGTTTTACGAGTTACATTAAGCAAGTGTTTCACGAAAATCTGCCAAGGAGGTAAAATACAATTGTGACCCTAGCCCAAGAGTTTCTGTCTCCAGTTTTGTATGTGAGATTGCTAAAGTAGAGTTTTGTGTCTATTTGTACTCGCGTGTGTGTGTGTGTGTTGTTATATGTTCTTGTATTTATGCGTGTATTACCAGAGCACACACTCTCATGCCCCCGCAGACTTACACAAAAACATACACAGACACACATACACACACAAACAATGCACACATAGACACACAAAACTTCATGATGGCTTCGGCCGCCTGGGAAGCGTCCAGCTAGAATACGAAATGATGATGTTCCTATAAGTACTTAAGGTTGAGTGGTATTCAGTATTGATTCAAAACAGTTTCAGAAATTTTAGGTTTTTGTACTGATTCATAAGAATTTGAGAACCAACTGTAAATTGATTTCCGATTTCCTGTGAATCAAAACAAAATTCAGGGAAAGTAAAGTATTTTCTTCCAAATCAGATAGTAATACTTGATGAATCAGTAAATTAGCAATGAAGCAGACAAATTCGGAGTAAATTTTGACCTGAACAAATCTCTGGCTCAGTAGTAAATTCGGCTGCGAGTTTGATACGGCTTCTTATATGTTCCTGCATTTTCGTGTGTGTTACAAGAATGTAAACTCTCACGCGCCCCACAGACTTACACACAAACATACACAGAAAAACACAAATATACACACAAACAATGCACACATTTACCCAAAAAATCTCATGAGAGCTTCGGCTGCCTGGGGCGTCCAGTTAGAATACGAAATGATGATGTTCCTATACGTACCTAAAGTTGAGTGGTATTCAGTATTGATTCAAAACAACTTCAGAAATTTTAGGTTTTTGAACTGATGAATAAGAATTTGAAAAACAACTGTATATTGATTTCCAATTTCCTGTGAATCAAAAAAAAATTCAGGGAAAGTAAAGTATTTTCTTCTAAATCAGAAAGTAATACATAATGAATCACTAAATTAGCGATGAAGCAGACAAATTCTGAGTAAATTTTGACCTGAATTAATCTTTAGCTCAGTAGTAAATTCGGCTGTGAGTTTGATACCGTTTGTTTCTATGTTCCTGCGTTTTTGTGTGTGTTACAAGAATACACACTCTCATTCGCCCCACAGACTTACACAAAAACATACACAGACAAACACACATAAACATACAAACAATGCATACATATAACCACAAAACCTCATGGGAGCTTCAGATGCGGGGAAGCGTCCAGGTAAATTTTGATATGCTGATGTTCCTATCCTTACCTAAAGTTCAGTGATGTTCAGTACTTCTTCAGTTTGAGGAACTTTAAGTTTTAGCACTGATGCAGATGGTTTTCAGAACCAAATGTTAATTGATTTCCCAATTTCTGTGAATCAGAAAAGAAACCAGGAAACTAAAGTGTATTCTTCTAAATCAGAAAGATATACAGAATGAATCAGTGAATTAGCGATTAATCAAATAGCGACAAATTCGGAGTACAATGGGACCTGAAATAGACTCTAACTCAATTCTAAATTGAAATGTGAGATTGGTACGGGTCCTTTCTTGCACGGCAATTATCATCCAATCTCATGTTAGATACTGATGTAAGCCTATATATAAATTTGATGGTTTCATTATTAAAACTGATTACTAGAGAAGATCAACTTTTTGAGAAAGCTTTTGCTTCAGTGACAAATTTCTATCATGTAAGACATGAGACTCAGAGTTTTTAGACTTTCCAGATTTTTCAATGATTTTCTTTTTCTAAAAAGATTGATCACAAAGAAGAATACTATTTTTACAGTACCTGCTAAAAAATCTGAAATCTTTTTGTATAATGTTTCTATTTTTTGTTTTTTTTTCTGTACAGAGGTCATTTTATGCGTTACAATGAGCAAGCTGTTCAAGAGTAGCTGCCAAGGGGTTGAAATATTGTTGGGGCCTTAGCAACAAGCCTAGCAGCAGGAGTTTTGTGTCTATCTGTACGCATGTGTGTGTGTCCAGTTTTGTGTGTTCTTGTATTTTTGCGTGTGTTACAAGAACACGCACACTTTCATGTCCCCTACAGACACACACACACACCCACATAGACAAGCAAACAGACACACACACATACACACACACAAAAAATTCACACATATACACACAAAACCTCATGAGGGCTTCGGCTGCCTGGTGAGCGTTCAAGTAGAGTACGAAATGCCTATGTTCCTCTCTGTACCTAAAGTTCAGTGATCTTCAGTACTGATTCAAAAAAGTTTGAGAAATTTTAGTTTTAAGTACTGATTCATAAGGATTTGAGAACAAACTGTAAACTGATTTCAGAATTTCTGTGAACAGAAACAAAATTCAGGGAAATTAAAGTGTTTTTTTTTCCAAATCAGAAAGTAAAATTTAATGAATCAGTCAATTGGCGATGAGTCAGACAAAATCAGAGTAAAATTTGAACTGAATCAATCCCTGACTCAGTAGTAAATGTGGCTGTGAGTTTGATACGGGAACATTTTTTCTTCTGTTTTCTGTTACTTTCTAAGGAGATATCATTTTATGCGTTACACTGAGCCAAAAAAATCTGCCAAGGGGGTGAAATGGCATTGTCGCCCTAGCAGAAGACAGCTTGTCAGTAGTTTTGTGTGTGAAAGAGTGCCAATGTAGAGTTCTTTGTCTATTTGGATGCTCGTTTGTGTGTATTGTGATATATTCCTGCAATTTTGCGTGTGTTAGAAAAATACACACTCTCATGCGCCCCACAGACTTACACACAAAAATACACAGACAAACACACATATACACACAAACAATGCACACATATAACAAAAAAAAATTCAGGAGAGCTTCGGCTGCCTGGGAAGCGTCCAGCGAGAATACGAAATGATGATGCTCCTATACGTACCTAAAGTTGAGTGGTATTCAGTACTGATTAAAAACTACTTTAGAAATTTTAGGTTTTCGTACTGATTCATAAGAATTTGAGAACCAACTGTAATTTGATTTCAGATTTCCTGTGAATCAAAACAAAATTCAGGGAAAGTAAAGTATTTTCTTCTAAATCAGAAAGTAATACATAATGAAACACTATATTAGCGACGAGGCAGACAAATTCGGGGTAAATTTTGACCTTAATCAATCTCTGACTCAGTAGTAAATTCGGCTATGAGTTTGATACGGGTTGTTTCTTGCACAACAATTATCATCCAATTTCCTGTTAGATTATGATCTACGCCTATATGAAGTTTTTTGATGGTTTTATTGTTTAAACTGATCACTAGAGCAGATCAAATTATTGCGAAAGTTTACGCTTCAGTGACCAATTTCTAGCATGTAGAACTTGAGACTTGATATTTTCAGACTTTCAGATTTTTCATTGATTTTCTTTTTCTAAATATATTGATCAAAATTTGACAAGAAATAATTCTAATTTTACAAGACCTACTAAAAATCGTCTCAAACCAGTTTGTACTTTTTTCTACTGTTTTTGGTCACTTTCTATGGAGAGGTCATTTTATGCGTTACAATGAGCAAGTTCTTCAGAATAATCTTCAAGGGGGTAAAATGCCATTGGCGCCCTGGCAGAAGACTGCCTGTCAGTTGTTTTGTGTGTGAAAGAGTGCTAATTTAGAGTTCTTTGTCTATTTGAATGCCCGTTTGTGTGTATTGTTATATGTTCTTGCATTTTCGCGTGTGTTACAAGAATACACACTCTCATGCCCCCCACAGACTTACACACAAACATACAGAGACACACACATATACACACAAAGAATGCACACATTTACACACAAAACCTCATGAGGGCTCCAGCTGCCTGGGAAGCGTCCCCGTAGAATACGAACTGCCGTTGTTCCTTGAGTTAAGTGAAAGTTGACCTAAAGTAGAGTGATATTCAAGGCTGATTAAAAAGAATTTGAGAAACTTTAATTTTTACGCGCTGATGCAGATGGACTTGTTACTTAAAGTTGAGTGATATTCAAGGTTGATTAAAAAAATTTGAGAAACTTTAAGTTTTAGCGCTCATCCAGATGGATTTGATTTCCGAATTCCTGTGAATCAGAACAAAAATCAGTGAAAACACAAAGTATTCTTCAGAATCAGAAATTAAAATGGAATGAATCAGTGAATTAGCAATGAATCAGACAAACTCGAAATAAATTGTGAGCAGAATTATACACTGACTCAGTAGTAAATTTGGCTGTGAGTTAGGTATGGGTTGTTCCTTGCACAAAAATTATCATCCCATTTCCTGTCAGATAATGATGCACGCCCATATGAAGTTTTTGAGGGAATTAATGATTAAACTGATTACTAGATAAGATCAATTTTTTGAGAATTTTTTAGCTTAAGTAATAGATTTGTGGCATGTAAGACATGAGAGTTCGAGACTTCAGAGAATTCAGATTTTTTTAAAATTTTTTTCTGAAAATAACGATCACTATTTCACAAATATGGAACAGAGAAGGCAATTAGTACCTTCTATAGTGAATACTTCATTTAACAGCACCTACGAAAAACTATCTTGAACTTTTTGCAATTTTTTTGTGTTTCTTTTTTACATAAGTTTTTTATGCGTTACAATGAAAACTTTGTTCAAGAAATTCTCTCCGGGCAATAAAAAAAATCTGGTCTTTCTCTCTCTCTCTCTCTCTCTCTCTCTCTCTTTCTCATTCACACAAACAAAGCACACATATAAACACAAAAAATCATGAGAACTTCATCAGCCTGGGATAAGTCCGGGTAGAATATGAAACATTGATGTTTCTTTCCGTACCTAATTTTCAGTGATTTTTAGTACAGATTCAAAACAATTTGAGAAGTTTTTGTTTTAGTACTGATACAGAAGGATTTCAGAACCAATTGTAGATTGATTTCTGAATTTCTATGAATCAGAACAGAAACCAAAGTAAAGTGTATTTTTCTGAATCAGAAATTAATTCAGAAAGAATCAGTGGTTTAGCGATGAATCAGACAAATTAGGAAAAAGACTCTGACGCTGAATCATTACTAAATTTGGCTGTTAATTAGGTACGGGTTGTTCCTTGCACAGCAACTATCATCCAACCTCCTGTTAGATAATGATGTACGCCCATATATAGCTTTGATGATTTTAAAACTTAAACTCATCGCTAGAGCAGATCAATTTTATGAGAAAACTCTTGCTTCAGTGGCAAATTTTAAGCTTGTAAGACTTGAGGATTCGAGATTTCAGACTTTTCAGATTTAACATCAATTTTTTTTTCGAAAGGAAGGATTAATCAATTCCAGAAGTATGGAAGATAGAAGGCGTTGAGTACCTAATTTTGTAAATACTGTATTTAACAGCACCAACTAAAGTTATCTTGAACCTTTTTTATAGAGTTTTTCTCTGTTTTTAATTCTTTTTTCTGCACAGAGGTTTTTTTATGCGTTACAGCAAACAAGTTGCTGAAGACAATCTGCCAAGGGTGTAAAATGCTAATTGGGCCTAAAAGAAGAGATCCTGTTTGCATGCGCGTGTATGTTTGTGAGTGTCTTAATGCAGGTTTCTGGGTCTTTGTGTACGTGTATGTGTTTGCGGAAGTGTAGGTGTGTATGTGTGTTTTTGTATGTGCTTGTATTTTTGCATGTGTTACAAGAATACGCATTCTCATACATACCACAGAAACTCACACACACGCACACACACACAAACTCACACACTCACACATACACAGACACACCGACACACACAGACGCACGAACACACACAGACACTGAACACAAATAGAAACAAAATCTCATGAGGGCTTCAGCTGCCTGCGAAGCTTTCAGGCAAAATACGAAATGCTGATTTTCCTTGCCGTTCTTAAAAGTCAGTGATATTGAGTACTGATTCAAAACAATTTCAGAGAAATTTCAACTTTTAATACTGATTAAGAAGGATTTCAGAACCAACTGAGAAGTGATTTCTGAATTTCGCGAATCAGAAAAAAATTCCGGGAAAGTAATCTCGATTCTTTTGAATCAGAAACTAATTCAGATTGAATCAGTGAATTAGCGATGAATCAGACAATTTAAGAGTAAGACTCTGACTCTGACTCAGTACTGAGTTTGGCTGAGTTAGGTACGGTTTGTTCATTGCACAGCAATTATCATCCAACCCCCTGGTAGATAATGACGACTCCCATATAGGGTTTTTTGATGATTTTAATTTTCAAACTGATCACTAGAGCTGATCATTTTTTTGAGAAAGCTTTTACTTCAGTGACAAGTTTCTGGCATGTAAGACATGAGAGTTCAAGAATTGAGACTTTTCAGATTTATGTTTGGTTTTTATTTTCTGAAAAAATTGATCAACATTTCACAAGTATGGAACATAGAAAGTGTTTAGTACCCTCTATATTGAATACTATTTTTAACACCACCTACTAAAAATTATCGCGAACCTTTTTTACAAGTTTTTTCTGTGTTTGTTTTTACAGAGGTTTTTTATGCGTTATAATGAGCAAGTCGTTCAAGGAAAACTCTCCTGGTAATGAAAGCAAATTCTCTCTCTCTCTCTCTCTCTCTCTCTCTCTTTCTCTCTCTCTCTCTCTCTCTCTCTCTCTCTCTCTCTCTCTCTCTTTGCACTCAACTTTTTGCGTATATCCCAATTAATTAAGTAAGCAAATTTCTTGTTTAACATTACTTCTATGTATAAAAGAGTATAAGAGAGAAAGCGCTTCCGTGTGATAATCGAAGAATTGCAGAACATTTCCCAATTAGGGTTTGCTCCAGGACTCCCGCTGCATAACACGGCATCAGTCAAGCAGATGGTGAATTCTATGGAGATTAACCCAGGTTTTGGTCCAGACCCAAATTGAGCTATGATCAGACCCAATCGAGCGCACACCCCTGTGTTCCCAGACCGAAATTACAGGGACTTGAAGCGGTTCGAGCGCACAATAGTCTGGACCATGGTCTGATTTCAGTCTGATCAGAGGTCAATTCGGTCTGGACGGTCTGATCATAGTCTTTATAGTCTGGACCATGGTCTGGGTTCGGTCTGATCAGAGGTCAATTCTGTCTGGAAGGTCTGATCATAGTCTTTATAGTCTGGACCATGGTCTGGGTTCGGTCTGATCAGGGGTCAATTCTGTCTGGAAGGTCTGATCACAGTCTTTATAGTCTGAACCATGGTCTGGGTTCGGTCTGATCAGAGGTCAATTCTGTCTGGAAGGTCTGATCACAGTCTTTATAGTCTGAACCATGGTCTGGGTTCGGTCTGATCAGAGGTCAATTCGGTCTGGAAGGTCTGATTTCGAGTGCATTTTTTTTTCAATTTTTTTGTTTTATTGAGGGATGTTGGCTCTGCCAAGAGGCAACAATAAAGCAGCGTTCCGATCAGAGACTCATCTAAAGTCCGATGACTCTGATCAGAAACAAGGACTCCAGCTGATAGCAAATAAATGCCGGTCCCCTCAAGAGGAAATTTTATTAGTTACCTTAATTAGTTAACAGAACTTCGAAAAATTTGAGGTTTTAAATCAATACTAGATTATTGATTTAGAATATTGCTTCAACCATCAGTGAATCACTTCAACCATTAGCGAATTGCTATTTTATCATGCGCTTCGTTACTCCAAATTAAAAGTTAAAAATGATTTTTTCAAAATCACATTGAAAACCCAACGTTTTCAACAAATTCTCTAGATATACAAAAAGTCCAATGGTATATTTGTGCTCCCCGTTATTTGGGTGGTACATTTAAGTTTTTAGCAGAATGAAAACTTGTCTCCGATTATGTTTATTTACCCTTTTGATTCGGTGAGCTAAAAAGTGGGCATGTGTTTGCTGTAATTTTCGTAATCGAACATCTGCTAAAATTATCACCGTCAATGATCTAAACATCATTGTAATAGAAGGTTAGTTCAAAATCATCCACAATTGTGGAAACAGCCAGCGCATGGTGTAGACCAAGGAAACGAGCATACTTGTTAAGTCCAGCGCAGCTGCTACAGCGAAAAAAAATGAGACCTTTTTTTAGGAAACAGGTATGCAAACAAGCATAACCGTTTTAATGCTCTACTAATGTATCCAATATGAGGTAATATTTAAAACAATCTCAAAAAAAAATCATTTATAGCTAGTAAGAAACTATGCTCTCTGCTCAATCTAAATTTGGCGTCGGAAATATTTCCTACTTCTAAACGCTTAACCGAATCAAATTGAAAAAAATGGTTATCCATTTTTTTCAGTTTTTTTTAAATATGAGCTCTTGCATTGATAGGTTCTGCTTAACCTTTAGGGAGTCGGAAAATGCTTGAAAATGTCACGGGGATACGTCAAAAGACGACATTTATTAACAGAGAGATGAAGCGCTGTATCAGTCTTGGCATATGGTGTACTTTCGGGATGATTAGATACAAATATGAGCCGATGTTTATAAGTTAGACAGCATCACATATGAGCGGAGTATGAAGTGATGGATTTATAACGATTAGAGACGCGCTAATACTTGTGCAGATAAGGGCTTCTACATGGTGACTTATCGCGACTCAAAACACGTGTACTACGTAAGGCGGCACATTTAAAGAGCGTTGAAATGTAAATATTTGGAGCTTAAACATGTTGATATAG